>NC_058132.1:19769997-19864191 GCF_016433145.1 Gracilinanus agilis | reverse complement strand
TTGGAAATTGGCCTTGATCAAGGACACATGACAAAACTAGTGGAAATGCGTATCGGCCATGGGTCGGCGGTGTGCGGGGGGGGGGGGGTTGAAGGGGAAAGGAGGAGCACGAATCATGTAACCATGTTAAAAATGAATATTAATAAATGTTAAAAAAAATTAAAAAAAAAAAAGGCTGAGGATGCAGGACTCACAGATGTACTGAGTCCCTACTCAAAGACTGGGGTTGGCTTCCTAGATAAAACCAAAGTCCTGGTGACAAACCCTTGGGTTTACCTTAATCAAGTTGTCTCTGACAGGTTGATCTCAGTACTTCAGGGAAAGATAGGTCTCCTCCAAGGCAGTTCTTCAAGCCAGAAATTTCCTAATCTTTCCACAAGGTTAGTCTTTTCCCAGGAGATGCCAGAGCAAGATCCTCCCTACCATTTCAGGGGAAATCTAGATCAGGAGACCCTGTTAATCCCAGTAAAACTCCAAGATCCTCCTTTCCTTCCAGAATCTTCTCCCAAGGTTTGTTTCAAAATCCTCCTCCTTTCCTCTTAAAGACAATCCATGTGTTTTTCCCTCTCCTTATCCCTTATCCTTACATTCTGTCCTTCTGAGCATCTGATCAAATCTACAGATTTGCCATATGCTCATCACTATATAAATCCCCCCTTATTCTAAATCTATTCTATCTTACTTATCTAAAAAGAAAATAAACAGTTCTTACCTAAAACTTAACTATCTATTCCCTCTCTATCAACTACCTTACACTAAAGAATTAGGGAAAAAGAAAATTACAATAAGCAATTACATAAAAGAAAACAAATACAAAATTTGCAATAAGAATAGTAAAACTCAACATACAGAATGTAACAAAATATAACAAGAAAATTAAAATTGCAACATGCAAAGTGCAAACAGTTCCAAATAGTTCCAAAACAAAATAACAACCTTTCACTGTAACATTAATCTAGCTAAAAATCTTATGACAATCTGTTCAATATTGTAACTAGCTCATCCTAAGAAAATCCTATCCTTGGAACCTTTAACTATGCACACATTTTTACAGTTATGTAGAAAATTTTCTGTACAAATTTACAAATATATAGATAATAAAAATATAATTTGTTTTACTCTTGCAATTATTCACACTCAAATATACATAAATATATAGGAATATACATAAATATATAAGAATATATAGCAATATACAAAATGTATACACAATTTACAATATTTACATATTTTATACACTTATTTACATACTCTTACCCTATGTTAAAGTATGATAAAGATACTAAATACAAATACATTATAAATTCATAAAGTATGTTATAGATATATAAATGTGTCAGAAAATCTCTCTACTCTGATAATACTAAAAACTAAAAAAAAAAAAAATCTACATTATCCTATATTTGTCCTGATATTACCTGAGTGAAATGTCCCAAAGACTTTTTATCCAGGTAAGACCTAATAATCTAATGTGAATATCTTATGATTAATATGTCTTAAATGTATGTTGGATGCAATTATACTCACCAAATCTTCAGATATTCCTTTTCTGTTGTGCCTGTTGTCCCCTCTTTTGTCTTTTTATTCCATCTGTTATAATATGTACTGATGCATGTATCTATAGTGAACATATATTGTGATACAAAACCTTACAAACCAAATACATATCAGTCTATCATCCTTTTCCATAGTAGATATTTGTGTAAAAGTCTAACATCCTGTCAGTGTCCACTTGCTGTGCTTCCTCTGCGATTCTACTATGATGTCTTCTATCTTCAGTCCTCTCCGTTTGATTCATTGTCCTCTTCCTTGATCTGATTGCATTCATGTTGCCTGATGATAATCTCTCAGCTATCTCTCCATCTTCTTCTTCTTGATCTCTTTCTTCTTCTTCTACTACTACTCTAGGAACCTTTTTAACATGTGAGCAATGAAACCATGATGCTTTGTCTAAAACTTTTATTGTGGAAGGTGAAGTTAAAATTACTGTGAATGGGCCAACCCATGATTGTTGTGTTGCTGAGGTTTTATTAAAATTCTTTTGTAAATTGAGTCACCTAGCTTGATGTTATGTAATGTATAGTTTAGAGGACCACTCTGAACTAGAAGTCCCATATCTTGCACTTATGTAGGATGCTATTTGAATGTCATACCCTAACATCGATGCATAGGCAGTTTTACAACTTTTGGATTGTACGGATGAGCGTACAACATTTCAAATGGCAAAACATGGCTATCAGCCCTTGGTCTTGTACGGATAAAAAATAACACTAGGGGTAAGATGTCTGGCCATTTCAGATGTGTCTTGGTACAAAGTTTCCCTGCCATAGTTTTGATTTCTCTATTTATTTTATATACTTGACCTGAAATTTGTGGATGGTATAGAACATGAAACTGCTGAGATTCCCAAGTTCTCATACACTTGCTTTAAAATGCTATCTGTGAAATGGGCCCCTTTATTTGAGTCAATTCTGACTGGTACTTCAAATCTTGGAACAACCTCCCTCAACAAGATCTTAACTACAAATGGTGAAGTGTTCCTAGCAGATGGAAATCCTTCTGGTCATCTTGTCAAGTTTTCTACCAACACCAAACAATACTTATATTTTCTGACTTTGGGCATAGTAATATTTATTTGGGCATAGTAATAATCTATTTGCAGATTTTCAAAAGGAGTGAAAGCTAATGGTCTCTCACCTAGACCTCTTTTCTTAAAAACACCCTGATTGAATTTCTGACAAATAGAAAAGCTGGAAAAAATTTTGTTTGCTACAGTGATAATTCATGGGGCTATCTACACTCTTTTTACAGTATCAACCAAAGCCTGTGTCCCAAAATGGCCTTTGTTGTAGATAGCCTGGAAAATATGATTGAAAAATGCCTTTGGGAGTATTGGTTTTGTGTTGATGATACCCAAATGCCATTGACTTTCCTAGCTCCAAAACTATGCTGCCATGTTTGAATTTTTGAGTATATATAGGCTTTTTCAAGATCTTCAGATTCTATGACCAAGAAATTCATTATGTAAGTTGGGGCATTTTGTGCAGAATAACAGGCAGTAATATCAGCATGATGATTACCTGGAGGAACTAGATCTCTGTCAAAAGAATGACCTCTGCAGTATATTACAGCCAATTTTTTTTTTTAAACCCTTAAATTCTGTGTATTGGCTCCTACGTGGAAGAGTGGTAAGGGTGGGCAATGGGGGTCAAGTGACTTGCCCAGGGTCACACAGCTGGGAAGTGTGAGGCCAGATTTGAACCTAGGACATCCAGTCTCTAGGCCTGACTCTCAATCCACTGAGCTACCCAGCTGCCCCCTCTTTTGGTTTTTTGATAGCTGCCAGTAACTCTGTGATAATCTTCGCATGAGCTATCTGTTTCCCCCTTGATGTAATAAAACCTCTGTTTCCAGATGGAACCAGTTGCATGGCAGATAGAGAATGTATAACGGGATCCTGTACATACATTAGCCCTTTTGCCTTCAGCTAACAAACAGGTGTATTTCAGAGCTACTAACTCCCCCTTGTGTACTCATATTCTTGGGTAATGAACCATACCACAGTGTCTCAAACTCAGTGACCACTGTGGCCCCTGTAAAATGGATACCATTCTGCATGAAAGATGAACTATCTGTATAAAGCACAAGGTCAGGATTGTCTAGTGGTATCTTTCAAATCCTGCCTCGGTTGTTCTATTAATTGGACCACTTCAGTATAGTCATGCAATGGTTCTCAGTTTGTTGGCAAATCAGCTAATAGTGTGGCTGGATTTAAAACACTACACCTCTTGATTTGTATGTTTTCATTCCCAGGAAGAACTATATCATATTTGGCTATGCACTGGTTAGAAAAGGCCTGAGTGTGATATTTCAACATAAGGGCTTCAATTTGCTGTGGACAAAAGACTATCAATAGGTAGAGAAGTAACACATTGGTGTTTGACTTGTGTATTCTTGCAAAGAGGCTATGGCCACTGTTCAATTTGCTTTTTCTTTTTCCTCCTTTAAACTTTTAATTTCTCTCCTTAATGTCTCTATTAAATCACTATTCCCCTCATCTCTATTTTCATGGCCATTAAATACATAAACTGCTACTCTCTCAATTTTTCAAGGGACAATTGGTCTTAAAATAATCCTTGACCACTTTACAATAGTTTTTCACAAACTGTCTCCTTATCTCTCTGACTTCCCTTTCTCTGGCCAGATCCAGGTTTATGTATCTATCTCCCAGTTCAGTAAGTCTCTCCATAAATCAGGATGGATTTTCATCAAGTTTTGTTTAAGATTTTCAATTTTTTTACATGTACCAGGTCTGTGAGAGCAAGTTCTCATTGCAGTTAGTAATGCCTCTCTAGCCTGGCATACTCTTGTGTAATCTTGCTCATTGTTAGGGTTCCATTTTGGGTCTTGCAGAGGCCAATGAACTGCTCTCCCTCCCCGAGTCTGATTGACGAGAGAGAATTTTATTTTTCTCTCTTTCTGTCAAAAAAGCTTGGAGCAAATTTTCAATATCAATCTAACTGGGATCATATGTGTGAAAAATGCTCTCTAGCTTTTTAATAACTATAATTGGATCATCCTTAAAGGGAATATTTTGCTTGAATCTCTCAATATTTTGGGTGTATGTGTGAATGATGTTTGATGCCTTAGCGAAATTATATCTCCACTCTTATTAAAGGTGAATACTTATTTTAAAGGGAATTGGCCTGCAACGGAAGTATTTTTGGTTTCTGCCTTTTGTTTTTTTTATTTGTGTTACCAGAGTACAGGTAATGGATATAGGTGGGGAAATAGGTCGAGTGGGAGGAGTTGGGTAGATTTAGAGATAGTTACAACAGGATGAGAAGTTGAGGTGGTTTTAGTATGTGCAGAATTGTGTGGAGCAGGACTGGACATGAGACTGAGCTCTAAGGATGAGGGAGTGTTGAGAGACAAATCTCTCTTCTTTGGGGATTTTTTCAAGCCTTTCTCAATTCTTTTTATATAAGCCTCGAGATTCCCCAAACTCTCCTCCAGCTTCTTCTCAAGATCATTCGATTTTTCCAACATGAGCTTTTAGTTCAGCTTTGAGGTCAAACAAATTATCCTTTTGTTTTTTCCTGAGGAATAGGTAGAGAATGCCAGGCCTCCTATCAGTATAAGTATGGCTAGGAACAGTGCTATACAGAGCCACTGTGAAATAATCTCTTGGATAATAAGCCATTTTAAATAGACAAGAAACAGCATAGCAATTTGAATGAGACTACCCAGAATCATAGTTAATCCAATTGTTAATTTTATTTGTACTTCTACTTTCTGTCAGTAGATGGCACTATTTAACATAAAGGATCAACAACTGTAACAGAATTAACTCTAGGAACCTGACTTAGGGATAGGTTCAGTAAAAAGTAAAGAAAACGATCAGAAGACTGAGGGTTCGAGACAATTAAATGTAAGGGTTAAATTAGGAGTTCTGACAAAATAAGAGAGCACTTTTTTAATAACTTAAGTTTTAACGAGAATATAGTAATTGTAAATTAATATTACTCCTTTAAGTCAGAGAAAAGAAAACTTTTAGCAGCTTTTAACAATTAACAATATAGTTTAATTAAAACAGATAGTAAAAGAATATAGTAAAATGAATATAGTAAAGGAGAGAAATATAGGAGTTAGAGAAAATTTTCTAGTGTTGTAATGCAAGGTGACTAACAGAAAACTTTTGCTTCTTTAATTTCACAAAAAGTCAGAAGTCTTAGAATCTTCAGGAAGTCAGTTAGAACTTAAAGCTATAGAGGTGACATTACAGTGTTTATACTAGTTATTTCATAACTACCTATAACGACCTATAATTACTACCTAAAACTACCTATATCTACCTATAATTGCATAAAACTATCGCTAATAACAATAAACCCACAAAGTTTCAACCCAATCCAGCCCAATCAAAACCAACTCAATCAGTGTTTAATCCAACTGCAATTAGGTCTGTCAACAAAGACCAGCCACCTTCCAAAAAGTTCAAGAAAGAAAAAAAACACCTAACAGCCCAAACCAAAAACCAAAAAACCCTCTAAAGGCTAAAGTCAAAAGCCCTCCCAGTAAGCTCAGGCCTGCCTTTTATATTCCAGCAACTAAACATCAACCACCAACCCAACACACTCCCAGCTGCCAACTTCTCCTCAACTGCCAGCCTTAACTGTTAGTAACTGACAGACCACCACTTTTTAGTTCCTTTTCCTATCTCACTTCCTGTCTTTATGGTTCCTCCTTCCTGTTTCTATGGTTCCTCCTTCCTGTTACTGTGGGGCTGCTTAGTCCCTACACATCTCTATGGTAAGAGGATGTCCAGGTCCCAATTTAAATTAAAAAAGGAATAAAGAATTCCTTTTTACCATTCCATAAACTCAAAGATCCCAGCTTTTGGGACAAGAACTCACTATTTGACAAAAACTGCTGGGAAAATTGGAAAACAGTATGGGAAAAATTAGTTTTAGATTAATTTCTCATACCTTATACCAAGATAAATTCACGATGGATATATAACAAATATAGAGAGTGATATTATAAGTAAATTAGAAGACCATAAAATAATATACCTGTTAGATCTATGGGAAAGGGAGGAATTTAAGATCAAACCAGATAGGGAACATTACAAAATATACAATGGATAATTTTGATTATATTAAATTAAAATGTCTGCATCAGTTCTCAAGTCTTTCCAGGTTTTTCTGAGCTTCTTTTTAATAATGATAAAATAATATGATTCCATTACAATCATATGCCACCATTTGCTTAGCCATTTCCCAAATGATGAGTTTACTCTTAATTTCCAATTCTTTTGTCACCCCAAAAAGAATACCTTTAAGTGTTTTGTATTTTTAATATATACAGGTCCTTTTCCTTTTTTAATGTCCTACAGACATACTTCCAAATTGATCTCTTTAGAATGGCTCAATTAGTTCACAACCCCAAAAGTTCATTCCTTTTTCGATCTTCCCACATCTCCAACTTATGTCACTTTCCTTTTCTGTCATAATAGCCAATCTAATAGATGTGGTCTGGTCCCTCAGACTTGTTATCATTTGCATTTCTCCAAATGATATTTATCACCCTCCTCCTGAGGAAAACACATAAACTGAACACATTCATTATTTTTTTTTATTATGAATTGCTTGATATGAAGAGACGATCTCTGGCTGAAAGCCTTCCTACAGGAAATCAATCTGGAAATGATCTGTTCAGAAGACATTTTCTCATACCGAAAAACCTCTGGACTCCCCATTTCAATGTCTTTTTCATTCATGACAGGAATAAGATTTCTATCCAAAAGGAATTCTTGCTTAGGAATAAGAGCTGATTGTGACCTGAAGGCCTTACCCACATTGAACATATTCCTAAAGTTTCTCCCTAGTGTGGATCCTTGACTGTTAAATAAGCTATGAGTGGCGACTATAAGCTCAGCCTCACTCATGTGGTTTCTTTCCAGTGGTGCTTTAAGAGAAAGGTTATTTGAATTTATTATATTCATAAAGTTTCTCTCTAGTGTGGATTCTCTGATTGCAGCAAGCTGGCCCCTTTGTGTAAAAGCCTTTCCACATTGGGTACACTCATGAGGTTTCTCTCCAGTGGATCCTCTGATGTTTACTAAGCTCTACTCTCCATGTGAAAGCCATTCCACATTGTGTACACTTATAAGGTTTCTCTCCAGTATGGACTCTGTGATGTGCAGCAAGAGAGCCCCTCTCTGTGAAAGCCTTTCCACATTGTTTACATTCATAAGGTTTCTCTCCAGTGTGTATTCTCTCATGTTTAGCAAGATATCCCCTCCACGTGAAAGACTTTTCACATTGTGTACATTCATAAGGTTTCTCTCCAGTGTGGATTCTCTGATGTTTAGCAAGATATCCTCTCCATGTGAAAGCCTTTCCACATTCTGTACATTTATAAGGTTTCTCTCCAGTATGGATTCTCTGATGTGCAGCAAGCTGGCCCCTCTGTGTGAAAGCCTTTCCACATTGTGTACATTCATAAGGTTTTTCTCCAGTGTGGACTCTCTGATGTGCAACAAGACTCTCCCTCAGTGTGAAAGCCTTTCCACATTGTGTACATTCATAAGGTTTCTCTCCAGTGTGGATTCTCTGATGCTTAGCAAGAATGTCCCTCCCTGTGAAAGCCTTTCCACACTGTTTACATTCATGAAGTCTCTGTCCAGTGTGGATGGTTTGATGCTTAGCAAGATGATTCCTCTGTGTGAAAGTCTTTCCACAGTGTGTACATTCATAAGGTTTCTCTCCAGTGTGGATTCTCTGATGGATAGCAAGACCACCCTTCCTTGTGAAAGCCTTTCCACACTGTTTACATTCATGAAGTCTCTCTCCAGTGTGGACTCTTTGATGCTTAGCAAGAGAGCCACTCTGTGTGAAAGCCTTTCCACATTGTGTACATTCATAAGGTTTCTCTCCAGTGTGGATTCTCTGATGTCTAGCAAGACCACTCTTCAATGAGAAAGCCTTTCCACATTCTTTACATTCATAAGGTCTCTCTCCAGAGTGTATTATTTGATGAGAACCAAGCTCACAGTTCTGACTGAAAGGTCTCACTCCTTTATTACTCACAGAAAGCATCTCTACATGTTTACTCTTATTTCTTCTGAGTTCTAAACTTGAGCCATAGGCAATTCTCCCTAGGTTACCTTGATACATGGGCATTTCAGGACATTTCTCATGCAACTGATTAAAACCTACTTTTTCAGAGAAGCATTTGTTGTATTCACTATCCTGAGAACAGCCATTTCCTGAGGTCAATTTCATAGACTGATTTAGGACTGAATGTTGGCTGAATTTCTCTCCAATTGCATCAAATTCACAGTCACTCTTTGGATTTTTATTTACTTTGAGATTAGAGTTACAGATTTCTCTCAAAATTAAGTCACAGGGACCCATTTTCATGCCTCTTGGAGGGCAAGATTCTTCCACAAAAAGGCTTAGCTTTGTAGATATCTCCTTCACTTCAAAATTAGTCTCTGCTTCTGAAGAAAACAAATAATGATATAAACAAAGATGGAAAGGGGACACACACACACATTTATTTCTTTCCTTGGATGGCAACAAGTAAATGGATTTTTACTCTATTTTCCAAGGCCAATAGGAGTTTTCAAACTTAAACAATCAGAACCAGTTTTTGGATACACCATTTGGTCATAACTGCAAGATGGAACATTTTAGAAATACTTTCACGTACAGTAATGAAACCTCACAATGGATCTGTGCCACAGACAGCACCAATATTTTCAAAATACTTGACAACTCATGCTATAAGAAAAGAATGGAGAAGTGACCTGACCCACTTCCTTGCAAGTAGACTATACCTCAAAACTGTGCCTTAGCATGTTTTGTACACAGTATTGAACAATCCTTGTCCATTGCCCTTCCTGTCTTTCCTTTAAGTCATTCGCTGATTAATCTTATAATTTTGCCAATCTCAGGAAACCTTCCAGATATTCCGTTCCTATCATTTTGGATACACTATCCATGGTCATTCCTGGCAAATTTTATTTGTTAAGCTGAGAAAAGATTTTACTTTTTTTAACTCTCATGCAATAATTTTCAGAGTGGAATATAAGGTTTCTTCTTTTCTCTACAGATGCAAAGATATTATGCTATTCAGTGCAGACATACCCAATATTCATCTTATTTTCCTGATCTACTATATATTATGTCTCATACTCTATACTGAGTCCATCATCCACCTTTCAGGAAATGAACAGTATAATTCAGAGTTGGTCTGCCAGCCCCCAAGCCTAGCATTCTCTTCACTACAATAGATGTAAATATTTTGGGGTAACAGCTCTTTACACCTTCTTTTATCTCACTCCTTTCGACAGATCTTTTTACCCTTTTACTTTAGCTGCCATGGTGATTCCCCTCACTCAAAACAGGAGATAAAATTTTTTCTTAAAACTAGAAGCCCTGCGCGTAAGGAAGAATGAAGGGATCAGGAGAGAAAAATAAAAAATTTGGTCCTCTTAATGGGAAGTGGGCATATAAGCAAGGTGTATAGAACAGTTTCTGCTTTATTCATTGTTGGGACATCTGTAGGAGGGTAGAAATCATGGAACATATTTGCAATTGGAAAATTCCATCTTGATTCACCTCTTTTTTTAATTTTATTTTATTTTTAAACCCTTAACTTCTGTGTATTTGCTCCTAGGTGGAAGAGTGGTAAGGGTGGGCAATGGGGGTCAAGTGACTTGCCCAGGGTCACCCAGCTGGGAAGTGTCTGAGGCCGGATTTGAACCTAGGACCTCCAGTCTCTAGGCCTGACTCTGAATCCACTGAGCTACCCAGCTGCCCCTGATTTCACCTCTTTTAATAGAAGGATAGCTACATTCTGTAACTTCCATTATCTAGAAATTAAAGGCAACTGGTAGTGAAGGGGTGTAAGGATGGGATTAATGCTCTCCCTCCCCACCTTTAAATTTAATCAACACAAGCAATATACTCCTACTTAACGCTAAAGTTGGGGAATTCCAAAAACTACTTACTACAGGAGTTTACTACCTCCAAAAGATGAAGACATCCCTACTTAATGCCTAAATTGGGGAGGTCTGCAAGTCACTTGCTAATGTAGGTGACAACTCAGAAGCAATGGACTGCCCCCTGGGCAGTGCTAAGCAAACTTAAAGAGTGCAATTGGTCCCCATAAAGTGGAGAAAAGGACAGGAAGTGATGTGGAAAAAGCACTATAAAATCCTTAAATTTCCTCTCCGAAGTTAATTTCTCCTTCAGACTTGGCTTTGGAGGAGCTCTGGCTTGGGACCTCTGCTTGGATTCTGACTCTTAGACTGCTTCTGGTAAGACTGCTCTTGGATTCTCCCTTTGGAGCCACTACTTTGGTGAGTGAAAAGCTGACTCTCTTCCTGGCTTCTGGAGAGATTAGTTTCCAGAGAGGCCTCCCTGCCTTGAAGGAGGCCTCAAGGGTGAAACCGTTACTTTATTCACCACTGGATCCTCAGGCTTAGGGTCCTCAGGTGGAGGTTTAACAAGCCCTGCCTGGTTTGAGCCAGGCCTGAACACATATCTAGTGTGATAGGATACATATCTTCTCTACCCTCTTTCTCATTTATTGTGGGAAGCCAATAAGAGAATAGATAAAAATCTGAGACTCCTTTTTTGACCTCTTTTATGATCCTTGTGATTTCTTGTTGAAAAGTATTGTGGTCTTATTGAAAAACTTTAAGTTCCTAGCTAACCAGCAGTTAAAAGGGTTAACACTGTTTCCCTTTGGCCAGGAATGCAGCTGCCTGGTATAGGTAAGCCCAAAACCTTAGCAGGGGCAATTCAACCCTTAGAAAAATATTCCCCGACTTGGCTTTCTGATAAGAACCCAGTCAAAATTCGGCCTTGGCCTTGTTTTATTCTGAAGCCAATGAGACCTTTTGTGTTTTGATATAACATAGTTTGTAACTTCTGGGCATCTGTGAAGTTTCTGGGAGGTTCTTTTGTGTGAAATGAGTCTTGAAATATATATAATAAACTCCATGCTCCTGGAGACAGAGCTGGAAGCATGAGCTAAAAGACAACTCCTGTGTCCCGTTATTTCCTTATCAACTAAACTGTCCTTATCAGATTATTAGAGATGATAAATAGATCTCGAGAATTTATCTACTTTTACTCTTTAAACCTTTTTGTAAACTGCTAAAAAGTCATTTTGATTTGAGTTATAAATCGACAGCCACATTCTCATATATTTAGTGAAACGATAAATTTAAGCCCTACAGGGATAAGAGGTCAGAACTTAGAGTAAGAAAAAAAAAATTTAATCCAGCCTGAGAGAGATGGTAAGTGGGTGCCCCTGGGCAAGTTATTTAACCTCTGTTACTTTAATTGCCTCAACTATAAATTGAGGACCACACGAGTATCAAACTCACAGGGATGTTATGAAATTAATAATTATGAACACCTTTGCCCAGGAGAGGACACAGAGCAGGTATTTTAAAATACTAATTGCCTTCCCTTTCATTCCTATCATCAAGCCTGGAAAGGCCTAAGGATAAACTTACTAGACTTGGCAGAATTAGGGGCTGTGAGCTACAGTTTCATACTTCTTTTAAATTTTATTTCTGTATTATTTTTAGAAGTAAATAATCACATAAAACCACAACCTCAAAAACAAACCGCCAAAGAAACAAGTGAAAAATTGTATGCTTTCATCAGCATTCCAACTCCAACAGTTCTTTCTCTGGAGGCATTCCTTATCATAAGTTCCTCAGAATTCTGCTGGATCATTGTATTGTTGAGTAGCCAAAGTTATCACAGTTGAACATTCCATAAGATTACTGTTATAGTAGTATAATGTTCTCCTGGTTCTGCTTATTTCCCTCTGCATCAGTTCATGGGGGTTGTCCTAGCACTTTTTGAAATCATCTTGTTCATCATTTATCACAGCAAAATAGTATTCCATCACCCTCATATACCACAATTTGTTCAGCCATTTGTCAACTGATAGATATCCCTTCATTTCCAATTCTTTGCTATCACCAAAGGAGCATTTACAAATATTTTCCTAAAAGTAGGTCCTTTCCCTTTTTAAAAAAATATCTCTTTTGAGCCCAGACCTAGTAGTGGTATTACTAGATCAAAATTGCTCTCCAGAAAGGATGGATCAATTCAGAAATCTAACAGCAAGGTATTAAGTGTTGTAATTTTGTCACATCCCCTCCAATCTGTGTCACTTCTTTTACTGTCATACTGGCCAATTGGTTAGGGGTGAGGTGATACTTCAGAATTCTTTTTATTTGCTTCTCTAAAAGCAAGAGGTATTGATAACATTTCTTCATATGATTACTGACAGCTTTGATTTCTTCATCTGAAAACTTCTTATTAATAACCTATGATCATTTGTCAAATTGGGAATGACTTGCATTCTTTGATAAAATTGACCTAGATCTTTATATGTTTGAAAAATGAGATCAGAGAACTCTGTTATAAAACAGTATTTTCCAGATGTTGTTTCTCTTCTAATCTTTATTATGTTGGTTTAATTTGTTCAAAATAGTTTAACATTAATATAGTCAAAATTATTCATTTTATATCTTATAATGTTCTTTAGATCTTGTTTGGTCATGAATTCTTCCTTTCTCCATAGATCTGCCAGGTAAACAATTCTATGTTTCCCGAATTTACTTTTATCATCCTTTATGTCTAAATCATATGCCCATTTTGACCATATGTTGATTTAGGGTGTGAGCTATTGGTCTATACCTAATTTTTGCCATACTGTTTTCTAGTTTTCCAAGCATTTATAATTTCCAAACATTTTATATGGTCACTGTAGACAATATAAAATATTTGGGAGTCTACTGCCAAGAAAAGCACAGCAATTATATGAACACAACTACAAAATACTTTTCACACAAATAAAACTAGATCTAAATAATTGGAAAAACTTTAATTGCTCTTAGGTATAGGATGAACTAATATAATAAAAATGATAATACTACCTAATCAACTTACTTATTCAGTACCATACCTAACAAACTACCAAAAATATTTTATAGAACCGGAAAAAAAAATAACAAAATTGATCTAAAAGAACAAAAGATCAAGAATATCAAGAGAACCAATGAAAAATAATGTGTAGGATGTTGGCCTACAAGTATCAGATCTTCAACTGTACTATAAAGCATTGATCATCTAAACCAGTGAAGGGCAAACTTTTTAAAGAGGGAGCCAAAGGAAAGGAAATTCTTATCTGTTAGTCTGTTTGTAAGGCAACTCTTTCGAAGTTTCATTGTATTGTATCCTACTCATTATTCTTAATTTGATGAATATAATGTCCCTGGGCCAGATAGAACATTTCAGGAGGCCGCATCTGGCCCGCGGGATGTAATTTGCCCATCATTGATCTAAACAATGTGGCATTAGCTAAGAGATAGAAGGTTGGATCAATGGAATAGAATTGGGGTAAATGACCTCAACAATCTAGTCTTCCATAAACCCAAAGATCACAGCTTTTTGGATAATAACTCAATATTGGACAAAAACTGCTGGGAAAACTTGAAAACAGCATGGCAAAAATCAGGTTTAGATCAATATCTCATACCTTATACCAAGATACGTTCACAATGGGTATATGACTTTATGGAGAAGGGAAGTATTAAAGATCAAGCAAGAGATAGAGAACATTACAAGATGTAAAATGAGTCATTTTGACTATATTAAATTAAAAAAGGTTTTGTACAAACAAAACCAATGAAATAAAAATTGGAAGGGAAGCAAGAAACGTCAAAAAATTTTTATAACAACTTTCTCTGACAAAGATCTAATTTCTCAAATATACAAAGAACTGTGAAGATGAGATTGACTCTCCCCTTGTCTACTTTTAAATTTAATCAACCAAAAGCATAGACAACCCTACTTTACACTAAGTAGGAGAGGTCCACAAGTCACTGATAGGCCTGGTACATGGGGAAAATTCAAGAATATTAAACAAAAAACTGATGAAAAACCTTCCCAATTTATGGATAGACTTATTGAGCTGGGAGGTAGATATGTCAACCTGGATTTGTCCCAGGAAAGGGATGTTAGACAATTACATAGATAATTCATTAAGAATTGTTATAAACTGGTTAGAAACTACTTTAAGATTAGCTGGCCAAATTGGGACTCTATGCATCTCAAGGAATCGAGGAGGGTAACAGTCTATATTTTTAAAGGCCATGAACAAAAAGATGAGGAGAACAAGATTTTTGCATTTACATGGGAGGGAAATTCCTTCTGTTGGTGCTGTCTTCTGCAAGGTAATTGCAAAAGCACTTCTGTGTTTCCCAAATCCTAAATAAAGATCTAAAAACTATCAAATTCAAGGAAAGCAAGCTAGTGCATTTTGTAGATGATATTCTTCTAGTGCAAAAGTGTCTAAGGCGGTGACAGGCAAACTATTCCCCGTGGGCCAGATCCAGGCTGTAGTTTGCCCATCACTGCCTTAAGCAGTTCCCTAATCACTATGCCCCCACATACAGATGTAGTGATTAGGGAATTGCTTAAGGCAGTGATGGGCAAACTACAGCCTGGATCTGGCCTGCGGGGAATAGTTTGTCCATCACTGGGCTAAAGGATAGTAAATTTCTTTTGTGTGAGTTGTATAAGTGAGGACATAAGATATCTAAAGCAAAGCTTCAGTGGTGATTGCCAAGGGTTGAGTATTTAGGATTCGTACTATCTTGGGGTTCTAGAAGTATTTCTCAAAAGAGAATAGCTGGAGGGGCAGCTGGGTAGCTCAGTGGATTGAGAGTCAGGCCTAGAGATGGGAGGTCCTAGATTCAAAGCCGGCCTCAGACACTTCCCAGCTGTGTGACCCTGGGCAAGTCACTTCACCCCCATTGCCCACCCTTACCACTCTCCCACCTATGAGTCAATACACAAAAGTTAAGGGTTTAAAAAAAAATACTACTCATAAAAAAAGAGAGAGAAACAGAGAGAGAGAGAGAGAGAGAGAGAGAGAGAGAGAGAATGAATAGCTGATATCCAAAAGCTGAGCACACCAAAAACAAGGAGGCAGCTCAGGGCAATACTTGGTACAATGGGACTCTGTTGGCAATGGATCCCTGGATACAGTGAACTGACAAAATGTCTCACTGATCTAAGCAGAAATTCAGAACCCGAACCACTAAAACTTAAGCCTGAACATCTGTAAGCCATAGCAAAACTTAAAAGAGGCAATTCTTTTTGCTCCAGCACTTGGGATCTAAGATTATTCTAAGCCTTTCCAATTATTTGTGCATGAGCAAAAGGGAATAGCTTCATGAGTTCTAGTGCAGACTGTAGGACCAAATTACCATCCTGTAGCTTACTATAGTTCACAGTTGGACCCCACTGCAGTAGGCATTGCTCCTTGTCTGCAAGGATTAGTAGCAGCAGCAGCAGCAGCAGCAAGAGCATTGCTAGTGCAGAAATCTGCATATTTAGTCCTGGGGTATCCATTCACTGTATTTTACTCACCTCAAATTGAAGCTCTTATGTTTAATTTTCGGACTCAAGTATTTTCTGACCAACAAATTGCAAAATATGAAATAGTTATTGGGAATGAAAACATACAGATCAAAAGGTGTAGTGTGTTAAATCCAGCAACACTATTACCTGATTTACCAACAAATGGGGAACCATTGCATGGCTGTGAGGAATTTGTCAAACTAGTAGAGCAACCGAGGCAGGATATGAAAGATATGACAATAGACAATCCTGACCTTGTGCTTTTTATAGACAGTTCATCTTTCATGCAAAATGGTATCCGTTATACAGGTGCAGCAATGGTCACTGAGTTTGAAACACTGTGGTATGGTTCATTACCCAAAAATATGAGTGCTCAAGGACCTGAACTAATCACCTTGAAAGAAGATTGCTTACTGGCTAAGGGAAAAATAGCAAATATCTATACTGATTCCAGATATGCATTTTTAATCTGCCATACAACAAGCTTAATCTGGAAACGGAGAGGGTTCATAACATCCGGAGGGAAACAGATCATGCTAGGATTATAACACTTATTGGCAGCCATACAAAAGCAAAAACAGCTAGCTGTAATTCACTGTAGAGGAAATTCTTTTGGTAGAGATCCAGTGTCAAAGAGTAATTACCATGCTGATGTCACAGCAAAATTTGAAGCACAGTATGCTCCAGTTTACATTAGGAATCTATCATCGAATCAACAGATCTCCAAAAAGTATATCTGGACTCTGAGATTCAAAAATGGAAGCAAGAATTTGGAGCTAGGGAGGACAATGGAATATGAGTGGCATCAAACAGAAAGTCAATTTTGTCAAAAAGATTTTTATAATCATATATGCTAGACTATAGATAACAAAGGACATTTTGGAACTCAGGCTATTATTGATACCATAAAAAGAGTTTGGCTAGTGTTATAATTAAGGGAGGTCACTAGTATCTATTTGAGGTAGTAGAAATGATGTACAGAGAGGATAAGATGACACTTCTCCTTATAACAGTTGCCCAGGCAAGATCCTTCAGGTCAAAGTGGTTTATCCCTTCAGGACCCACCTGGGAGTAATTGTTATTACTAAATTGGGCTCTTCAGCTAGGATAATGTTGATATTCTGACTGCGTTGACTCCCTTCCCAAAACAAGCTACGAAACTGATTTAGGAAGGTACTTTAAACTTTATATATATGGTAAGAAGGATAAGGATAAATGACTGAGATATTGGAGACCCTACTTTGATTGTTACTAATGAAACTCTCAACTGCTGGCAATGAAGAATCAATGTAGCTTCCCTCTGGTTCAGCCTGGCCAGGACTAAACCAGAGTAGGTAAACTGCTGGGAAATCTTCAGCTTCTTCTTCTGTAGATCTTAGCCTTAACAGTTGAGATATATCCACCCTTTCCACCCTCTTCTTTGTCTCCTGCCCACTTCCCGGATCCCTCCCAGGCCCTGGGAAGCCTAGATAACTAGATGATGAAACTCCTAATATCTAGGGGCAGTAGACACCGAGATGGTGGTCAAGTACAGGTTGAAAACGGTATATCAAGTACAGGAAGAGTTTGCAGAGAGATGTTTGCACCCTCTCACTCCAAGACCAGGATCCACCGATCTCTAGCCTCAGCACAGGTAAAAGACCCAGAACTTCTGCTCAGGGTTCTCAACTGCCTCTCCTGACTCTCGCATGCCTCCCTGGGAACATTCTATCCAACTGACTTATCTGTCAATTATTGAATGAACTTCAAGCTCCCAGAGATTCAATATAACACTAGCTCCAGGAATTACTATTGTTGCAAATAAAGTCTGTTCAAGCTGTTCTATTTGTCAAAGATTTAATCAGGGTGTATTTAGGAGAAGAGGTCTAGGTGGGAGACCATTGGCATATAGCCCTTTTGAAAATTTGCAGATAGATTAAATCAGTATGCCAAAAGCAGGAAAATACAAGTTTTGCTTAGTTTTGGTGGATAAGCTAACTAGATGGCCGGAAGCATTTCCATCTGCTACCAATACATCAGCATTTGTAGTTAAGATTTTGCTAAGGGATATTATTCCCAGATTTGGAATTCCAGTTACGGTAGACTCAGACAGAGGGTCCCATTTTACAGACCAGATCTTAAAGCAGGTATATGAGAATTAAGGGATTACAGCAAAATATCATGTACCATGCCATCCACAATGTTCAGGACAAGTAGAGAGTCTGAACAGGGAGATCAAAACAATGGTGGGGAAACTTTGTACTGAGACTCATCTTAAATGGCCAGATATTCTTACTCTAGCTCTGTTCTATATACGAACCAAACCTTGTGCTGATTTATACATATCACCATATGAGTTACTCTATGGACATCCACTGTTGGAAGCCAAAGCTTGCAAAACTGCTTTTGTGTCAATGTTGGGAGGAGATAAACAAATTGCTTCATATATCACTGCACTGTAAGAAAGACTGAAAGAACTGCATGACATGGGGGTTTGGGTCCAGACTGATCCTCTGGACTACTCACTGCATAACATAAAGCCAGGTGATTCAGTATATATCAAAAACTTTAGTAAAACATTTGCCACACAAAAAACTTGGAATGGTCCTTACACAGCTTTAACATCACCTTCAGCAATAAAAGTATTAGATAAAGATTCTTGGTTCCATTGTTTGCATGTTAAATTAGTTCATAGGGAAGAAGGAGAAATAGTTTCAGAAGAAGAAGAAAAGATAGCAGACAGATTTATAACAGAGAGCTGAGAGAGATTTTCATCAGACAAGATGTCGGCAGTCAGAAAGTTCATTGATGAGGAGACCTTTCCAGTGGAAGAGGAGATTCAAAGAGAAGAGGATGAAAACAGAAGACAGCATAGCAGAATCAGACAGCAAATGGCAGACTAGATGCTGACAGGGTGACAGAGACTTTGCTAAAGATTCCAACATAGCAGAGGAGCAGATGGATGATGGATATGAAACTGTGAGAGGATGCATCATTGTAACACTGTACATTTTCACTTTAGTACCATGCAGCACTAACTCCGCCAAGGACGGTCCCAAGCCCGGCTGAAAAAGGAGGGTTGGGCGTGGGGCTAGCAACCTCACCCCGTAAAAAATCTCACTTGCTACAGAAAAGGCAACCTCATTAAACCAACAAAACCAACAATCGCCTAGTCTGGAAGATTGCTCTCCAACAGAGTCCATGACGTGTGCTGGCAAAAGCCTTTGGGAAGCCAGTTCGTCTGCCGAAAACGAAACAAAGACCATCGGAATGACATGGGCCCAGCTGGGGGAAGTTGCCCAGAACAGAGTCCATTGGTGTGAGATGGTTGCGGTCGTATGCTCCTCTAGGGAGCCAACAGGAATAACTAACTAACCATGCAGCACCATATAAATATTACCAAGAAGTATGAAGATAGAAGAGAGAAACATCAGTCAATAAGAGAAGAGGAGAATCTGAATATTTGGTAAGTATTGTTACATGCAACATGCACATTTTAGGATACACTGATGACAAGATTTTATATAATAATGTTTCCATGTAAATAAATGGATGCATTATGAATTGTATATAATAACACAGAAAGTTTATACAATGTAGTTCAATGAGATCTTACCTAAATGGAAGGTCTGGTTTATGGTATTCTGTTCAGGTAATATCAGAACATATACAGGCTTTATAGAAATTTCAATATTCTCAGAGGGCAGAGATCTTTATGACACATATATGTAAATAGTCACATACATACATGCAAATAAAATTGTAATATCATTTGTAGGTAATATATAGAGAATAGTGAGTGTGTAAATACATGTACATGTGTGTAAAAGTATGTATATATTCTGTATATTTCCAATAGTGCAAGAGTTTAGATTTTTAAGAAATCTGTACATATGTATGTATAAAAAGATATTTGTGTAAATATATGTATAGATTTTTATATCAGATGTGTGAATAATTAAAAATGTTGCAAAGTTAGAGTTCTTAGGATAGGATACTCAGTTTTCAAGTTCTATGTAGACAGTTTTTGTTTTCTATAATAGAATTGGGTTTTAGTATAGGAAAAGTTTTGTTATGAATTCTTCAACTAGATTTTTAGATGTACTTTACATAAGTTTTATATTTAGACAGAGATTTTGTTTTATGTAAAAGCATAAGCTGCATCGAGTTTTTTGCAACTTTTTTTCAAAATTTTATTACATTGTTGTGAATTTTTTCCATAGGTTTGGTTTTTCTGTATTAGCCTTAGTATAATAGTTTATTCTTTGTAACAACTGTTTATGGAAAAATTTTGCATGTCACATTTTTGGACTTTATTATTGTATTCTTTTATATTTTGCATGTTGTATTTTGAATTTTTATTCTTGTTTTGTTTTTGCAAATGTTTGCATTTTGATTTTGATAAATAAGAGTTTTCACTTGAAGCTACCTAAAATAGAAGAGATACAATTTCAGGTGCAAGAAAGGAAAGTCTCAGCTTCCCATCACAGAATTCAAAGACTTTTTAAAAATTAAAACCAGGCAGGAGAACCCTGTGCAGAGATCAGCACTTTTGCTTTTTAAATCATTGACAAAGACTTAAAATCCTGCACCTTTGGCATGGAATGAAGACACTTCCTTAATGGCAGATTCAGAGTTAACTGAGGAAATGGTCCTTACCCACGAAAAGTAGATTCTGCAAGTTCTCCAGCATGACCTCCCTGTACAGCTCTTCCTGAGAATGGTCCAACAGGCACCACTCCTCCTGGGTGAAGTCCACAGCCACATCCTTGAATGTTATTGACCCCTAAACCAACAAAAGTCACAAGATTTAGAGCTGGGCCTGAAGAATTCATAAAATCCAGTCCTTATCAACTAACTTGAAGAAAGTGAAGCACACAAGGCCTCACCCCAAACTCTTCACCTTGAAGAGTGTCAGAGGCAACACTAGAGATCAGTCATTCAGAGCTCAATAGAATACTGACAAAGGCATTTTGTGTCTAAAGTGAGAATCATGTTGGAAGAATAAAGACTGTACAAGTGTCTTACTCTGAAATGCGTTTCCCTATGGAATCAGAGAGAGGGTATGTGTACTCTGAGGGAGGTAGGAGATACTGTGGAGAAGAGAGAAGGTGATCTGAAATCCCTCCTCATTACAACTGTCAGAATTTATCTAGTAAGAACATTTTTACAAAGTTTGTGAGAAGGTAGCAAGTATTGCGTATTCTGGAGAAAAAAAGGTTTCTGAAACAATGTGGAGCAGTCAAATGTAATTGATTTTGCTACTAATAGCAGAGTAATGACCCAGGACAATCCTGAGGGACTTGTGAGAAAGAAGGCAATCTACATCCAGAGAAAGAATTGTGAGAGGAGAAAATGAAGAAGGAAAACATGATTTATCACCTGGTTCTATGGATATATGACTGGGGGTTTTAGTTTTAAAAGATCACTCTATTCCAAAAATTAATATGGAAATACGTTTTGAGTAATAATACATGTATAACCCAGTAGAATTTTTTGTGAGCTCCAGGAGTGGGGAGGGAAGAGGAGAGGGAGAGAATATGAATCATGTAAGCACTGAAAGATATTCTAAATAAATTTTCTTTAAAGTTAAAAAAATAATTGAACTGAAATGAAAAGTATTGAGAAAGCAACAGGTTAGATTATCCTGTTAGGTTCAAGGTAAATGATTTGAATAGGAAAAGTTAAGACCTAAAGTTTCTGTAAAGTTTCTCTAAGTTCCTGATAGTTTAATATTTGAAGAACAGATCTTTTAGCTCTCCCCTGGAATTTCCATCCTTTTTCTTCTACTAAAAACGTGCCTTTTCCTATCTGTGCCCTCACCTGATCTCACCCCAAACTTCTTCCAAAGCCTCCCCCTGGTAGGCCTGACTGCCCTGACCAAACCCCAGGACCTGGGGGTCAGAAGCAGACACTGTCCTTGGGCCATTCCTGGAATTGTGAGAGATACAGCTATCCCCCTAATGGAATGTGTCACACTGGAGGGTGGATGAACAAATGACAGTGCTTGGGCCTGTTTGTCTGGAACCTGGGCTGGCTCATCCAGGCAGGGGCTACCAAGGCCCTAGAAAACCCCCAGAACACAGTTGGGGATTGCGAGTGACCTTTGAGGTCACAGTGACAGCAAGTAGTAATGGTGCCCCTGGAGGCTTAGGAAAGACTGAGGTTTTAGTTCTGCTTGATTCTGGCTGTAGGGAGCTTGGCCAGGGAGGGGATGGACTGCACTCACCTGGGATGGGGACCTCAGGGTCCCAGGGTCCATTCTCTCTAACTCCAGGGTCTCTGCTTGGGTCAGTCTGTGGTCCTTCAGGAGGTGGGAGCCCCAAGGTGGGGAGACTTCCTCTTTGTGCACCTGTGGGGAATTAGGGAGAGGGAGGGCCCAGAGGAGCTCCCAAGGCCCTTCCCTTGGCCTCAGGGGAGACTCTTCCCACAGAAGGGGGCAGGGAGCTTCAGGCTTGGAAAGGACCTTAGACTGCATAGGAAGAA
The DNA here is from genome assembly GCF_016433145.1 of Gracilinanus agilis. Classification (NCBI taxonomy): domain Eukaryota; kingdom Metazoa; phylum Chordata; class Mammalia; order Didelphimorphia; family Didelphidae; genus Gracilinanus; species Gracilinanus agilis. Next base: position 19,841,755 of record NC_058132.1, on the reverse strand, counting down.
GCCCCCCCCCTACCCCCCCCTTCCCTCTTTGGCTTCATTCAATTAAAAAATTTCATTGGGTGCACAGCGTGGACTGAGGGCGATGGGCATCAGGTGGGGGTTGGGGGGGAACATGTTGGCATTTGTTCTGTGCCAGAGATCGGAACTCCTTCCATGGCCTATGGGCATCCCCGGTACTCCAACCAGGCTCTTGTTGGCTGCTTCTCCCCTTGGACCTTTGGGGAAGGGCCCAGGCCAGCGCAGCTCCTATACAGAGTCTGTGTACCCTGTCACTCCGCCCCCATCCTATGACTGCACCCCACCTCGCCCAGTCTCCTGGAAGGGGGCCACTCTCTCCTCTGGCGGAGGGCAAAGCCCGCCAAGGCTCCTGGTCTAGACAGAACCGCCGCCCCCGCCTGACACCGGCACTTCTGTATTTGTCCCTTTCCTATGGTCCTTTAAAGCGATGAACAGACACAAAGACATACAAGAGACATACAGACACAGAGACACAGAGAGAGATATACGCCCACACCACCCCTCCCTCGTCTCTCTGGTCCTAGGAGCACCGGAACTTCCCCCTTCCCTCACCTCCCACCCAGACTTCCAAGCTCGGTTACCCGCACCTAGTCCACCCAAAAAAAAAAAAAAAAAAAAAAAAAAAAAGCAGAAAGTCTCCTCTGCCAAAGCCCAGGCTGAGACTTTTGCAATGACTCCCTCCCGTTCCCCTGTCAAGGCGGAAAGTCCCCAAAACCACAAATGTGAGAACTTCAGAAGCGGACACTGGCCTCAGGAGATTCCCAGCATGCCCTGGGACTGCCATAGTGGGAGGTGCCAAGACTTGGGTGAAGTCATGTCCCAGGCATTCTGGGAAATGAAGTCTTCTACAATGGGAATGCTTGGATGAGGTCGTGCCAGAGGCATTCTGGGAAATGTAGTCTTACTTTCTGGACCTCTAGGTTTGGAGCCCTGGTGGAGGAGGGGCCACACACCTAGTGTTCCTGGGTCTCCAGGCTGCAGCCGGTCCTTTTAGTTTCCTTTCTGGCAGTTTTAGCTCTGACCCTCCTCGGCCTCCTTCCCGTGATATAGGAGGCGGCCATGGACAGAAACACGGAAGCATTTCTGAGGAGAGCTCAGATCTCTGGTGAGAAGGGACCCAGGAAGCCCCTGAGCCCGACCTCCTCATCTCAGGGAGGACCAAAGTGAGGCAGACAGGCTGGTCCTTGTCCTGAATTAGGGGCGGGAGGATGGCTGGTTCCTGTGCCGTATTGATGCTAATAGCAGGGCCCTGGCGTGGGAAAGCCCCAATTCCTGTATTTTAGGAACAATGACTGTGTATTTCTCTGTCAGACCCGACTCTGAGATTCCATCTAGTCAGTGGCTTTTTGCACTTCCTTTGCCTTAAGCATCCCAAAGAACTTCTTCCTCTTCCACAGAATTTGGTGACAGTGAAGTGAGGGAGCCTTCGTGTCCCCCTGTGTGTGTGGACCAGGGCTGAGGCTTGGCTGGACCATCTCCTCATCAGACATTCACCAGTTGGGTGTGTCTTGGGGTGCTCCAGGGAGGGGTTGGATAAGGAGCTCCTCAAACTCTCTCTTAAACTGCCTGAGCAAGGTCTGGGCTCTCTGGTCACTGGGGAGGCCCCTGACCTCCATGGCCGTCCCAGGATTGAGCCTGGCCTGACCTGTACTCAGATCTCACCAATAAACTGATGCGTGTCACCCCAAATCAGTCTCTCACGTGACTTCAGTCCTCCCAGGAGGAAGCAGCAGAGGCAGTTTGGAAGCCCAAGTTGGCCAGTTCTGAGCCCAGCCCGATCCAGCCCGGCTCCTGCCTTCCTCTTCTCTTTATCTGCTCGGATTAAACGTGAAGCCCCTCCAGTGCCAGCAGGTTTTCTCCATCTCCTTCCCGAGCGCATGAGCACTGCCAGGAATCATCCTCACTGCAAAAGGCAGCGTGCGCAGGAGTGAAGGCTGGCCCAGCCTCTTACAGAGATTTTCTCCCTCCATTTTCCCCTCCACCCTGAGAGGGAGCTGCTCCTGTTACCTCACTGTACAAAGAGGGAGCATCAGGGAGAAGCAGGTGAAATGACTTGCCCAGGGTCACACAGCCACCAAGTGTCTCAGGTGTGATTCCACCTCAGATCTTCTTGATTCCATCCACATTTCCCTTTCCTTCCTGGGGTTCACATGAAGCTCCTGTGGTCTCAAACCTACTCTTGCTAGCACAACAGGGATTGACTGTCATTTTATATGAATAAAACCATGAAATGTTAGTGAAAGAATATTGTTAGCCAACTTGGTCTATGTATGGGATCCTGCCCAACCCAAATGAAGCAATAATAAGAGGCAGAGACAGAATTTGAACCCAGGACTATGTAGTCTAAGCCCATTGAGTTTCTTTTCTTTTATACCATGCTAATTCCCAATTATATAAGGAGGATGAGAGTGGACGTGTGTGTGTGTGTGTGTGTGTGTGTGTGTGTGTGTGTGTGTTTTTTAGGACTCTGGCCATTTCCTGGGGTCATTGAATTGGAGGTGGAAGGGATGCTGCATATCACCTGGGCCGACTCACATGTGTTTCACACAAGAACAGACTGAGGCTCCAGAAGAGAAAAACACATGTGAAAGCCAGAATCTGAACTCAGGTCCTCTGAGGGATCCTTATGGGGAATAGGAGGGAGGGGGATGCCTGACCTTCAGGTGACTAACAGCCACCTCCTTTCCTCTCTCCGCAGAGTACACCAGAGGGGATCCTGGATCAGCCACTTCTAATCTGACTGTTTCTGAGGTTGGGCTGGGAGGGCTGAGAGGGGAGGGAGGGAGGAGGCAGATGGGAGAGGATGGGCAAAGGGGTTGGACCTTTCCTGCACAGAAATCATTTAGGAGTGTGATTTTGGAAATTTGGGGTTCTTCGAACTGATGTTGAGGTCCCTACTCTAAACTTCCTGTGGACATTTAGGACTCTTTCAAAACTACATTTCCTATAATTCCTCTTGTGTAATACAGGTGGGCAGGAAGTGTGATTACGTAGAGAGAGGTATAAGACTCCTATAAGACTCGGGATGTGATTGGGACACGCTCTCTTTCCTAGGAAGCAGCCAAGGGGAAGGTATGGTGGACATTCGAATTAGATCTTAGCAAGCACGTGGTTCTTTGTAATTATCAATATGGATTACATTAAACCATTAATATTTTACTATATGCCCTTCTATATTAATTTTGCTTGAAACAGTTAATTCTTCCTTATGGCCAGGCCAGAGCTAAGGATAATACAAACTAGCAGCTGAACTTCCATAAGAGAAGAGCAGAATTGAGGGGGCTTTTAGCTGGGAAAGTTCCTGGTCTGGAGAGGGCAGCCTCAGGGCCCAGACTGACATCCAGCATTCAGGGTCAGGAATAGAGTGATTTGCTCTTAGTTGCTGGCTGAACTGGAGAAGAGAAAGGATGGGGATGGCAAAGGAAGCCAAGATCAGGACATTGCTGGGGAGGTTGGGGGGCAGAAATGGCCTGAGAGTGGAGAGTGAAGTGATGCTCTCCTGAGGCTTCCCTCCACCAGCAGTCGGGGAGACGTGGACTCTAGGGAGCACTGCAGAGTCTCAGGGAGCCAAGAATATGGGCAGGACTGCCAGGTGGATACTTGACTGCCCAGTTTTGATTAATTTAAGGGAAGACATTTTGCCCTCTGTGACAGGCCTTGAGAATACCCGTCAGTGGGTTCTCGGGGAGCTGCAGAGGGAGTTCTGGAAGAGCTCTGCCCTAGGTAGTCACCTGGCCGGACTGGCTGGGAGTCAGATCTCGGCATGTTCTGGCCCGCAGAGATAGCTGGACTGACACCTGCAGTGGATAGTGGCAGTCTGAGAACTTAGAGCACAGAGAAGTAGAGAGCAGAGCAAGAGCAGAGAGGCAGAGATGTGCAAAGTCTATCAGTGCAGTGGAGTCAAGAATCATGGGAGCCGAAGTTTGCGTGTAAAAACAGACTTTTTATAGTAATCCTGATGCAAGATTTGTGATGTTACAGTAATGAAGTGTGAGGATTTCCTGTAAGTTTTGAAAAGCTGCCAGACTACAAGGCTCCAAACCTCTCTAGGTAGTCAAGGAGAGAGGTGACATGTAGCAAAGGTCAAGACAAGTTTATTTCCCTGCCAGATAATTTATCCCCAAGCCAATTCTCTGATAGAAAGATTCAGTACAGGGGCATCTGGGTAGCTCAGTGGATTGAGAGTCAGGCCTAGAGACGGGAGGTCCTAGGTTCAAGTCTGGCCTCAGACACGTCCCAGCTGTGTGACCCTGGGCAAGTCACTTGACCCTCATTGCCTACCTTTACCACTCTTCCACCAAGGAGCCAATACACAGAAGTTAAGGGTTTAAAAAAAAAAAAAAGATTCAGTACAAATCAATCTTGTGAATTTTAAATAGAGCCACAACAAGAAAATTGCTTTTGCTACCATATCTTGCTTTCACTGACCCTGAACCATTGTTCACTGGGATCAGCTTTGACCATATTTTCTGAGTCCTTAGGATGCCTCATGTCTGATCCCTTCAGTAGGATCCCCAAAGTTGGGAGGCTTTCTCTTTGTGTGCCTGTAGGGAATTACAGAAAAGGAGGTCCCAGAGGAGCTACAAGGGTCCTTCCCCTGGCCCCAGGGGAGACTCTACCCAACAAGAGGGGAACAGGGAGAGTCAGGCTTGGAAATGAAGTTGAAATGAACAGGGAGAAGCCTTCCCACCCTCTCTAACCTCATCTTTGGCTTCATTCTACAACTTCGGCATAGGGGGCAGCTGGGTAGCTCAGGGGATTGAGAGCCAGGCCTAGAGACAGGAGGTCCTAGGTTCAAATCTGGCCTCAGACAGTTCCCAGCTGTGTGACCTTGGGCAAGTCACTTGACCCCCATTGCCTACCCTTACCACTCTTCCACCAAGGAACTAATACACAAAGTTAAGGGTTTAAAAATATTTAAAAAAAATACAACTTCGGCATAGAACTGAAGAGGCAGAAGGGGCTTGGGATCCCAGATGGAATGAGATTAGTCGGAACATCAATGGCCCCTTACTCAGATCTCCATCTGATACTTTGGGGGAGACATAAAGACTGGGCAACTGTGGCCAAGTACTACAAATGGGGGTGGTACTCCAGGACATTGGGACGTGAGGAGGAGGCTGGGCAAGTAGCAGAGGTAGAGAGCAGGCCCAGGAGCCAGGCCTGGAAAGGAGGCCTGTTGCTGGCTTAACTGGCTGACACTGGCCAAGAGGTCAGCTGAGGAACTTGAGGGCCAAAGAAAAAGGCAGTCAGCAGAAGGAGGGTGTTGGAAGGAGTCCTCCCTCGGACCCACCTGGCACCTGCACATGCAGAGCTGGCTTCCAGAAGGCAAAGAGAATTCAACCTCAAGCGAAGCAGCAGTCATACTCAAGGCCAGGACCTCAGGATCTATTCTACCTCTCCTCCTCAAATCTTNCAGTCATACCCAAGGCCAGGACCTCAGGATCTATTCTACCTCTCCTCCTCAAATCTTACCTTCCAATGGGAGGAATGCCCTGGTCTCTGGAATGACCCTTCTTCCCCTCTGGTCTCCAAACTGGTCCCCAGGGCTAGAATTCCAACCAGTTTATATCTACCCAGCCAGGCATCTCTAAGAGCTTCCAATCCCCATTCCTCTACCCCTCTTTCCCTCTTTCCCTCTCTCTCTTACCTTGCTCTCCAGTGTGAGTTCTCAATAACTTTGATTACATTAAATTAAAAAGGTTTTGTACAAAGAAAATCAATGCAACCAAAATTAGAAGGGAAGCAACAAATTGGGAAAAAATATAGCAAAAATCTCTGACAAAGTCTAATTTCTCAAAATTGTAAGGAGTAAAATCAGCTGTACAAAAAAATCAAGCCATTCCCCAATTGATAAATGGGCAAGGGACATGAATAGGCAATTTTCAGATAAAGAAATTAAAACTATCAATAAACACATGAAAATGTTCTAAATCTCATAAGTAGAGAAATGCAAATCAAAACAACTCTGAGGTACTACCTCATACCTAGCAGATTGGACAATATGACAACAAAGGAAAGTAATAAATGTTGGAGGGGATGTGGCAAAATTGGGACACCAAGGCATTGCTGGTGGAGTTGTGAACGGATCCAACCATTCTGAAAGGCAATTTGGAATTATGCCCAAAGGGCTTTAAAAGAATGCCACCCCTCTCATCCAGCCATACCACTGCTGGGTTTATACCCCAAAAAGATAAAAGGGAAAAATATGTGCCAAAAATATTTATAGCCACTCTCTTTGTAGTAGCAAAAAAACTAGAAAATGAGGGGATGTCCAAAGATTGGGGAATGGCTGAACAAATTGTGGTATCTGATGGTGATGGAATACTATTGTGCTGAAAGGAATAATAAATTGGAGGAATTCCATGTGAACTGGAGAGACCTCCAGGAATTGATGCAAAGCAAAAGAAGCAGAACCAGGAGAACATTGTACACAGAGATGGATACACTGTGGTACAATCAATGTAATGGACTTCTCTACTAGTAGCAATGCAAGGATCCAGAGCAAGGCTGAGGGACTTATGAGAGAAAGAACTGTGGGAGTAGAAGTGCAGAAGAAAAACACAAGATTGATCACGTAGTTCAATGGGGATGTGATTGGGGTTTGGGAGTTAAAAGATCACTCTATTGCAAATATGAGTAACATGGAAATAGGTTTTGAACAATGATACAAGTAAAACCCAGTGGAATTACTCGCCGGCTCCTGGAGGGTGGAGGGAGGAGAGGAGGGAAAGAACATGAATTATGGAACCATAAAAAATATCTTCAATTAAATAAATAAATAAACTAAAAATTAAATTAACTTAAATAATATGGTGCTGCATAGTAATATAGGTCATAAATGTTATCAGGCGAATCAGATGGGTCCATGTGGCTGCTGGATCTGCCAACAAATCCATCAATATCATTCACTTAAATGGGTTATGATACCTGTAAGTCTAAATGAATTTATACCTTCAACAATTGGACGGAATTTGACCCATTTTGGCCCATCTGCTCCATTCATTTATGCCACTTGCAATATTAACAAACAGCACAATTTTTCTGACTGGAGCACCCCAGTGTCTATGAATATTTCTTCCTTACATTGGTTTAAGATTCCTATTAATATCGAGGAGCTCCTAATCAGACCCAGGTGAATTTTTAATCCGGAATTCCTCCTCTGAATGTCTTACACCCATTACCTAATTTTGCCCCGTGTATTACAAGGTACAGGACTTCTCATACCACCATCCATTTAGGCTCAGGAGTAAAATGTAATTTAACTTTCAAAATCCCTGCTGAAGGCACCTGACTTCCTTCGTCTGTGCCGTTAAGAAAATGACTACACAAGGAAAGGGAAATAGTTCCTCTGTGAATTTTGCCACAATCACCTGCAATAGAACAGATCAGAATAATAAAACAAAATACCTGTTCGCCTTGCCCTGGGGATTAATCATCCCTGTTCAATTTTTTTTTTTTTTTTAAATTTTAAACCCTTAACTTCTGTGTATTGACTCATAGGTGGAAGAGTGGTCAGGGTAGGCAATGGGGGTCAAGGGACTTGCCCAGGGTCACACAGCTGGGAAGTGGCTGAGGCTGGATTTGAACCTAGGACCTTCCCGTCTCTAGGCCTGGCTCTCAATCTACTGAGCTACCCAGCTGCCCCCTGTTCAATTTTTTATCAGTGCTTTTCCTCTCCTCCTTCAGGACGGCACCGAACCTGTGGAATGGCTTCTCCAATACCAAAGGTGGCCGTTAAGAATCCTCCTCGGGCTCCGACAGGTGTCAGTCTGGGGAAGTTCTAAGCCAGCACACGTTTTTATGGGCTCGAGTTCCTGGCCTCGGAGCGGCTGCAGTGATGGATTCTGTGAAGCTCTTGTGTTCGGAATGAGGGATGGGCCACCACGCAGCGGCTCTCCCGCTCGCCTCCCGGGCTGCAGCCGTGCTCTGGCCGCCTTTTTCTTCTGTCCTCCCAGGAGAGACTAAAGCGAGGGACTGGATCTGCCCACCTGGCAGAGCCTTGGAAGAAGGACGCCGGCTGCAAGGAGTGCCCGCCTGGAGCCTCCGGGGTCGCGGGACGCACGCTCTGCTACAAGGGAAGCCACGAGTGAGCGGCACCCCACTAACGGACGCGGCCCCACCTACGTCGGCGCCGCCCCAGCCCCGGTTGGCATCGCCCCAAGATCGTGATGGTCCAGCAGAAAACTGCAGAGGGGTAATGTGAGTGGAGCCGCCCTGCCCCCCATTCGTGACTAGATTTGGATGTTAGCGGAGCTTTCCGAGAATCGTAACCCTCATTCTAAGGTAATGAGTGTGAGTCGTCCGGGACGAAGCAGCCTCCGGTGGGCTCCACATCAGAGGATCGTCAGGCCGAGGGCATTCCTGAAGGGCTGGGGGTTCGGCCCCAGACCCTGGGGGAGGCCTGACCTCGTCCCCCGACGGGTGGGGGGTCAGAGGGGAAAGTCCTCTCAAGCGCAGAAGGGAGCCAACTCTCTGGCTTGGGGGATGCGAAAGAAAGCAGCCTTTAAATAACCGCAGGAAGCCGCTGGGACGTGCCGGTACCCGAGCCCAAATGGGGTCAGGGCTGGGCACGAGGGAGTGCCCAGCAGTTATTGCTTCGTGAGCGAGTCCAGGCCCTGTGCCAGGCTCCGGGTGCCGTCAGACTCCCTCCCTGGGAGAATCCTCGGGGGAGCAAACAGGTGAAGGCGGATGGGACGGCAGGCCTGGCGAGGAAGGAGGGGTTCAGAGATGGACATTCTCTTTTCAGAGGCCCAGGGAGCGGGGGAGGCACTTGCCCTTAGAGAAGGGGAGATCAACTTTAACGGTCTCTTATGTCCTCCTCCCGGGGGTGCCGGGGGACTTTGATGAGCAATATCACCTACAATATCCTCCTGGGGGGTTTTTTTGTTAGATGTCATCATAGGGGAACTGAGGCACATGTGATAGGTACTCTGCAGCTCCAAGTCTTGGCTTGGGGGCATAAAAACTGAAATATAGGGAATTTCTGTCCTCCTGCCTTCTTTCCTGCAAAGTCCATCCAACTGGCAAATAGTGTTATAGTTTTTTTTTTTTTTTTTTTTTAAACCCTCACCTTCTGTCTAGGTGTCAATACTGTGTATTGGCTTCTAGGTGGAAGATTGGTAAGGGTGGGCAATGGGGGTTAAATGACTTGCCCAGGGTCACACAGCTGGGAAGCGTCTGAGGCCGGATTTGAACCCAGGACCTCCCGTCTCTAGGCCTGACTCTCCATCCACTGAGCTACCCAGCTGCCCCCCAGTGTTATAGTTTAGAGTGCTGTCGATGGGTCAAGCTTCCTGCCTATCCAGGATGTAACGCGGCCAGTCACCATTATAAAAATAAATCATTTTTTTTGCTCTTCAAGCTGTCTAGGTTTAACGTTTCCAAATTGTTAATAAGACATTTCAATGGGGAATCTCGAGGGATGCTCGCTTTCTGTCCCGTGATTTGAGATAAGGGGCGGCTGCTCCCCTCTCGAGGGCCACCAGCCCTGCGTCCGAGGGGGTACCTGACAGCCAGGCTCGGAGGCCAGACCGACTCCTGGCCCTAAATCAGGCATCCCATTGCGCGAGGACGAGGAGTCTGACCCAGTGTGGTAGCCAGACCGACTCGGGGCTCCATAAGGGACGGAGGGAGAGCCCCACGCAGACGTCGCCCAAAGCAAGGGGGTGCCAGGAGCCAGAGGAGCCCCTCACTGACCCGAGGAGTCACCTCGGGAGCTCCCCGTCACGGCACCACGATGTCGCGGGGGCTGGAGATTAACCCTTGGCCCGGGAGGGCGCTCTTTCACGAATGTAGACTGATGGGAACCCTTTAAAAGTAGATTTATTTAGGCTGAATGAAGGACCAACTGCCTCCCCGAAGAGAGGAAATTTAGGATTTTTATATCCCAAAAGGATGGGGTCTACATGACCTGAAAAGGGTGGAATTTCCCATGTAATCTTTGACCCAAGGCTTTAGGAATTTGGGGGGGGGTGTGGAACTTGGTGCCCACCACAATTCTAAGGCAGGAGAGGAATCTTAAACAAGGAGGGGAACATGGCAGGGGGAGAGCTGGGGAAGGAGAAGGTCAGGGAGGAGGAGGAAGGCCCTGCTGGGGGCAGCCCCCTGCCATGGGAGGTCTGGGCTGGAATCTGAAGGCCTGAGAAGAGGCCTGAGGGGGAAAGGCCTTCCTGCTGAGGGAGGGCAGGCGCCAGGCTTCTGGGGGCCGGGCCTGGGGGTGCCTGCAGGAAAGGGATCCTCCTGGGGGCTGGCAGGCCTAGGAGGACCCTCCCAGGATGCTGGCTGGAAGCAGGAATTCTTGGGCCTCACACCGCTGGGCCTCCCCTTGGAGCTGAGACATGTGTGGCTGCTGCGGGGGGTCAGGCAGGCTCCCGCCAGGGCTGCTCCCACCCCTTGTTCCTGGCCGCCCTATGCCTCGGGCCTCACCTGCCCCATCTGACCTCCTGGCCAGTGTGTGCCAGGGACGCTCGGCCAGGCCTCCCCGCCAGGCCCGGCTCCTGGTCCAGGCCCCAGCACACCCCAAGGCGATGTGGGAGACCTTTGAAATAAAAACCTGGATCGTGATGGCTACCCTTGTGACAAGTCCATGAGGACATTCCGGGCCCACTGAGGCAAAAGCAGCCAGAAAAAGCATGTTTGCAGATCTGCCTCAGTGTCCTGGCAGGGACAGTCTGACCTCGCAGGTCTGAAGAACAGCTGACCTCTTCCCTGGCTCAGAACGTCCTGACCAGCTGACTTACTCCCAGGCCTGGAGCTCCGTCTCTGGGAGCTGCGGCCTTCCCGCAGAGCCGCCATAGCTCGGCACCTTCGTGCTTCTAAAGAGATCCTGGTGCCAGCCATAACAGACCCAAGAGGACTTCCCATCCCCGTGAGTCATGGAGGCTCCGCCTGGCCTCAGCCCACGGGGATCCCCAAGCCTCTTCTGCCTCCTGGCCTCTGGGGGAGGATGGGGAGGCCCCTGAGGCCCAAGAGAAGGGGGCAGAGATGGAGGCCAGGCCTCCTCCTGTTCAGTTACTTCCTCTCCCAGCTGGGCCCTCCCTGCTGCCTCCCCTGAGAGCAGGGCCAGGCACCTCCCTGGAGGCCTCCCCCTCTGGGCCTCCCTTTAGGTCTCCCTCCCAGCTCAGCCTGGACAGGCCCCAAGCCTGGAAGGAGAGTCTGGAGTCCAGGGAAGGGCCTGGGGCGGGGGAGGCCCAGACACCCCCATCCCAGGCCTGTGTATTGTCTCCTCCTGAGCCCCCCAGATACAGCAGAGAGGAATTCAGAGCAGCAGCCCCAACCCTGAGGCCAGAAAAGGAAGAATTGTCCAGGGAGAGCCTCCCTTCCAGGGCCTTTAATCCCTCTGTGCCTGCTCGAGCTCAGGCTGGAGTCAGGGAGGCCTGAGATCACCCCCTGCAGGACCCTGGACAAGTCACTTGATTCTGCTTGCCTCAGTTTCCTCCTTTGTAAAATGAGCTGCAGCTCTCCAATCAGAGGTTACAGGGGAGGCTCACCAAAACTGTTGAAGTCTTAGGGATGATGGGTTTTCTGGTAATGACCTTCTCTCCGAGGGGCATAATGATGATGGTCTCAAAACTAAGCAATGCCGCTGGTAGGAGATTTCAAACTCTACCACAAAACTTGATAATTAAAATGATTTGATACTGGCTAAAAAATAAAAAAGTTGATCACTGCAAGGTTGATCAGTTTAGGTATCTAGAATGCAGAAAAGAGCAAACACAATAGCTTAGTGCTTGGCAAACTCAAGGATTCTCTAATAAATGTTTATTGTATTGTATTGATTATTGGGAAGAAGGACTCACAAACTACCGAGAAAACTGGAAAGTAGTCAGGATTAATAGACTAATGTTCCATACAGTATAAGATATTAAACTTCAAATAAATACTTGACAAACTTAAAATATAACACCCTAAGCAGCAAGGAAGAATTTGCTTTTCAGATCTATGGAAAGTGGAAGAGAATAACTAAATAAATGATAAGATCATAGAAAATATAATGATTTTGAGTATGAAGAAATGACAAATTTTTGCACAAAAATGATCAGAAAAACAGATAACTGGGGGAAATCTTTGCAAAAATTTTTTCTTATCTCATATCTAAGATATGATAAGTATTGATTCAAACTCATTGTGATTAAGAGTCATTCTCCAGTAGACAAATGGTCAAAGGATAGGGACAGGCATGTTTCAAGGGAAGAAGTACAAGCTATCAATAATCCTATGAAAATGTTCTAAAATACCAATAATTAGATACATTCTTTTTAAGGTAGATCTCAGCTTCTACTTCATACCCACTAGTTTGACAAAGATGACAAAAGAGAAATATGACATGTAATGGAGGGGCTACAGAAAAATGGGCATACTGATGCACTGTTGGTGGAATTGCTAATTGATCCAGCTCTTCTAGAAAGCAATTGGGAACTATGCCTCAGAAGTCACTAAATTGTGCATACTCTGACACAACTACACCACTACCAGGCTTATTCCCCAAAGAGATTAAAGAGGAAAAGGAACCACATACAAAAATATTTTCAGAAACTTTTTGTAGTTGATAAAGTTCAAAACTAAGGCAATGCCTACCTAAGGAAATTGCTGAACAAGTTGTGGCACATGAATAGGATGGAATATTAGTGTTCCATAAGAAATGGCAAAATCATTTCAGAAGAAACTCTGAGAAGACCATCATAATGAAGAGTGAAGTGAACAGGATTTGGAGAGTAATTTACACAATGACACTCTTTTAGAGAAAAATAATTTTTATAGACTAAAACTTTGACTAATCCATTAATACAGAAGCCTGAAGATAAAACACATCATCTACTTTCTGCCAGAGAAGGGATAGATACATGCATACAGAATAATACATACATATTTGGCCGTGGTCAAAAATAGTAATTTGTTTTTTTCTGGACTATGTATCTTTATTGCGAGGGTTTTGTATTTTGTTGTTCTTTAGAGAGGGTAAAAATAAACAAAAAAGACTAGAGTATCCCCCTGGGCCACCAAAGGGCACTAGGCTCTCAAATGTTCAAATGTGTCCCAGTTCCCACTGCCATAGTTTACCCTAGAAGCAAAATATAACAAATAGGACTCTGGCCAGATACTGATTTTATTTTATTTTATTTTTTAAACCCTTACCTTCCATCTTGGAATCAATACTGACTATTGTCTCCAAAGCAGAAGAGTGGTGAGGGCTGAGCAATGGGGGTTAAGTGACTTGCCCAGGGCCACACAACTGGGGAGTGTCTGAGGTCAGATTTGAACCTAGGACCTCCCAGTCTCTAGGCCTGTCTCTCTCTATCCACTGAGCTACCCAGCTGCCCCCTGCCCCAGATACTGATTTTAAACTTAGTGATAATGTAGAAAAGGGTATCAAAATATTAAAGGAATTAGTTTTATCTATGGCTTCTTCCCCACCTTCTAACATCTGGGCTACCCCTTCTCAATGAATCCCTAATATTTATAAGACTCTGGAAATTGGTCCTTTGATGCCACAATAATATAGCAATATTCTGGACTGACTCTTTCAGAGGGAAGCCAGCTACATCTCCCGCTAGGGCTCTAGGGATGCCCGTTGGGGTTGGTGGTATCTTTCTCTAATGCTGTCAGCTCAAGCCTCCATTCTTCTGTGTTCCTTCTACTGTTAACCATCAAAGATTAGAACCCCAACTCCATTTCACCCATTAAATTGCATTAGCTTTTGGAAAAGCACATCTCAGAAAATATAGCGGGGACAGATTTTTTAGACATTTCCCATACACATGTGGGGGCACTTTCTCCTCATGCTTTGGTCATGTGCATTCCCTAAGTGGGTACCTTTCTGTCAATTTACTGGTTTGCCCACTCTTCCCAATGATGCTTTTAAAATTTACGAGAGAGTAAGCCCCAGATTTATAAGAGAAATACCACTAAATATAAAGGAAGGAGGTCTAGCAGTAGCAGATTTAAAACGTTATTATATAAGGCAGTTATTGTCAAAGGTACTGGCTAAGAAATAGGAACAGAACAGACAAGCCACAAATAGTAGTAAGAGATAATAATCATCTTGTATTCGACAAAAGCATAGATCCAGGTTTTGGGGATGAGAAATCACTATTTGCTAAAAATTGCTGGGAATGCTGGGAAGCTAGTTTGGCAGAAACTAGTATCTTATGTTATTCACCAAGATAAGATCAAAAGGATACATGATCTAGACATAAAAGGAGAGATCATAAGTAAATTAGAAGAACAAAGAAGATACTACCTATCATTTATAGATAGGAGAGGAATTATTTGAGTTTCAACAAGAGATGGAGAGCATTATAAAATGTAAAATGGATAATTTTTATTATATTAAATCGAAAAGTTTTTGTACAAATAAAACAAATGCAGCCAAAATTAGAAGGAAAGCAGAAAATTGAGGGAAAATTTTTACAGTCTCTCAGATAGAGGTCTTATGTCTAAAATATATAGAGAACTTTGTGAAATTTGAAAGAATAAGAGCCATTCCCCAACTGATAAATAAGCAAAAGATGTGAACAATTTTCAAAAGAAGAAATCAAAGCCAGATATGGGTATATGAAAAAAAATACTCTAAATCACTACTGATAAGAAAAATGCCAACCAAAACAATTGAGATACTACTTAATACCCATCAGACTGGCTAAAGTGACAAAAGAGCAAAAAAGACAAATAAGGGGTGATTCCAAAGGCTGGCTTGAAAATTGGCCGTGTCTTTGAAGTCTTTAAATAGCTAATCCCTGAAGACAGGGAATCAGAGAGTCCAAACAAATATGGAAACGACCTACATATTTCTACCAAAGGGCAATAAGCCAGGGAGGGGGATTGCTTTCCTTTCCCCCCACCATTGACCACAGTGTTCAGCAGCAGAGCTAATGATCCTGAAGTCTTAGAATCAGGCAATAGGGAGCTCCTGAAGGTTTTTGAGTGGGGGAGTGACATGATCAACAATGTCTCATAGAATCCTCGTAGATCATGGTTTTAGTGAGGCTGGAAAGGAACTTAGAGGTCATCAGACCCAACTGTATCATTTTAAAGAAGAGGAACCTGAGAGCCAGGGCAATGTGGGAAATTCCTGCCTAGAGCAAGAAATATATCATCAATCTTTTGGAATGTATGAGGATGCAACTTTGATAAGACAGAGGAAAACAAGGGTGCTGCTGTTAAGAGCACAGTTATTTTTTGGGCTGGAACGTTGCAAAGTCGTCACCATTCCATGATCTTGATGTTCCAAAGCAATTATAAACATCACAAAAGCTATTAGAAACTTGATGACCATAACAGTTTATCCCCAATTTCTGCCCTACCGTTTTCCAGTTTTCCCAACAATTTTTTTTATCATCAAATAGTGAGTTCTTGTCCCCCCCAAACTGGGGTCTTTGGGTTTGTCAAACTCTAAATTACTCTAGCAATTTACTCTTCTTTTATTGTGTTATCTATATTTAAAGTCAGACTAGGTTCTTTTTTCCCCCCTTCTTTGGAGGACAAGAGTAAAGAGGAAACTTCTGTTCTTTTCCTTTTAAAGTGTGTGTGTGTGTGTCTGTGAGTGAAAAAGTAAATCATTTTTCTCTTCTGGAGAGAGAAAAGATGTCATCTTTGGTACCTTCACGAGTGATGCTAGTGAGACAAAACCCTTTAATTCCTTTAACAGAGAGAGACTTCAGTTTTATCCCCCCCAATCACTTTTTCACTTGGGGTCCCCTGAATAGAAGATAGAATTTATTTGTCTCCCCCCTGCCCCCCCGTATTTTATACCTTAAATTCTTGAACTCTCAACTGGGATTAATGAATGGTTTCCCAGCCATATTAAACCACCATATTGTGGTCCTTTCTGTGGGGGAGGAGGAGGATGTGGTAGCAGCAACACTCCTGGGTCACATTGAATTTTTTTTTTTAAAATGAGAACAAAGAATAGCAAAAGGGTTTCCCTTAGAAAAACACCTGAGTCAGAGAAAACAGAAACCAAAAATAAAGGCAAGCAGGTTGATTTTGCAATAAATTGTAGAAAGAAAAGACAGGCCCCAGAAAGGAGAAAGAAAACAGCAGTGGCAGGGTCCCCAAGCAGAAATATGAAGGAGAGAGGTGAGGACTGTGGATCTCCAAGACAGATTTTATTCTCCCCATCTTCACTCCAGGTCCTCCCTTTACCCACTCTTTCCCATCAATTTTAGTTGAATGGGGGATAAAATTTTGTCTTAACTCAGGGAAACAGCAGCTGGAGAAGTTTTCTTCCTGATAGTAAGATGAAAACTTCAATTGGGAAATGATCTTGAAAATTAAAGTTTATAAATTTAGGTTTAGTTGGATCCCAAACTAAACACTTGTCGATCTTGTTAGATTTCAATCTTAGAAACTGTCTTGGCTGCCAAACAGGGATTTGAAGAATTTCTCTTTATGCCCAACTGCCCCTGTGAGCCAGTGGGGACAAGATGTCCTGGGCAGGTTCAGGGGTACCCAATTCTCTCTCTCTTGTCTCTGATGGCATTCCTGCCCTGATTGCCTGCCCTACGTGTTTAAAACTGCACAGGCAAGTTTTGATTTTTAAAGGTATCATTTTTTTTTTTAAACCCTCACCTTCCATCTTGGAGTCAATACTGTGTATTGGCTCCAAGGTAGAAGAGTGGTAAGGGTAGGCAATGGGGGTCAAGTGACTTGCCCAGGGTCACACAGCTGGGAAGTGTCTGAGGCCAGATTTGAACCTAGGACCTCCCGTCTCTAGGCCTGGCTCTCAATCCACTGAGCTACCCAGCTGCCCCCTAAAGGTATCATTTTGATCAAGATTTTTCCAGAGTGTCTTAAAATTCAACCCATTTAAAAATTGTTTAAAATGAATGTTACTCTCGTAAGCACATCTCTCTCAATTTAGAACAAGATATTGGCTCTCCCAGATTCTGAAAGGGGAAGAGTAAGCAAACAGCAGAGAAGGGAGTCAGTCCTGTTCAGTTTTGGGAAGCTGCTTTGACATGAGCTCTCCTTGATTGTCCATTGGGCAGTAAAGCCTTTCTAGTTGCTGGCCAGGGTTGAGAAGGCGAGGAAGTCCCATCCTCTGCTGCAGCAGGCAGCTGGGCCATTTCAGGCCTCCTAAAGACTTTGTCATTCCTGAGCACATCTTCATGGATTTTTGAGAGGTTTTTGCCCCCAAGATTACTTCATTTATTGGGATTAGGAAAGAGCAATGCAGGTTTCTTTCCCCTTTTGGGAGAATGAGAGAAGGTTGAAGTGCTTCAATCTCCTAGAAAATACCATTATTCCTTCTGCATTGAAGGGGTTAGGAGTGCAGAGCCCCTGAGACAGGAAAAATCAGAGTAAAAATTTCGGTCCCTCTCTTTATACCAGAGAAGTCTGAAATCTCCTTTTTCTTTTATGAGGTATTGATAGCACCTTTTTTGTAAATTTTGGGTTAAGTATGCATTTCTGAGCCTCTAAGCTTTTTCTGTGTCATCTGCTGGGCTTTGCATGTTGGCTGCAGCATCCACAAAACTCTCCAAAAATCCCCCTTTAATTTCTGATACTGTATATATAATTTACATAGTTTAAAACAAATTGTAAACATTGTTGTTTTCTCACATAATTTTTATGCAATTGTTTTGTTAATGATTTTTGTTATTGGTGGTGGTTAGAAGTATAATAAATTTTATCAGTGTATATAATAATTTTAAAAATTTCCTTATGTTGAATATATATTGAAACTGTGACAAGGAAAAGTTAAGGTGTGGAAGGTGTAACTGTACCTGGACATAACTAATTGTTGAAAATTAATATTGAATTTTGTATAATTATTGGGAAATATTTTTCCCATCAGCCCCTCTCAAGGTTAAAACCACAGACTTCCTGTTCTTCCTTCCTGACAGATAAAGCTATTCAAACAGTTTGAGATCTTTTGACTTTCTTAAGAATAAAAAAATCTGGCCTCAGCCACTTCTCAGCTGTGTGACCCTGGGCAAGTCACTTGACCCCCATGGCCCACCCTTCCCACTCTTCTGCCTTGGAGCCGATACACTGTATTGACTCCAAGATGAAAAAAGAATAAAAGGATTAAGGATAGGCTGAGAAGCCATGTTGGACTTTGACTAAAGCATGGCGGTGTGGCCATGTGACTGGGGAAAGCTTCTGCTGGCATGTTCTGGGTTCCCCCAAGGACACGCCCAGGAGTTGAGGTCTCTCAGTCCACTTCGTCAGTGGCTATTTACCAACCAGAGATGTCTTGGGATGTCCAGGGGAGGGACTGAGTGTGAGCTCACACATGGTTTATGCAGGCCAGCATCAGAGAAACCCCTTTTGAATTGTGAAGAGTCAACTGGCCCTATTGGGGTGTCTTGACTGATCAATGAAGAAAGTGATTTAAAATGAAGAAATACTGTCGAGATTTTCCATCATTACATATTAAAGAAATATTCTAGTAGGTAAAGGAGTGGAAAAGGTCATCAGATTGAAATGAACTCTAGAACTAGGACAGTAAATCTTGAATAAGTCTGGTTTTGTTGAACAATAATATGGGCCGATGATACACATAGAACCCAGATCCAATCGCCTATCAGCACTAGGAAGGGAAAGGGAAGGGAGGGAGGGAGAGAAGGTGCAGCATTGTTCAAGGGGAGGCCAGGGGGAGGCAGCTTCAGCCCTTTATGGCCCTTAGTCTGGGGCAGACAGTAGAAGTCAGAACATCAGTCCATCCTGGATCTGTCAGGTCACAGCATGGGCAGTAAAGGGGCTCCAGGAAGTGGAACCCCTTGCTTTGCTCTGGA
Source organism: Gracilinanus agilis (assembly GCF_016433145.1). Taxonomy (NCBI): domain Eukaryota; kingdom Metazoa; phylum Chordata; class Mammalia; order Didelphimorphia; family Didelphidae; genus Gracilinanus; species Gracilinanus agilis. The sequence goes on along the minus strand of NC_058132.1, from coordinate 19,822,994 downwards.
GTTCCAGCAGGTGCAGGGGAAGGGGAGAGGGTATTGGTCATCCTTTTTATAGCAAGCTTCTGAAAGCCAGTCCTTAGGCACAAGGGGGTCCCTAAAGGGGAGATCTGAGGATTTCCCCCTACAATAGGAACAGAGACATAGAGAAAGACAGAGACACAAAAACCAGGAACAGATGAGAGAGGGACATAGAGATGGGAACAAAGAGAGACCAAGACAGAGGCAGAGTGACAAAGACAAGGACTCAGGGGTAGAGATAGAGATACACATAGAGAGACAATAAAACAAAGACTGAGAAACCAGAAAAAAGACAAATAAGGAGTGAGACACTCAGGTATCAGGGGACAGGGAGACAACCAGGGAGAGCCGGAGAAGGTCACCCTCGGAGGCAGAGAGTACCCACAGAGAGGAAGAGCAAAGAGACAATCCTTAGGAGATAGAATGAGTGGGACAGAGACAGAGAGAAAGAGAAATAGAACTAGAAGGAGATGGAGCTTCCTTCCTGTCTGGCCAGGACTCAGGCCATGGCAAAGGGAAGAGGAGATTGGCTAGGTGCAAGGGCTGCTTTGGGGTCCAGGTTTAAAATCATGGGGTCAAAGACCCGGAAAAAGCTGAGAGCTTTCTGAGGACAATCTTGCGCATTGAACATTGCAAGAAATTGGGTCCCAGAGAAGGGGAGGGAGCAGGCCAAGACCACAAGATAGATGCAGGCAGAATCTGTCCTTGAACTAAGGCTCTGTGACGTCCCATCCAGGGCTTGTCCCCAAAATGGACTCAGATGGGGTCTGACTTATCATCAAGCAGCCGGAGGCTGGTCAGAGTTTGGCTTGAGTTTTCTCTGGAAGCCACATTAGGGAGGGCCCTACTTTCCCTTACAGTGAAGCTAAGGGTTTGGAAAACTCAGAGTGGGGCTCAGAACATCACATCCTGTACCTCCAATTAGCCATCTGCCAATTTTCTCATCTGTCTATACATCTCACACACCCCAGGAGCCATCATGGCATTCATACTCTCTGTGCTGCTGAGCCTGGGTAAGTCCTGGGGGAGAGTCCTTGGCAAGATTTTATTCTATTTATTTATTTATTTTCTAAAATTTTAGCTTATTTATTTAATTTATTTTGAATATTGTCTCCTAGTTACATATTTCATGTTCTTTCCCTCTCCCCCAATCCCTCCTAACATCCCCCCCCCCCAGCAGATGCACATTTCCACTGGGTTTTACATGTATCATTGATCAAGACCTAATTCCATATTATTGATAGTTGGACTACAGTTATCATTTAGTGTCTACATCCCCAATAATATCCCCATCAGCTCATGTGTTCAAGCAGTTGTTTTTCTTCTGTGTTTCTCCTCCCACAGTTCTTCCTCTGAATGTGGCTAGTTTTCTTTCTCATAAGTCCCTCAGCCTTGCTCTGGATCCTCACATTTCTGCTAGTAAAGAAGGCCGTTATGTTCGATTGTACCACAGTGTATCAGTCTCTGTGTACAACGTTCTCCTGGTTCTGCTCCTTTCTCTCTGCATCAGCTCCTGGAGGTCTTTCCAGTTCACATGGAATTCCTCCAGTTCTTTATTCCTTTGAGCACAATAGGATTCCATCACCAGCAGATACCACAATTTGTTCAGCCTTGGCAAGATTTTAGAAGAGGGTGGGATTTCACAGCTGGGTGATCTCTTAGACAAAATCAAGTTGAGTCTCACCCTGACCCCCTAACTATTCCACAGACCCCAGAATGATATGATCATTGAGTTAAAAAGGATTTTGGCCGCCTCTCCAGGCTGACTCATCTCCCCCAAATAATCCCTTCCTACACATGCTAGTGTTTGTCCAGTTGCTGCTTGGAGTCTTGATACCCCTCCCCCCAGTGATGAAGACCCTCCCATCTCCTAAGCAGCCCATTCCACTTTGGGATATCTTGAGTTTATAGAAGCTTTTCCATGGATCAAGCCAAAATCTAACTCCATACATTTTCTTCTGTTGTTTTCCTTCCTTGGACTAATTGTTTCCTGAGGACAAATCTTTGTTAGCCCCCAAGGAGCAGGATGATGCTAACTTTGCCCTCTCTCCACTTTTGTCTTCCTTAGGAGCTTCCTCAAGTCTCCCAAGCTCTGGGAAAGGATCCTAATAGACATCTCAGTATTCTTCATCCTCCTCTTCCTCTTCTTCCTCCTGCTTTGCCACTATCAGCATCAGGCCAGATTCAGTGAGTTCTTGGGGATGACGGTGGGTGGGTGACCTAGGCTTGATGGGGGATGGCCCAGGCCCTCTGGAGCCTTACCCCTACTCTCCTTGCAGAGCCTGAAGGCAGAGGCAGAAGGTGAGGAGGCTCTTAGGAGGTTGGGGCCTCATCTATACCCTTATTCCCTTTAAGCCCTGTTTAACCTCTTTCTTCATCATCATTCTGTCTTCTATCGCTACAGCCCAGCTGGGGTCATGCAGGAAGAGACCCTGTGCATGTAAGAGGCAGGGGCAGCAGGGCCCAGTGGGTTGGATGGGAATGTCTGACCCTGGGGAGATCCTGGGCCCTGACCCTCGTCTCCTCTCCTCTTTCCTGCAGACACTGCTATGAAGAACAGCAGACAAGACAGACCAAAGACCCCTGATGTGAGTCACTCAGTTTAATCCTGCAATTATTAAGCACCTTCTGTGTATAGAAGGCACTAACTATGTAGTACTAGGCACTCCAGCTTCTGCTCTCCAGGTGCTCACCTACATCCTACTTATGTCCCCCATAGACCCTTACTTTCACTGTACAGAAAAAACTGGCAGCAGTCTGCCAGATATCATCCCCTACTCCAAACAACTCCTGTTTCATCCATTCTCCCTTTCCACAGGCTCAAGACCTCCAGAAACAAGAGCCTGAGCCAGGTCCCTGCCTGGGATGCTCCCCCAGCCCCACAGACAGAGCCCATCCATCCTCTGTGCCTCACTGGCCCATCCCAGAGGAAGAGACTCTAGTAGCTGTTTCAGTTTCTCCTCTGCTTTCTATGATCAGGCCTTAAATAAAAGCAAGAGACATCCGGGAGACCTTACCCTAGTACCAAGGAATTTTTAAAAGCACATTTTATCAGTGCTTTATATTTTCTGGAAATTTTTGAATATGTCCCACCACCTACCCCAGATCACCTTTTCTCTGTAACAAAGAAAACCAGTTGAGCCAAACCCACCAACACCATGCAACATTTTGAATAAATAGTCCCACAGTTCTCTACTAGAAGAAAGTTCATTTCTTCTTCCCTCCCCTTTCTTTTCTTCTTTCCCTTCTCCTTTTTCTCTTGCTTACTTTCTTTTCAGCTAAGATTTATCATTATAATTGCACATTTTTGACTTCCATATAATGGTTTTGCCATTTACATCATTATAGTCATTGCATTTATTGTTCTCCCAGTTCTTCTTTGTCCAACATTAGTTCATACAAATCTTCCTGTGTTTCTCAGAATTCTTCATATTTTTTTAATTTTTTTTTTACTTTTAAACCCTTAACTTCTGTGTATTGGCTCCTTGGTGGAAGAGTGGTAAGGGTGGGCAATGGGGGTCAAGTGACTTGCCCAGGGTCACACAGTTGGGAAGTGTCTGAGGCCGGATTTGAACCCAGGACCTCCCGTCTCTAGGCCTGACTCTCCATCCACTGAGCTACCCAGCAGCCCCCTCTTCATATTTTTTTGAGACATTCTGTACTTTTTTTCAGCCTTTGTCAACTGATCTTGAAAAAGCTCTGGGGATATTGCCTTTTTTTTTTTTTTTTTTTAATAGAGTCTCCTTTGGTTCCTTTGCGAGTTCTTTTGTCTTAGCTTCTGCATCTCCCCACTTCAGTGAACAATTTGCAGTGACCAGTCTGTTCCTTGCTTTGTGTATGGTTTTTCAGCAGTTGATTAGGGAGTTCATATTTAATCTTTAATGACTACAAAATGTTTCATTATTTTTGTAAGTTGTTTTGCCTCTTCTCAGAAGTATAATTATAGAAACTTTAGGGATCTCCAGGAATGGAAGAAAGAAAATATTTGCTCTCTGAGTGATACTTAAAGACATGAGGGGAGCAGGGATTTCTGGAGAGTATACTCAAACAAATTGGAGGTCAGATTGTTGACCTTTGGACCTTTGGGGCTTTTCATTCATATTCATATTTAATTCATATTTTCTTAGCTCAGCTACAGAACTTGTATAATAGAAAATTAAGCACATTTTAATCTCCTTTTATTAAAATTTATTAATAAAATTTTAACTATCTCAGGAAAAATATATAATATTCCATTCCATTTGTTCTAGGAACAACCCCCCAAGGCCCTGCCCCATTTAAGTTTTTCCTTAAAAGGTATTTGAAACCATACTTGAGACCTAACTGGTCCAGGGTGCTAAGCCTCTCATGACTTCCTAGAAGCCCCAGCTCTAGGAGGGACCAGCACTCAGCCCAGCATCACTGTGCTCAGGTCCGGTGGGAAGGATGTTTCTCTACCCACATTGGAGAGAAATCAACTGGGAAAAAGCCAGCCCCAACCCCCAACGTCACCAAGAGGGCCCCAAGGAGCTGAGCCTTCCTCTGGGCAATCCGTGAGACTTATGGCTGAGAGAGGGATCAGGAATTGGAAGCTGAATTGGAAGCCTTTGAAGGAATTGGAGCTGAAATTCAGATGTTGGGGAGTTGAGGGTCTTAGGTGAACCTAAGCAGTGCTAGTACATAGGCTACAAGACCAGACCCTGTGAATTCAGAATTCATGCTCCCCTGAGGCCCCCAGAAGCCACCCAGCCTAACCCAGATCTAGACACCCTGTCAGCAAACAAATAAGCTTCAGGAGACCTACACATTGCCTTCAGACCCAGGTAGCCAGATATCCCTCTCCACGATCCCTGCACCAATTCTCTATCCTCCCATTTCTCCCTTTATTTCATGGACAAGTGTGGGGATCCAGGCATTCAGTCCAAGGTTACCACAAAGACTCACGAGTCTTCTTCTGCAGTCTTCTGCCCCTCTTAGATACAGGCATCCTCTCAGTTCTCAGAGTCCCACCGCACGGACCCCCCACTCCTGCTGACAATCCTTCTGGGGAATGGGATTGCCCATGGTAGATCAAAGTCAAAAATCAGTAGAGAAGCTAAACCTGGAAGTCTGGGTCCACTGTCCATTCCCAAGAGTCTTGAATGGCCCAATTCCAGGTTAAGGTCGGTAGGTGCCCCAGAAGATAAAGAAAAGAACAGAAGGAAGGGAGCTAGGGCCCCGGAGGGCGGCACCCTATCCAGCCAGGAGCGGCCAGGAGAGATCCCTGGGACATTTCATTCCTACAGGATCCCAGAAGAGCCTCTCCAGGCTCTGAGGTGAACTTGTGTGAGGCCTCAGACCCTGGGCAGGGGAAAGGCACTCCTGATCCTCTTCTGTTTCCTCTCTCAGTCTCTGTCATTGTCTCTCTGTCTGTCTCTGTAACTATCTCCATTTCTCTCTCCTTCCCTGGCTTTTTGTATCTATATTTTCCTCCATCTCTGTCTCCCTCTCCCCATTCTGGCCATCCCTTCCCCCACACTCTGTCCTTCTTCCTCTCTTACTGTCTCTGTTTCTATCTCTCTATCAGTATTTCTCTCTGTCTCTACCTCTCTCCCCTCTCTTCTCCCCACCCCGTCTGGTTCATCACCCATATCCGTCTTCTGATTCCATCTTTTCCCCTCTTTGACCATCTCTTCCTCTTCCTATCTTTCTCTGTCTTTCTGGAAATATTTAAGATTAAAGATCACGCCAAGGAAAGTGAATGGGGGAAACTGTGTTAGAAGGAGATTGAGGAAGTCTGGAGGGTGAGAATTAGGGTAGGGAAGTATAGCTACCTGGCTGGGGTAGGGCAGAGGTGTGGAGAAGACCTGCCTCAACCTGAACTGCAGCTAGCCATATCTATTATTCCCCTCTCTAATGGGGGAGCTCAGTTTAGGATGCTGGCAGTGGGAATGAGGGGAGGGGCATGGACGGGGAGGAGGGTGCTGGTTCCAAATCCTGAGATAGAGCCAGTCCAGGCTCCAACTAACCCTTGTCTAGCTCAGCTTGCTGGCAGCCTGGATCACAACTAGAGCAGGAAACAAAGCCATAGAATCCCTACAGAGGATGAGTCTAATCTTGGCCATCATGCTTGGATCAAGCAGAGCCTACCCACATCATCCAGGAGAGCAAGAGTGGACCAAGGTCCTAAAGCATTCTACTTCTTCTCTGCCTAATCTCCAGTTTATCACTGTCCTTCCTGATGTGGAGCCCAGAACTGAACACATCCCACAGTGAGGGTCTAATCAGAGTAAGAGGAGAGAGGAAGCTAAGTGGAACCTCAGATAGTTGGGCTTGGAGTCAGGAAGACCTGCTGTTGTCATTTATGTTGCTAATATCTATAGTTTTACTTTTAAATAATCTGTACTTTCATTTAAAAAAAATGTAACCAGTTATGTGACTCTGGACAAGTCATTTTATACCTGTCTGCCTCCGTGTTGGGGATAATAACAGCATCCACCTCTCAAGGTTGTTATGAGGCTCAAATGAAATAGTAATTGTAAATGTGCTTAGCAATACCTGGCATATGGTAGGCACTTAATATGTACTTATTTCCTTCTCTTCCTTCTGCATTCCTGGACACTAAGATATTCTTCATTCATTTATTTTTCAGAAAGTGAGTCCTTTTCCATCTACTCAGTACAGATCTCGGATGTCCCTAGTTATTCCCATGTTGCTTGCCTGTTCTCTTCTGTGTCATCTCAAACACAAGACTTTGAGTGACATTATTGAAAGCACCAATCAATAGGCATTTGTAAGCACTTACTCCATACCTGGTACTCTGCCAGGTGGTGGGACTACAAAGTCAGAAGAGAAATAATCCCTCCCCTCAAGGAGCTTTTGTTTTATGATGAGTATAATACACAAATATGTACATATATACAAAATGTGCATGTGTGTGTGTAGTATAAACATAGGTAACACATTCCACCCCGGACCTCACTGCCCAAAGACCAAGTATGTTAGACTTCATCCCATCTTCAGGGTTCTCTAGTATTATAAATAAAAATCAATCTGGAGGCTTATTACTAGGATTTATAAGGATTTATAAAGTAGGTAAAGGTAGCTTAGGAAGGAGAGAAAAAGAATAAAAAAGATTTCAGCCTTTCTAGTTTAAGGTAAAAATCTGATCTTCTATTGCAGCCAGCACTCTGAGCTGCTGCAGCTTGACAGAGCTTACAGGATGAGATAAGGTAGGAGTTCAGAGAAAAACACCAGCCCAGAGACAAATACAGAAGCAAAGAGGCTGATTCATCTTTGCCACGCTGGCTTTTCAAAACCTCAGCTCTTCCTTCTTGGGTGATGTTACACCAGGATGCAGGCACTGATGCTGAGGCTGACTGTGCTGGGATGCTGGCTTTGTGACTCCTATGTTGAGTCTTTCCAAGATGGTCTGAGTTAGAAGTCCCCTAAATATTTACCACACACAATCCCCACTCTGATTCTTTAGAATGTTGTCTCCCTGCTTTTGGTTCTCCAGGAGATTAACATATCCGTCTCCCCATTGAATCATTCCACATACAGAGTCTATGCATTTAGGATTTTCTCACTAGGGGGCATAAGAACACAAAAGATATTGTACATTTCTTAGAGGAAGTTACTATAATTTGGGATGTAAAAGAGAAAGAGAAGGAGAGAAAGAAAAATGATTGATAGGTGCTTTGACAAAGAGCCATTAGGGGGTCTTCTCCTTTTGGCATGAGTGTTTACAATAAAAAATGTGGGTCTTAACCCTCCTTCTCAGTTCAGTTCATGATATCCACAGGTTCATTCCAAATCTCATGATGTAGTGTTTGATTTCTATAAGCACACTTACATCATCTTCTCCAGAAGATCTGCTTTCCTAGTCCAAGATATTGGTGATTATATTTTCCTAAAATTACTTTAAAAAGATCTTAAATTTTGAACTTTCAGGATAATTACACAAATCCCCCCCACCCCCAGGAGGATATACACAAACAATAGAATCAACATAGAATCCATGGCTAAGCTGTAAGGTATATGAATCAATTCTCTCAAAAGCAAGAGGAGAAAGAAAATTAAATTAATACATATAAATAATGTATATGAATTTAAGTATAAATTAAAATTATAACAGGTCCTTGATTCAACATTAAGGTTCAATCAAGGTAGCTTATATCTTACAAGTATGCAAGACAGTTGCAGCAACGTGCAGCTACCCACCATCAGCCATGACTACAGAAAATTGCCATACTAAAAAAAAAAAGTCTGACAAAAAGGGAAATATGATCCCCTGGTCTGATTTCTACGTAAATTATAGGGATAGCAAGCCAGATTTACAGCCAAGTAGAGATATGTTTTGGTCTCATATCTTAAAATCATAAAGCAGGGCAGTCCAACCTCAGGACCTGCTGAAGAGCCATTTCCCTGAGTCCCTTGAGGCAGGTCCTCTACCTTGGCATTGCTATTCACCAACCCCACAGAGGTTGTTAAGTCTCCTTGATCCTGTGCCCCTTTGCACTGATCAGTGACTCATTAATCCCTTTTTCTGAAATCAAACACAAATATCAATTAAAGTCCCATAATATGTAACAACAAATGGCAGGTTTCAATAGTCTAAAGCTCTTGGATATGCAATGTTGTCAGGGCTGATAGGCATTGTAAACTGATCTTTCAATATCAAATATCAATACTGATTCTATAAACTCAATTTTAAGAAAAATCAAATTAAATTAGAAAGAAAGAAAAGAAAATCATATTGTACAACTGCATTAAACAATGGGCCAGACAAACACAGGCATAATAAAAAGATTTTATCTCTTGAAAGTGAAAGCTATTGTTTCTCTGGTTTGGTCATGATCCATAGTTAAAGCTTACATCATTTTTTCTTCTAGTAAAAATTTTGGATAAGCTTTGCAACAACAACTGAGAGGAAATCTAAAGAGCACAATATTTCCCAGGACTAAAATGGCACACTTGGTAATAGTACCTAACAAACCAGTTCCCTGAAGCCATAACAGGTTCCATCATGCACCATCAGATGTTGAGTGTCATAAAAAATCCTTTGAAGCTCATGGACATTTGTAAAAATTTCACCCAATCTATTTTCATAGGAACCCCAAGATTGATTAATGAGAGCACGTTCACCTTCAAATGTGGCTGTAAGCATATCAAGAGCTAGCCAGCTTTGTAAGACTCTCTTTGCTAAGGAGTCAATCTCATTCTATAGGAAGGAGATAGCCTTAGAAGTCCAGGAGATGTCTTGAACTGTATCTTGTGCCAATCTTTCAACATCAGCTGAGATATTTCTAATAGACATTTTTACTGCTACCCTTCCAAAATTGGGCAGAACTGCCCAGAAAAACCTCTGAATGCTGATGAGGATGCTGCAGTATTAGGCCTCTTGGTCTCTTGGTCCTTGAATGCTATCAAGTGTCCACATTCCTAGCCATGGACTCTTCTACCTGGTCAATAAAATGGTAATGAACCAACACTTTTTGGGTAACACAGGCCAAACCACAAGTACCATACCATCCTTGGGGAAGAGCAGAGTAAGCTGAAGAGTTACAGACATAAAATTCCCCAGGAGTCACCAAGCCCCATGGGAAACCTACCTTCAGCTGGGATGAAGTAGTAAAAGTTGTAAAAGACATGTATTTAGGTGCCCCATCCTTAGTGCTTCCTAGCTTTGACTTTATACAAATAAATATTGTGGTAGGGAATGGAATGGTGAGATTATACTTCTCCTTGTCACCCCCCACTTCTGCTACTCAATGGACCCTTATCTGTCTTTACATGCAAGTCAAAGGTGGGCAAGCACAAGATTTAGTCAGAGGTAGTGGGGCTCCCAAGGATCTGAAAATCACTTTAAAAGACCTATTAAAATCAACTCCTGCAAGCCAAGCCATAGCTTGGCTGCTGTTGAGTCTCAGGAACCCAGAACTCCAAAAAAATCTGTTTTCTAGTAAGCTACTTTTGTGAAAAATTGAGAGGAAGAAGGAAAGAACAAAAAAGAAAAAAACAAAAACCATACAGAGGGCACTCTACTAACTTCTGGAGGTCATATTGTTATAAATAAAATTAATTTGGAGGCTTATCACTAGATTTACAAGCATTTATTAGGAAAGAGAGAGAGGATAAAAAAGATTTGAGCTGTTCAAACTTAAGGTAAGAATAGGATCCTCCATTGCAGTTAGCACTCAACTGCGGAGGCTTGCCAGAGCTTGCAAGATGAGATAAGGTAAGAGCTTGGAGAAATGCATCAGCCCAGAGATAGGTACAGAATCAAAGAGGCCAATACATCTCTCCATGCAGGCTTTTCAAAAACTCAATTCCTCCTTTTTTAGCAACATTAACCTGGGATATAGGCACTGTTATAAAGAAATAGGGATACTTCTACTCCCAGGGGATATATAGATACTGGTGAGGGAAGCTGTGTCTCTGTATTCCCCTAGGTTGCTGGTGAATGGGGGAACACCAACCCCAATCACCTTTGCTTGATGTTATAATTCCCTTTTCTAAATAACAGTGCCCAGGCAGGACCCTAAATGGTCAGGTGGATGGGTAACCCTTTCAGGTCCCACCTGGAGTTGGATCAATTATTAATATTGGGCTCTGATTAGCTTTGGGTCACATTGTTCATCTGATTATGTTTGCTCCCTCCCCAAGAGTCGTGATATAATGATCACTCAGGAAGGAACTTATTAAATATTTTATCTATGATATTAATTAGGGAAAGGATAATCAGGATATGGATTGGGCATTGGAAACCTGTTAGGAGCCAAGACCATAAAATAAAAATAGTAACCCTTCAAGAACGATATGGATTATGAGCCCCGCATGGGCGGAGGCATAGCTGCAAAACGTCCTCCAGATTTTCCACATAACTGCGTGTTCTTTTTCCATGTTCCTGCTTCGTACCTACTTGTTCCTTTCTCCTTTCATCCCTACCGTCAACCCCCTCACTCTGAACATATATATTCTTGTCCTTTACCAGCAATAAACGGGCCATGTTCCACTAGACTTCCTTGTCTTCTTGCGTGCATGGTTCCCCTCCCTCTCCCTATGGTCTTTCAGGTGGCTGTTTCCCGAATACCCCCTAGTTGAATCCGGCTGGTTCCGGATGGAAACCCTGTCAAGCTAATATCTATAGGCTATGATCCCTCAGGACTGGAGGCTATTGATTCAGTAAAGCTGGAGCTATTGTTCTTCACACCCCCTCTGATTCAGCTTGGCCACTGCCAAACCAAAGACAATCTGCTCTGCTGGATGCAGCTGTATTGATGATTCCTCTCAGCTCTCCTATTATCAGTTTGTGATGTGTTAGCCTTCACAGCCTTTAGGAAGTAACCACTCTTAAAAAATACACTCTCTTCTTCTTAGACCTCCTTCCTCCCGTTCACCACCCGGGCCCAGACACCTCATTAGCTATGATGATTCAGATACCTAAAGATCTAGGGAGATTCAGAGAGAACCAGTGACCAACGGTCAGAGAACCAAAGATCAATGGTCAAAGGCCCCTCCTAGATGGCTGTTGGGGTATTTATACTCTCAGGCCAACCAACTTTTGCCCCTGGCTCACGGCACCTGGGAACATTCTGATGTTTCCAACTGTCTCCCCTGTCTACCATAACAATTAAAATTGATGAAGCGTTACACAACCAAGGTGAGACCAACATTCCCAGGGTTTGAGCATAACAGCACTGATGCTGACAATGATGCTGATGATGCTGGGACACTGGCTCTGTGACTCCTTTGTTGAGTCTTTCTGAGATTGACTGAGTTAGAGGTCCTCTAAATATTTACCTCACACACTAGTATCCTTAAGGGGTATGAGAGATGATTAGGCTCTCAGCAAATGACTTTAGCCCACTTACAGTGTCCCCTCAGATATACCTCTGTGCCCCAGTTCCATTAGCTACTAACAATCAAATTAGCTTTTACACATGTTACTTCCAAAAAAAATCACCAAAAATATATAAACTTATTCACCCAACACATGGTAGGCATAATTCCCCTCCTCCCTATGCTACCTCAGGCTCTGGGGAGGGGGAAAAATTACGTTCATAGTTTAGTCTGGTTCCTACAGAGCAAAGAGCAAAAATCCTTGGGGCTCAAGTCTCAGATCTTCTGGTTTCTCAGGGCTTCCCTACTAGACTGGCTGTAGCATCTCATCTGCAATCCTGACTCCAAGAGTGCCGTTATTCTAACTCTCAGGTCCTGTGAAGATTACTTTCTGTACCTGAAACTGAGGACAAGTGACACAGAACAGAAACAAAGACCTCTAGGTTCATTTCTTGGAGCCAGAGTTAATGAAGGTGAGCAGGGAAAGGCAAATCCTTCCTCTCTCATTGATTCAATTCATGGCATCCATGCTGTAAGTGAACTGAGTCTTTATCCTTGGGACTTAGCAGAAAGAGTGTTGGGGAAAAAGTCATTTGCATGGCTAGACAATTTAAAAGATGCAGGCAGCTTATCCAAGGAGGCTACCTCTATGCATATAGCAGGGGGTACAGCATGTTATGAATAATATTGATATAGATGGATATATTTAAAAGTATTAATAGTTTATTTGAAGGCATATTGGCAACTAAGAAAGCCACGCACCTGCTAAGATCTAATTCAAATCGCCCGCCATTACCTTCTGCCCACCTGGCTGCCTCATACGAAAGAAGGTGTCTCCCAATCACATCAGGAGTCTTATACCTCTGTCTATGTAAAAACACTTCCTCCATAAGAGGAATCATGGGAAATGCAGCTTCCAAGTCCCCTAAACGTCCACAGGAAGTTTATATCATATATCTAAATATTAAAGCTCAACGAACCCCCAAGAACCCCAAATTCCAAGTAATACAGTGTTTGAGGTTTTTCTCTCTCATTTTTATGCTTGAGAGCATTGTATTTTTTCCCCCTGAGTTTATTTTTAATTTTCTTATTGCTTTTCCTTTTATATTTTTTAATAGCGTAATTGACTTTCCCCCCTTTTTCTCATACTTGTACTTAGAGTATATATAATCAGTGTTAATCCTTTTTTGATTTTTATAGTAATATAAGCTTAATACAAATATATATTTGCTATAATATTAATGCATACCCCAAAAGCCTTAGACTATGGTAACCTGCCAATTACTGGTAAATATTATGGGACTGTGATTAAAGTCTCTTTGTCTGATTCCAGGAGAAGGGAGCAAAAGAGCTACAAGGTCATGGAGACCGACTGAGCATCTGCAAAGTGCCAAGGAACAAAAGGTCATGGAGATCATGGATTGAGGACGTTCTATGCCAATACTGAAGGGCTTGAAACTAGTGTTTGAGGTTTGGGGTTGCAGTTTTTCTAACATGCTAGAGGCTAGACTTCCCCTGAGCTTCATTTCCTAGTAAGCACCTAAGATTGGCTATCATTATGGCTTATCCCTGAGAAGGTTCAGGCAAATCAGACCAGGGAAAGACATTTCCCTTGCACACATATTTGGTCCTGTTATTTCTCTTATATATAGAATGGCGACTTTCTGTAGTCCTGGCTCCTGAATGGGTAATTGCGAACTTACTTAAATCACGTTAATTGGGCCTTGATTCAAGGACCTGTTAAAAGTTTATTTTTCCTTACATTTCTTGCACATAAGACTTTGACATTTTACATTTCATTCACAAGTTAATTTTTTTCTTCTCTTTTATTTGGATTTTATTTTTATTTTATATTTTAATTTTTCTTTTGCCAATTGATTTCATACAACCCTGTGACTCAGCCATGTATTCTTAGCTGACCTGGAGTACCCTCTTCAGGGGAGAATGTGTTATTGGTTCTCCTCAGGGGTATGTGTAAGTTTTATAATCATAATGTCTGTATTATAATCTATAATGTAAAATTTTAACTCTTTTAGGAGTAATTTCAGGGGTGAATGTATAATTCTCCTCAGAAAGGAGTATATGTCTTATAATCTATAATGTAAAGTTTAAATTCTTTGAGAGTAATTTAGTTCCAATATGTTCCCTTCTCTCCACTGTTCCTGCCATTCCCCTAGTCCAGACCCTCATCTCCTCATGCCTAGACTACTGCAATAGCCTTCTGGTGGGTCGCATGTCTCAAGTCTTTCCCCTCTCAAGTCCTTCCTCCACTCAGCTTTACAAGTGATTTTCCTAAAGCAAAAAAGTCTGGCCCCAATCCCTCCTACTCATTAAACTCCATTTATTTCCTATATGGATCAGAAAGCTGGAGAGTGACGAGCGCGAACACCAATAAACTCCAAGTCTTTGTTAACAGATGTCTACGCCACATCTTGAACATCAGATGGCCTGAAAAGATCTCCAATGCCAGACTCTGGGAAAGAACAATCCAGTATCCCATCAGTCAGGACATAAAGAAACGTAAGCGGAGATGGATAGGACATACGCTACGAAAACCGGAAGACAACGTCGCCAGACAAGCATTGAGCTGGAACCCACTAGGGAGGAGGAAAGTCGGAAGACCAAAACAGACCTGGCAAAGATCTGCCGAAAATGAAACAAATACAGTCGGAATGACATGGGCCCAGCTGGGGGAAGTTGCCCAGAACAGAGTCCGCTGGCGTGAGATGGTTGCGGCCCTATGCTCCTAGGGAGTCAACAGGAATAATAATAATAATAATAATAATTTATATAGATAGAGGAAGAGTGAAGAATCAAAGTTGGAACCTCTAGGGGTGTGGCTAAGTAGCTCAGTGAATTGAGAGCCAGGTCTAGAGACGGGAGGTCCTGGGTTTAAATCTGGCCTCAGACATTTCCCAGCTATGTGACCTTGGGCAAGTCACTTAACTCCCATTGCCTAGTCTTTACCACTCTTCTGCCTAGGAACCAATACACGGTAATGATTCTAAGGCAGGTCAGGTTTTTTTTTTTTTTAAGAAAATTGGAACTTCGAGTGACTAAGAGGATGAGAATGCTCTGGAAAATATTATTGGGCACAACAAAAACAAAAACAAAAACAAAACTAAAACTAAAACTTCAAAAAAACCAAAACCAAAAACCCAAAACTTAAAAAAAATAAGGAGAAAGAGGAAAAGGAAAAAAATATTCTGTATACTCATCTCCTTGTGACACAGGCTTCCTCCTGGGAACAAACACTCCAGGCTTTTATACTTACCCTTCCTATTTTTCATCCTCAGTGGGTAGGCATGAGCACAAGCTGCAAAGTGGAGGGGTAGAGGAGGAAGAGTGCTCTGGAAGTTCCAAATGAGGTTTCATGCAGTTGCATAGCAGGAGACTCCATTTGTTATTCCTCCTTCCTTCCCACCTCTATACAATCACGCACTCAGAAATATTCAGTCACATTCACACATGGCCATCATTTCCCACTTGACGGATTTCCTGCATTGCATGATTTCTTGAAATTCATGATCTTACAAGATGAAATCAATGCTGAAATTCAGACCTCCTCAGCTCCTCCTGCCCCTGGGGTTCCTCCATCACCATGACTATAAAAGTAGGGAGTGAAGAACTTCAGAGAAGTCCTCCCACCTCACATTATTATTTCCCACTAAGGCTAGAGTGCCCTCATTCCCTTCCCTCCTGGAATTGTGAACTCCTTGAAGGAAAGGGCTGTCTTTTGCCTTTTCATTGTATGTCCAGTATTGTAGATGTTTAATAAATGTTTATTGATTCTGACTCTACAGTTTGTTTTCATTACATTTTTAATGAAAAGATAGAGAGGCATAAAAATGAAAAAACAAAAAGGAACTCAGAGAAACATGAGTCAGTCAATAAGCATTTATTAAGTACCTGCTATATACTAGACACTATGCTACTAACTTGGGATTCAAAGGATTCTGCCTTCAAGGAGCTCATAGTCATATAAAGAAGAAAACTTGCCAATAACTAGGTACAAACAAGAAAATACTACAGAGTATTTAATTTATTCTCTAAGAGAAGTTGGAAATAATTACCAGAGGGAAAGCACTAGTATTGAGGGGATTTGGAAGAGGCTTCTTGTAGAAGGAAGGAGCTTAGCTGGAGCCCGAAGGAAGCCTTATGGCTTTGAACAGCCAACCGAGGGTTGTATATTTAATCCTGGAAGTGACAGGAAATAAATGGAGTTTAATGAGTAGGAGGGATTGGGACCAGACTTTTTTGCTTTAGGAAAATCACTTGTAAAGCTGAGTGGAGGAAGGACTTGAGAGGGGAAAGACTTGAGACATGCGACCCACCAGAAGGCTATTGCAGTAGTCTAGGCATGAGGAGATGAGGGTCTGGACTAGGGGAATGGCAGGGACAGTGGAGAGAAGGGAACATATTGGAACTAAATTGCAAAGATTTGGCAAGAAATTGAGTCTTTTCTTGAGACACACTGAGAGTTAGTGTGGGATGGAGGATGATTCCTAGGTTCTGAGTCTCGGGGATTTGGAGGATCTTGGTACCCTACACAGAAATAGCAGAGTTTTAAAGGGGGAAGATTTGAGAGGAAAGATGATGAGTTCAGTTTGGGACATGTTGAGTTTAAGGTTCAGGACATCCAATCTGAAATGTCCAATAGGCAGTTGGAGATACCTGTCTGGAGGTTAGCACAGAGGGAGAGAGGCAGGGACTGAATGAGACTTGATAAAGGGCAGAGCAAGAATGGAAATGGATAGGGACAGAGAGCTCTGTCCATCCATTGAAGTCAGGAATTGGCCATGTGGCCCAGCAGGGTTGAGACTGGTATGAACTCTGGTTTGGTGGCCAGATTAAGAACCTGAGTATCCCAGAGCAAAGAAGATTCTTAGAACTCTCTGAAGCCAATTCCCACCTATTGCACAGAGGGGGAAACTGAGGCATAAAGTGGGACATGTACCAGACTGAGGACTCACAGTGAGTTGGGGCAGAACCTCAACTCCACTGGGATTTCATTATGCTCCAGTTTCTGGGTTCTAATGGGGCCTGCACAGTCCCTTAAGAACAGTCAGTCCCCTTGGTCCCTCCCTCTGTTTTGGGCCATGACAACAGAGCCATCCATGACTAGAAAATTACAAAGAGAAAGGAGTTACTCTAAGGGTTAGAGAAGGAAGAAGAAGAAGGAAGGAAGGAGGAGGGGTTGGTGTTAAGAAACTCAGGGCTGGGCTTGTTCCGGCTCTAAGTTGGACCTCCAGGCTTTAGTCCAATCCCTGGGACCACCATGTCTCCCCTGCTCCAGGTCCTGCTGTGTCTTGGTGAGTTCTGGGGAGGAGGGATCCTGGGTTCCTGATATGGAGTTTTCAAGGCTGGAAAGAATCTTAGAGACCATCAAACCCTTCCCCCATTTTACATTGAAGAAAACAAACTCAGAGTGAGGAAGTGACTCCCCTGAGGTCACCCAGAACTAGAACTCTATCCAAGTTCCCTGATGTCTAGGAGCCCCCTTTCAATCTGGGCCCCTTCCCACAGTCCTTTGTCCTCAGTCCACACCTGGTTCCTTCCCTCCCCTTCCATCTCCCACCCACAACTTTGGTAGAGAGGCTGAGGATTCTGGGCAGGACTGATGGGAGCCTCTCTGACAGGTCTGTATTTGGACTGGAAGATCAAGGCACAGAACTGTGAGTTCTTCCTTTCCCCCAAGGACCCCCGGCCCCATTCTCTCTGTGTCTCTTTCTGTCTGCCTTTCTTTCCTACCTGTCCCCTGACTCAGTACTGCAGCATCCCCTGGGGCAGCCCCTACTCTCAAGGAAGGACAGACTGGAGGGTTGGGCTAACCTACTGGGGTGACTCTGGGAAGGGTCTGGTGTGAGAGGCAAGGGCAGCACCAAGAAAGGGGATCCTCTGCAATTCCAGGTTCTGACTCGATTCCAGGCTCACTCTCCAAACCCTCACTCTATGCAAATCCAGGGGCTCTGATGCCTAAGGGGGAACTTGTGACCTTCTGGTGTCAGGGACCTTCTGAGGCTTTAGGCTACAAACTGGAGAAAGAGGGAACCCAATGGAGTGCACAGTCCTCCTGTAATGGGAGTAAAGCTTCATTCTCTCTGGGGGAAATGAGAACAGAAATTTCTGGGCTTTACCACTGTCAATACTGGACCTCATCTGGCTGTTCAGAGCGCAGTGACCACCAGATGCTGATTATGATAGGTGAGGCAAAGACCCCCAGCCTTAGGCTCCATCTTTCTGATAGGACTCAGTTCCCACTAAATCACCCCTCCCTCAGTTTGGTCCCTGGGCCTCCAGACACCCCTCCCTTCTTAACCAGAGCTACAGTAGAGATGGGATTCTCAACTCAGAACTTAGCAGGAGTACCAGTTAGGGGTTTCAGTGTTGGAGAGAACGACCTCTGCAAGATTCTGGGTCATCATTCCAGAGCTGGGGGAGGGGGATGGACTCTCATATGACATAACTGTCCCTTTTTGCTCTCACCCAGGCACAGGGGGTTGTACTTTCTGTAACATTAGAGTCTCCTTGTTCCCCAGGCCAGTATGATAAACCAGTCCTTTCTGCCAAGCCCAGCTCTGTGGTGGTCCCTGGGGAGAATGTGACCCTCCACTGTAACTCTGCATATGGTTTGGATAGCTTCATGATGTCTAAGGATCAAGTAGATGAAGTGACCCCTCCTAAGCCATGGATGACTCAGGCCAACTTCTCCATCCGGGCTGTGAAAGCTGCTGATGGCGGAACATACCGCTGTTACACTTTTGATAGTTACTCCCCCTATGACTGGTCTGTCCCTAGTGATCCCCTGGTCCTCAGGGTCACAGGTAAGAAGTTCCCAAGCTGGCCCCCTTTCTCCCTCCTCTCCCTATGCCCCTAGCATTCCTGTGCCCAGTCCTAGAGGAATTGGGGGATTGGGCCCCAGAACTTCTAGAGTAATCTAGGACAGGAGTCTGGGAGAGGGTAAAGAGAGAAGACAAGGTCTAATAGCTTCAGGGTGGGTGGAAGACCCTGCTCTGCCCTGCTTTCACTCTTGCTTACCCAGAAGAAGATATTGTGAGAAGAAGGTGCCTCTTGGACTTGGTAGGACCAAGAAAGATGGAGGTCCCGGGGGTGGGGGTGGGGGGTTAGACAGGAAAGAGGTGGGAGGGGGTGGAAAACATGATAAATTAGGCAGTCTGCTCTTCTCACCCTGTTCCCAGAGACTCCTGAAGACCATAGTCTCTCAGTTCCTAGGGAACCAGATTCCACAACCGGTAAGTAACCTTAGCCCAAGTTGGGTGTCTGGGAGTGGGAGGAAGGTCTCAGTTAACCTCAGTGCACTTCACTGTCCCAGGAACTGTGGAAGAAGGGTGTCCAAGGGGGCAGGAGGAAGGGTCCCAGAAGAGAGAAAGAGGGATAGGGTGGAGAGAGAGGAGGGAAATCCAATCCTCTAAGGGTTAGGGAGAAATTTGGGTGAGACCCAGGAGGAAGGAGGAAGGAGGTTGAACAGGGGATTGAAGACTAAATCTATGATGTAATTGGAATAGAGAGTTCCTAGATGAAGAAATATCCCCCTAACAGTGCAGGTTGCCACCTTCTCTCCAACTTCTCTTCTATAGAGAGTTGCCAGAAGCGCTGTAAGGCATTAAGCCTGAGGTCATCAAGCCAGGATGAATTAAGAGTGAAGACTTGAATGTAGGTCTTCCAGCTCTGAGGTGAAGGAATTAGGGGTAGGGGAGGATTATTATCTGGGAAGAGGTAGTGTTAAGGAGAGTCTTCATTAAGAAGATGGCTTTTGGGCCACTTCTAGTAAACTGGAAATGATCAGAGGCAGAGGTGAGGAAGGAGAGAAAAGGCAGCCGTTGTTGAAGTACATGGATATGAGGCAAAGGTTCCTATTTGATCTTCAGCAATAAAGATGATTTAACCAGACTGCAGAGAGCTTTCAATGACAAACAGATGAGTATGAATTTGATCCTAGAGATAATAGGGAGCCACAGGAATTTAATGATTCAGGGAGGAGAATGTGCACTCTGACCTATACATTGAAAAATTCTCTTTGCAACCAAAGAGGATGAATTGGAGAAAGGAGAGACTTGTGAAAGGGAGAATGACCCCAAAGTACTAGTCTAATCAGAGATGAGGAGAGCCTGAACAAGTGTAGTGTCTATGTGAGTTGGGATAAAGTAATGAAAATAAGAGATTCTGAGGAGGTAAATGAATAAATCTTGGCAGAAATTAGATGTAGAGGGTGAGGAAGGGGGAAGAGATGAGGTTGTGACATCGGTTAATGGGAAGGATGGTGATCCTCTCAACATTCAGAAGGAAATTGAGGGGAGGGGAGGACTGAAGAATAAAGCTGATCATTCTGTCTTGGATATATTGAATACAAGGTGCCTGTGGGATAGTCAGTATAAAATGTCCAACAGCAGGTAGTGATTTAAGATTAGAATTCTTAATTCTAATTAAGAGGACAGAGGCAAGATGGCAGACTAGGAGGAAGAAGTATAGTGAGCCAATTTTTGGTCTGGGTTGGCATAGGAAGGCAGATGGAAAGGTCTATGGACAGTGGGGAATAGGTCAAGTCAGGAGTAGAATCCAAATAACATTCTAACATAGGAAGAGATCAAGTACCAGGCAAGAAGAGTTCCTGAATCCAGCCCAGAGGGGATCTAAACTCATGTAAGGAGCAGAAATGGGTGCCAACTGGCAACTCTGTTCCTTACTCCCCAACTCTGATGAGGAGGGTACCCACCTGCAGGGCTGGCATTCTAGGATGATAGAAGGCAGAGTCCTAGGCTGTGTAGTAAATGATGGGCAAGTTCAGAAGTTAGTAGCAGCAACAGCTGTCTGGCCCAGGGGTGGAGCTCCCAGCCCAGGCTTCTTGAAGCCTGCAGTGGAATAACCAGGACAGGAAGCCCAGGGCCAAAGGGAAGTCTATATTTTTGTCACTCTTATTCAGCAAAACCAGCTGGATGACAAGAGCAGAGTCCAGCAGTAATCTCCTGAAACTCCAAAATGGACAAGCCCACTGTTGAGACCCAAATCCAGGTCAAGAACTTGTAGATATCAGGCATGGGGGACAGTGATCAGATTTAGTCCTAGAACAGGCCTCTAGCCTGAGCCATTGCTGAGGACTTAGAATCACTCAGCAATCATGACCCCAAGAAAGCAGTAGCAGGACCAGCCAAGACTTTCTCTCTAGAAGTTTGCAGAGTCCAGCTCTAACATCATATCCAAAGTTAAGAAATAGATGAGAAGAATGGGAAGATAATGAAATAATAATGCTACCATAAAAAGCTGCCTATAAGAACATCTCAAAGCAAAACTTCAGAGAAAAATAAAGCTTGGACAAATCCAGTTAGTAGCTGAAAGAAATGAAGCAAGCCTTTTGAAAAATAGTTTTAAATGTTCTGAATTAAGTCAGAGTGTATTACAGAGAAAAATGGGAGCTACAGAAGAAAAAACTGGAATTGGAATACATTAATAAGTAGTTGTAGGAATGGAGCTACATCAGTGTCAGCCCAATGGGCCCTTAAAGATCATGGAATCCAGCCCCAGCCAGGCTCTTTTTTATATATATAGGAAAGTGAGGTCCAGAGAAGGGAAAGAACTTGTCATCCAGACGATGGTAGATCTAGAATTCGAAACCAGATCTCTTGACTACCAGCCTAGGCAGTCTTTGTAGTGGCCCAGCCCAGTCCCTAACCCTGCTTCCTTCCTCATTTCTAGCAGTAACCTCCACTCCAAAGCACTCTGACCTGATGTTTGGTGAGTATCTTGAGGATTCCCAGCTCAGCCAGTAGATGGAGGTGCTGAGTTTGATGTCAATTGAGGGGTGATTTCTTCCTCTTCCCTGTCCTGCAAGTCTTGGTTCCCCATTAATTTCCTATTACTTCCTCATGGGCACCAATTTTGACTTATGTCTTTATCCTGGTAGCTATCCAGAGAGAGTGAATGCTAAGATGGGGCTCATATCTCCCCCCCAAAACTGGGGACTGAGTCTTTCCCCCAATTTACAATGGTGGAGGGTGGAGAGATACCCCCAAGTACCATGATGCTGTTAACATTTTCCTCCCTGCCTTGTTCTTCATACCAAGGTCTTCCCAGGCTCACAGCAAGCATACTGATAGGCATCTTAGCCCTCATCATCCTGCTCTTATTGATCCTTCTCTTCTTCCTCTTCCAACGTTGCAGCCAACATCAGTCCAGACTCAGTGAGTTCTTGCAGCTGTGGGTGACTTTGGCCAAGGGCTTAATGGGATACTGGCTGAATCCCCTGGAGTCTGACCTTGACTTTCCTTGCAGAGAATAGGGGCAAAGAAGCAGAAGTCAAGGAGACCCCAAGAAGGTAGAGAATCTGGGTGTACCTCCGTTCCCCCTGAGCTTCTCCTCCCCAGTGATTCCAATTATCTTCTCAGACCCTCCCCTCTAACTTTCTGCATCTTCTCTTCCCTCTGTTCTGAGAGAGCTGAGACCACCTTGGAGGGAAATCAGTGTGAAAAGGGTGTGGGCAAGAGGGCCAGAGTCTGAGTTAGTTCCAGGGTTCTGACCCCTCCTCATCCTGTCTCTTGTCTCCAGATGCTCCTGTGAAGGAAGACAGACAGAGAAGGTCAGACAAGAAGACACAGTAGTGAGTCACATAATGATCTCCCCTCTTTCTCTCAACATTTTCCTTATGTAGAGAACATGAGGGATGGGGCTTCCCCACGCTGACATAGACATAATAAATGGAAAAGCTGGGAGGGCTGCCAAGTTCTGAACTCTTTGCACTTCTCAGCCTTCATAATCTATTGCCCACTCCATCACCTCATCTTCTGCTTCATCTCCTCCTGCCAGGCTCTCAAAAGAGAAGACACTCAGGAAGTGACCTACGCCCAGCTGAACCTCAAAAGCCTCAAGAGTGGGGCCAAACCCCCTTCCCT
Organism: Gracilinanus agilis; assembly: GCF_016433145.1. Taxonomy (NCBI): domain Eukaryota; kingdom Metazoa; phylum Chordata; class Mammalia; order Didelphimorphia; family Didelphidae; genus Gracilinanus; species Gracilinanus agilis. The sequence continues at coordinate 19,800,273 of NC_058132.1, read as the reverse complement.
ATCTGTACCAGCGGAGCCCACTGTCTATGCTACCTTCAGATGAGCTCATCCTGAGACTAGGAGACCCCAGGAGGAAGCAGACTCCTCTCTAATTCAGGTTCTGTTTTCTGGGCTCAGATGCTGCCCTAATTGATCAGAGAGAGACCCTACTATTATAATAACTCCTTCCCATTCCAGCAGGCATGCAGTAATTTGATTTCTGTTGTGGCAGCAACCAGGCTGGGTATGTCCTTGGTTAGTCCCAGAGGTAGCATTAATAACTACATGAACTCATCTTTTGTATTAAGCAGACTCCCCCTTTATTGCTGAATTTATTCACCAATAAGGAATCAAATAATTAGTACATTAATTATGGGGCTACACTCAAGCCACCAGACAAGTTATAGATCATCAGAGGAAACTAAATAGTAGTAATCATAATAGCTAACATTTGTATAGCCTTGCCATATGCCAAGCATTGTGCGAAGTCCTTTACAAATATTTTCTCTTATTGATTCTCACATTGATCCTGGAAGGTGTTATATTATCCCCATTTCACAAATGAGGAAAATGAGGCAAAGAGAGGTTAAATGACTTGTCCAAGGTCATGCAGCTAGGAGGTAATTGAGCTCAAATTTGAACTCAAATCTTCCTGGCTCCAGTCTTGGCACTCAATCCATTATACTACCTACCTACAAACTCTGAGCTTTAAGCTCTTCCCTCTCACACAGCCTTGGCTCTCAGTGACCTCTTTTAGCAACTGGTGCTGGTCTTGATTCAATATTGATCCCAGAGTATGCAACTGGCATGTCACTAGAATGTCACTGAAGAACTAGGAGAAAATATCTACTTGTTGCAACTACTGTCCATTTCTGAGAAATGTCCTTCTATCTGGCTCATCCTCTTTATTTATGTTACAAGGACAATCCAAATGGCCACCACAGCCTTTTACTGAGAAGATGGAAAATAAAGTTGAGGGGCCTGATTATCTGAAGCATATCCTTAGGACTATAATCACTGCTCCTAATGGCAGTGAAGGGACAGAACCTCTGAATACTCCTCTTTCTCTCTACCTGTATTCCCGTCTCTACCCCTACTCCCAGGTCAACATGAGCAAGTCACAGGAAGACCACAAGCAGAGACTGAGCTTCAGGGGCACATAGCAGACAACATAAATCCTCTACGAGAGAGGCAGTGGAGGGAGGGCTGGTCTGTCCTCCATCTTATCCTTCAAATGAGTTTTTTTGTAATGAGTGCCATTCTATATAGCACACCCAGACAGAAATTCACTGACTGCTCCCAGCTGATCATCATTTGCTTTGGGAGATTCCTCCAGATCATGCATGACTCAGAAGATTGAAAAAGGAGGTGACAGAGTTTCTGAGGCTGAATCCAAAGAGCTGATGCCTTCACTGTGTAGGCAGTTCTCCCCAACTCTTTTTCTTTCTGGGTTCAAAACGTGATGACTCTTTTGAGTTGTACCTGGAAAGTCAAAAGGGAGAAGGGAAGAATGCTATGTCTTTGACCTGGCCTTTACATAGCCATAAGCACATGGCTACCCCTGCCTTTTGAGTTGGTTTGTTTATTTATTAGGCAAAGAATTTCAGGATGATCATGTCTAGAACCTGGTGGAGATCTTATAAATTCCAAAAGGTTTGGAGGTCCCAGGTAACAGTAAGAAGCCTCCTGGAAACAAGGAAAGCATCTAAGTAAAAAAAAATGGCTCCTGGAATGGGGACTGACCTATTTTGGATTGTTGGATAGTACTCTTTCACCAGTGTTGTATTTGGATAATAGAGAGCAGTGCAGGAGGAAAGGATAAAGAATTAATTAACAAACTGTGTTATATACTAGTGAGGTTTAAACATTAACACTGATAGTAACTGGAGTTATAAATTGCTACTGAATCTTGTTATTCCTATTAATCCTGTTCTTGTATGCTATGTTTTCCCATTATTAGCATGTCTTTCTTTGTAGGAATAAACGACCTTCCTCTACTTGGTTCATATTGTCTATTGAGATCCTGTTTTACCACTATCCATCGAATGGAGGAGCCATTTGTCCCTCCAGTGTTGGCCTCTGGATTTGGATCTATCTGGAAGATTTGCCTCTAACTCTCACACTGTGTCTCTTGAGACCCAGTGAGACAAGCAACTCTAACTAGGAACAATATAAGGCTCTCTAGTGAACTGTGGTGTCAGGGGATGAACAAAAAAGACGATCTAAATATCTATTCCAATAGGACAGCAGTCGTGTTCTGATCCACTGGGGCTGCTGAGAAGAGTCTACCTAACAAAGTGGAACTGGCCAGCTACAACAAGATCAATAGACCAATATGTCCAATACAACATAAGTAGAAGCAATAGCATCTGTATGACCTGATGAAGAAAAATATTTCAATAGCAAGAACCAAATAAGAACATGGAGAGTAATAAACATACAATTACATGTAAGTCACATTTCATATGAGCAACCTCTAGCTTCATCACCAGGGATATGTGTGGCAATAGCTTCAGGTTTACCTGCAACATCCCATTTCACCTGGTGACTAGCCTAATAGGTCCAATTTTCCATCATTGACTGACCTCTCAGGTCCCTTAGCAGAGCTAATAGTTGGAATAGGTTAACCTTTAGGATCATTAGAGACTTGTGTGTCTACACCTGACCTGACAAACATTCCAGGCTGGCCATCAGTCATTTTGAGCTCTCTATTTTTAGGAGTCTTGGAGCAGTTTGGGGCATTGAGTGATCTCCTGGGTTTAGTTTTCCTGCTCTATAATCATACACACAACTTACTGGATACAACCTTTCAGTGCCCATTTCTGAGTCAGAAAGTCTTTGAACAGGTGGTAAACAGTCTTTTTCTTAACCTTTTCCTAGGTCAGGGTCCATGAGTTCTAACCACCATCTCATTAGAAAATATAAGTAACTCCTCTGTGAGCAATAAGGGATTGCAGTGAATGATTTTGACAAGGTTCTCTCAATTCTCTGGGGCTATTTTGTAAAGCTGGCAAGTTGTCTAGACTCTCAATTACTCTATATGGATTAGCTTACCATAGATCAACTAAACTGTGAGTCCCTTGGAAGATGGAAGCAGTCTTAGCCTTGTCTTGCTGAGACATAGACTCCTATGTTATATCCACTACATATTTCCAAGAATGAGTGCCATTGGATGCCTTGCACACAGTCCAGGGTATCCTACATCCCTGGCATCAGGTACTGTTCATGGAAGACCTTTTGTTCAAAGTTTGGTAATCAAGACCCATCTGTATTTTTCTTTGGCACCACCACTATGGGTGATGCAGATAGCCTACTGGATTCTGGGATGATGCCATTAACCAGCATGTCTTTGAAATGGCTGTTGAAATCCTCCATCACAGACAGGAAAATCCTCCTAGATCTTTCTTTATTCTGGAATCAGTTAGCTGATTCCTGTGAATTAAATATCAAGGGGACCTCCAACCCAGTCCAGTCCTGGAAGTCTTACCTAATAGGGGTCACAGAGTCACATGTCTTAATTTGCCAGTGTGGCAGATGAGATTCCTGACCAGGCATCATAGCAAGATTACATGCTTGGACATCATGTACTCAGACTGTCCAATCTAAAGTGGAGTAGGTGCAATGTCATGGGTAAGGTAAAAGAGCCAGGAGAAGCAGGAAGGCGCTCTCTTTGCCATTTTTTGGCTTGTGAAAGGAGCTCTCTTGAAGCCTATCCAGGCACTTATCTATGTAAGCCATCTCTGGCAAGCAACACAGCAAGGGGGTGGTCCAGTGGGGACCATGTCAGGCTGGAAACTCAGGAACTCTGTCTCTTGGACTCCGGTCCCTTCCTGAACTCAAGCCTGCTCCTTAGCTGGCCTTAGTTTTTCTGGCCTGACTATGTGGTTAGCTTTGCCAGTGGGGACCATACTGGGCTGGGAATTTGGGAACTATGGCTTGCAACCACAGCCGGGGACTTTGAGTTAGTTAGGCTGGTAAAATTTTCTTCTTTCTCTCTTTATTTCTCTTTATTATTAAATACTTATAAATTTAGTATGAAGTCTCCAAGATTAATTTTTATTCATAAGAAGACCATCTATTCAGATGAGACATGAGAATAACCCGAAGTACCCATCAGGTACTTTAAAGTTAGCAGTTTTATTTTGATGAAAGGTAAGATATATATATATGTGTGTGTGTGTGTGTGTGTGTGTGTGTGTGTGTGTGTGTGTGTGTGTGTATGTGTGTGAGTGTGTGTATATGTGTGTGTGTGACTACACAAAGAGGCTATAGTTGTAACAATGGTAAAGTTGGCTTAGTGACAAGACAGAATTTGTCCCACATCAAAGAGAGGGATAATCAGTTTGTTTGGTGATTGAAAGTCTATTCATGACAGAGCCATGCTGGCTGGGATGTGGTTTCAGCAGGTGTTTTCCATTCCTCAGAGCTGACATGAATAGTCTGAGTTAATTCATGGTTCTAGTTTTTGTTTTTGTCTGTAAGAGATTTTTGGCAGCAAAATTTTACCTGAGTGTATTCAAGCAAAAGACTGTTGTTATGCCAAGCTCACAGCACATCTTGATGGGGTGAGATTTGCTCAGCTGTTAAGTCTGGGTTTAGAGAACTAAAAACACAAGAAAATGAGAGGTGTCAGCAAGGGGTTAATTTTGAGGTCCTGACACACCTCCACATGGGGACTTCTATCAGTCCCTTCTGGAAGTCAGGATTCCAGGTAGTCACAAGGCTCTTTAGTCAAATGACTCCCTGACATCCAGCTTGGATTAGGGGTTTTCAAACAGAATAAGGGGGTACATTCTATATTAAATTTACATAGATGAAATGAAAAATATTGGAGAGGATGTAGAAAAATAGGGACACATACATTGTCAGTGAAACTGAACTGATCTAACTAATTCCAGAAGAGCTATCTGGAATTATACTAATAAAAGTTACAAAACTCTATATACCTTTTGATCCAGTAATACCACTGTTAGGTTTATTTCCTAAGATGATCAAGAAAAATGAAAAAGAACATGTATGTTCTAAAATATTTATAATAGCTCTTTTTGTAGTAACGAAGAACTGGAAACTAAAAGGATGTTCATCTATTGGGAAATAACTGAACAAGTTGTGGTCTATGATTATAATGGAATACTATTGTGCAATAAGAAATGACAAAGGAGATGTTCATAAAAAACCTGGAAAGACTTAGATGAAGGGATGCAAAGTAAAATGAGCAGATCCAGAAGAACATTTTACACAGTAACAGCAATATTATGTAATAATCAACTGTGAATGACTTAAATATTATCAAGGAGGCAAGGACCAAGGACAGCTCCAAGAGATTCATGATGAAAAAGACACCACTACCATAGAAGGAAATGACAGAGTCAGTAAGCAGATTGAAAGATATCATTTTTTACTGCATTTCTTCTATGGATTTTCTCTAGTGTAAGCAATATGTCCTGTTTTACATCATGACGAAAAGGGAAATGTGTATTAATTATATAAAAACATATCATATTACCTGCTATCTTGGGGAGAGGGAAGCAGTGGGAGGGGAAAAAAGGATGAGACATAGATTTTGAACATAACTAATGTGAGAATTTGTTTTTCTTAGATAAGCATATTTTTATAATTCATTATATATTTATAAAAAATCATATGCATCATTATTTTTTGTTGTATATTATATTATTTATATGAAATAAAAATAAATGGTAATTAAAAAATTAGATATGTCAATTTAGTAACATGTTGACAGGCTGATACTGTGGATCAGCCAACAGTTTCAAAGTGGGCTAGCTTTTCACAAGACAATTTAGAGAGGTCCTCATCAGCAAAAAAGGTTGGATCAGGTGGCATGTGTGACAACTTTCAGAGACAAATAGGTAGGTCCTCTGACTGGGTGGATCTCTGGGTTAGAGGCAAGATAAATCCATTGTCAAATCATCATCTGCCTTCGACATGAACAATCAAAATACTTTTACCCTCATATCAAAGATGTTAATTAGAATCCATGAAAACCTTGAGTTTGAAATCTGTGTCAGACATGTTAAAGAAGTTTTACTTTTCTTTTCCTGAGTTAGCTTCTTTGAACAGGACAAAACCTGAACCAAGATTTCTTTTTATAGTGCAATTGCATGACAATAGGGCAAAGCCAAGTCAATTTAAATAAATTCATCACATCTCAAAAAATCAGAAAAAAATAAATAAAAATGACAAAAACAATTCCAGGATACAACCAGGAACAAAATTTTCTGGGATTCCAAAAAAAAAATTATCTTCTCTCTAGTAAGAGAAATAAAAACCACAAGTACAATGCTCCTCCCTTCCAGAAGAGGAAGCAAAAATCAGTCAGTGTGCTTGTCTGAGACAACAGCCATTCAAAACAATGGACTAAGTAAAATTATGATAATAAAGGAAGATAGTCAGGATTGTCATAAGTTAAGAGGTTTCTAATGGTTTTGTGCTGTTTAGAATTGCCTTGGAACATCAGGATGAATCTGAGAAGGTAATGACACATGCTTTGAAATATGTCTTGCAGAAGAACATTTGAGACCCCTGAAAGATCATCAAATTCCTACAGATAGAGCAAGTCACATGCTATCAAAATGACATCCTGGTTTATATTCCAAGTGGCTGAGGAATGGCTACTATTTCTGGCCCTTGGACTCCCTCCCCTCTTTTCTGAACTCTATAAAAGGTGTCATCTTCTCTTAGTTGGGATGTGGGTCTATCCAAGCCCTACCCCATGAGTGTTTGAATTCCCTCTTTTATTTTATTTCATTTTTTGTTTTGTTTGTTCTTTTGAGACTGGGTCTCTCTCTATTTAAAAAATTTTTATTTTAGAATAATTTTCCATGGTTACATGATTCATATTCTTTCCTTCCCCCGCTCCAACCTCCTTCCCACCCCCTCAAAAGCCAATGAGCAGTTCCACTGCATTTTACATGTATCATTGATCAAGACTTATTCCATATTATTGATAGTTGCACTAGGGTGATTGTTTTAGAGTCTGCATCCCCAATCATATCCCCATAAAACCATGTGTTCAAAGTGTAGTTTTTCTTCTGTGTTTCTACTCCCACAATTCTTCCTCCGGATATGGATATGGATATCATTCTTTCTCATAAGTCCCTCAGAATTGTTCTGGATCATTGCATTGCTGTTAATAGAGAAGTCCATTACATTGGATTATACCACAGTGTATCAGTCTCTGTGTACAATGTTCTCCTGGTTCTGCTCCTTTTACTCTGCATCAATTCCTGGAGGTCGATCCAGTTCACATGAAATTCCTCTAGTTCATTCGAATTCCCTCTTTTAAAGGAAATAAATTCTCTGAACACACTATCTCTTTTGGTTTTCATGGATACTGTCCTCTTTGCTTTTTAAAGGTTTACAGGAGTCATAGTTATAAAAAATGCAATTTGAGAAAGAATCCTCCCTCCAGACTTTTTCAGGAAGTATTTCAAATAGTTTACAAATACAAAAAGTAAACCAAACTATTTGCAGAAAACAATTCCTGGGGGCAGCTGGGTGACTCAGTGGATTGAGAGCCAGGCCTAGATATGGGAGGTCCTAGATTCAAATCTGGCTTCAGACACTTCCCAACTGTGTGACCCTGGGCAAGTCACTTAACCCCCATTGCCTAGCCCTTACCACTCTTCTGCCTTGGAGTCAATATACAGTGTATTGGCTCCAAGAGGGAAAGGAAAAGAAAGGAAAAGAAAGGAAAGAAAAGGAAAAAGGAAAGGAAAGGAAAAAGGAAAGGAAACAATTCCTATTTACACTCATTCCAGGCTGAAAAAAGTTCCCCCAAAAATGATGTTACCTGACTAGCAATCAGTTTTGTTGAAACTGTTAAGTCCAACATATTGCATATATGTTTCTAAATGTTATTGTGCTATGAATTTGGAGAAATCACTGTATAAGAAATACTATTAAAAGGATGGTGCAATGGTATCACTGCTTATTTCACTTCTCTTTTGCTATGGATGCTGTGAGATTATTATAGTATTTGAGGCCATTGTCTTGATGTTAAAATCTATAAAATATTAAATTGGGATTATTTTAAAAGGGATAGATGGGAATTAATTTGTGGGAAAAGAAAAAAGAAATTTGCAAATTCTCCTACTTTGTAAACTGCTCATGTTCCTTGGGACTATCTCATTGGGGAGGCTCAGAAAATCTTCTCAGCCCTGTGAAAGAACTTGCTAAATCTTGCTTATTTAAATTTGTTTTGTTCCTGCTGCTGGTAGGAGTAATTAAGTATATAGTTAAGAAATTAAAAAAAAGAACTTGCTAAATGTTGCAAAATTCCAAAATAATGACTTGGTTTACTCAGAAAATGGAATCCCTTCTTCTATCACAAACATTCTTTACCAAAGTGGAGGGAAGAATTCAGAAAGTTGCTTACAGTATTGAGGTGGTTTTATGATAGTTGTAATGATGAAATTATCCCTGGAAGGAGCCAGTATTTTTCTGGTTTTTTTCTGAGTGATATATTGCTATGCAAGTGGAATGCCTGGGTCAGTTAGGTGACATAGTGGATAGAGCAACTGGGTCTAATCAGAAAAACTCTTCTTTTTATGTTCAAATCTGGCATCAGGCATGCTATCACCTTGGAGAAGTCACTTCATCCTATTTGCCTCAGTTTCTTCAACTTTAAAATGAGCAGAAGGAAATGGCAAACCACTCCAGTATCTTGCCAAGAAAATACCAAATGGAAACATGAAGAGTTGGACACGATTGAAAAAATGACTCAAAAATGAATGTGGAATTCTAGAATGTAACTATTTTCTCACTTTCTAGTGATAATTTTTTTTTTTACATTTGGATGAGTTAAACTCAAGAAGAAAAAGGAAAGACCTGATGAGTTAATTACTGGATTGATAATCTGATTAGATTTTGTCAGGTCTTACCCCTAGCAGGCTTTAGCAACATTCCCCAAAGAATCTCCCCAAGTAACCTGGAAATGCCTCCACAAACTGTCCATCCACAGACTCCTGAAGATCACAGACTTTATCAAAGGACTGGTTGCTGCTACAGCGACAGCTATATTCGGTTTCCTTATACACTATTTTTATATCACTTCTTTTATGAGTTGTGTATGTGTTATGGACCCGTTACCTGTTCTGGAAGCGGTTTTCTGCTTGGACTGATACCAAATAGGGAGTCGAGGCCTTTGGACTACAAGTTTGTGGATTCTGGTTTTCCCCTGGTGTGCAAGCAGAGATGCATTGGGTGGTCTCTTGCTGCTTTTCTTGTCAACAATTTAACTCCTCCCCCAAAGAAAACTGTGACAGAGTTCAGGAGGAAGTGGGCAGCCCTACCATTTGCTTAGCTACAGACTGATTTCATTGAGACACCACAATTTATGGGGTTACAAGTAGGGTTTTCTCTGCCAAAACTACTTGAGCCTTGGGGTGGAGGTCTGTGCAGTGACACGCGCCATACTAAGCAGAGCAGCCTCTGTCCACTCAAGGACATAATACCAAGGTTTGGCCTGTCATGTTCTGTTTACTGCAACCAAAGTCTGTGATTTACTGCAGAAACAGTTTATGACATCTCCAAAGATTTTGGTTTAACCCTGAGGCTCCAACACTTGTATCACCCACAATCATTAGGGGAAGCTGAATAGCTAAAGAGGGAAGTTCAAGCCTTTTGAGAAAACTATTCCAGGAAACAGTTAAAGTGGCCTCTTTTCTCTTTCAGAGGTCTGGAAGGAGGCAGCTTTGATGTGAACTCAGTCACTGAATGAGACAGTTCATCCCTCTGAGGCAGGAGACTCTGTGTGGAGCTCTAGCTTCAGGAAGACATCCAGGCTGCAGTCCTCCAGGAAGGGAACTTTCCAGATCATGCTGATCAGTCACATCACCAAGATGGCCTGATTCCATCACTCCCAGGTGAAGCCTGCTGTGATTGTCCTCAACTCAGCTGAGGGAGCAACCCCTGCTCAGTCCCTGGACTTAGTTGGGCTACAGAGAGAGCCCCTCCCCAATCAGTGGTCCTTGGCTGCCTGGTTATTTGGCCCAGATAATTAGGACCCTTTTCCTCACTTGTAACCTCTCATACATTTGTTTTTCATGCTTTGTGCCCAATTTGGGAACTTGAGGATGAAAGTACAGAGGTCAAATGCTAACTACACTTGTAATTGGACTCACTGTTGAACATGTACTCAGACCCCTTTAATCTTGAAGGAAGGTGACTGCAAACTGCAATTCCTTTACCTCTATTAAAATCCCTTGTTTTTGCCATAGTCCTCCATACTGCAGGTTAGCAGTAGAGAATGTTTTGTTTCCAGGGAGCCAGAAATACAGTTAGGCTGTTAAAATAGCCCTGCTGGGAATTTGTTCACTGATGCTATAGCAAATTTTATTCGCGAAATGGGACCCAGAATCTGATGCATTATGTAGCAGAATAGAGAATCTAGGTATCAATTCTCTCAGTAAGATTTTCACAACAAAAGCTGAGGAGTTATGTTTTGCTAGAAAAGTTTCTGGCCACTTAGTTAATCTATCCACTATCACTAAAGCATATCTCTAACCTTTACTCCTTGGCATTGTGATGTAATCAATTTGTAAGCATTCAAATGGTGTGTAAGCTGATGGTTTTCCTCCCAGACTGTGAACTTTTGTGATTGTCTGGTTGTAATGCATACAAATTTTGCACCTCTGTGAAACTCTCATAGCAACTTCATATATGCCCCTTGCATTCCAATACCTATTTATAGAATCTGCCATGCCCAGACTTCCATAATGCCCTTTCTGGTGTAGTGCATTGCAAAAGGTGAAATATAGGGATTTAGGTAACAGGTTTTCCATTTGCTCCCAGCCAAACTCTGTTAACAAGGTATGCATGGTGATGTTTCTTCCAATCCTTCACTTCCTTTGGGGAGTATGCATTTTTAAGATCATTCTCCTCCACCAAAGATAAGTTCAGAATTGTAAGTGGTCCATACTTTGCTGCGTATTTGGTTGTGATTTCTGCACGTTTGTTCTCTAATTCCACTGGTCCTTGGATTTTGGTATGAGCTTTGCAATGAATGCCTGACACTTGGGCTGGTAATTGGATTGTATCCAACAACTGATTAATTAAATTCCCATATGCTATTTGTTTGTCATTGGATGTAATGAAGCCTTGATTTTTCCAGATTTCAGCAGAATGATGCATGACTGAAAAAGCATAATTCGAATTGGTAAAAATGTTTGCTTTGCGATTTTCAGCAAGTTTCAGAGCAGGTATCAAACCGACTAATTCTACTGCTTGAGCACTCATGGTAGATGGTAATAATGAGTACCAAAGGGTCTCGGAGGCTGTCACTACAGCTGCTCCGGTATATCTCTGATTGTCTACTATATATGGTGATCTATCTGTGAATAAGGTTATATTGGGGTCTCTCATGGGCTTATCGTCTAAATCAGGTCTTGTTTTATGCACGATGTTAAGTGCATCTTCACAGATGTGTAGACTTTCTCCTTCCAGAGGTAGATCTGGAATCAGAGTCATAGGATTTAAGTTTCTGCACCAGTGAAAAGTTATATTTTCATTAGCCAACAAGATTGCTTGGTATTGTGATAGTCTTTGGGAGGTGAACGCTTGCAAGGTGGTGTTTCTTAAAGTAGATTCCACCTAGTGAGGGGAAAATACTTTCAATTCACTCCCTAATACCAAGGATGAAGATTTTCTAATCGTGATGGCTACAGCAGCTATGGCTTTTAAACAACTAGGCATAACACAAATCACAGAATCTAATTTAGAGCTGTAATAAGCGACTGCTCTAAGTCTATTCCTGAATGATTGTGTGAGAACACTAGAGGCTTTATCTTCGTGTACATAAAGTAGGAATGGTTTGTCATGATCAGGGATACCTAGGGCTGGAGCTGATAGAGTAAGTGATTTTAATTTCTCTAGTGCATGGATATGATCTTTAGTCAGTTTTAATGGTTCTGGAACTTCCTTCCTGGTTAGGTCTATCAGAGGTCTTGCGATGAGAGCATAACCTGGAATCCAGTTTCTACAGAAGCTCATTATTCCTATGATTTCCATGAGTTGCTTTTTGGTTTTAGGCAAACTCAAATTTTGTATATTCTGTGTTCTCTTTTGGGAAATTCTTCTGGAGCCTTTCTCTAAGATGAATTCTAAATAATTTACTTTTTCCATCATGAATTGAAGTTTCGATTTGGAAATTTTATGGCCCCTTTTGCCTAGCTCTTTGATTAAGTGTACACTATCAGTGTAACAGACTTCAGCAGATGGTGACATTAGCAAGATGTCATCAACATAATGTACCATTTTGCTGTTTTGGAATGTTATCTACTCAAGGTCTCTCTGCAGGATTTGGCAGAAGACCGAAGCTGAATCCGAGGATCCCTGGGGCAGACAGGTCCATAGGATGGATTTGCCTTCCCATGAGAAAGGGAACAGCTTCTGGCTGTCTCTGTGCAGGGGAACAGAGAAGTATGCAGAGCTCAGGTCCAGAACAGTAAACCAAGCAGCTTCAGGTGGAATGGCTGCTATGATTTGTGATGGACTGGGTACCACGGCATAGGTCTTTTGCACATGGTCATTTATTGCTCTGAGATCTTGTACTAAATGCCATTGAGCCTTCCCATCAGGAGATAATTTGGCTTTCTTTACAGGCATGATTGGTGTATTATATTGTGAAAAGCCATATTTTAATATACCCTGCTATAATAAAATCTCTATGATGGGTTTCACTCCCTCTATCGCTTCTTGGCTAAGTCTGAACTGAGGAATACTTGGAGGTAAACCTTTTACCTCTATCTTTACTGGTTCTGCTGACAATATCCTGCCCACCTCATTTGAATTTTTAGCCCACACGTAATCTGGAATGTGTTCTGGAACCTCTTCTGGAACCTCATAGATTTTATTAGTTTATTGATATGATGGTTCCTTACTACATGGGTCTAAAAATAAAATGGGATGGTGTTTTAGAGATCTCTTGGGTAGGTGTAAATAAATTTGTCCATCAGGTTGACATTGGATGGTTGTGACCAATTTGCATAGGAGATCTTGTCCCACGAGGTTTGCAGGACATGATGGCATCAATAGAAAGGTGTGTTCAAGAGTTAGAGGTCCAAATTTTAGCATTTTAACTTTTAGCTTCAGGACTTGTTGTGATACCCCAGAAGCTCCTCTTACTCTTAAACTCTTGATATTGGCATCCTTTGAGTGGCTCGTGCAACACAGAACAAGTTGCACCAGTGTCCAGTAGTCCTTCATAGTGTACCCACCCCCACCCCCCCGATTTCTAGGGTAATTAATGGTTCTCCACTGTCATTGGACTTCACTGGCACTAAGGGTAATAAAAAATCCCCAGTATTTTTTGTACACTTATCATTGATCTCGTGTTGAGCATGGTCTTTTGTGTCTAAACTCAAACTTCCAATAGCACCATTTGGCAAGTTCAGTTTAGAATCAGGAATACAGAAAGCAGGCTTAAAGAGCATTCTTTCATTGAGAGCTGGTAAGCCATTGTCATTTTTGCAAATTTCATGTTGGCTTTCACTAAGAGCTGCAGAAATGGAGGTTTGATTTGATTTACCGTCCACTCTGATATTTAAAGAACTGTCATGCCTCAAATCAGAAGTTTTCCCCTCAGTAGTATCTGGTAGTTAGATTGTGTTCCCTTCAACACTTCAAGTACAACTACTGATTCAAAAGCTGACTGATGTTCCCTATCTTGCCCTGCTGTTTTTGTGACTGAAGTCAGGTGGTTTTTGTTATCAATCACAGCAACAGTTTCATTGATGTTATGATTAGCCACACTGGTTACTGGAGAAAACAACTGTTTCCTTTCTCTTCCCCAAAGTTTTGGATGAAATTCTGTAGCTAAGGGGTTGAGAAAGGTGGATTTGGAATTTCCTAAACAGCTGCTATCAGCCTGCAACTCAGTGGGTTGTGTCTTTAAAATCAAATCTTTGCCAATGTACAGACTGTTTTGCTCTTTAACCTCAATCTGTGACACCATATCTAAAGTACATGAATGGGAAAGAATTTTGGCATCTAATTCCCCCGAGGTTACTGAAAGTGTTCCTTTCTGGAAACTTTGTAAATCCTCGCCATAATGTTCTTTATCCAAGTTGCCCCTTTGTTTTATACTTGGAATAAAGAGAGGAATTTGAGTTTTTGATGATTCTGAATCAGATTGCAAATGTAATAAGGGAATATTGCAGGGAAGTAATAAGGGAACTGAGGCAGAGGGTAATGTGATGGTTGTATTATGGGAATTGAGGTGATATGGGACCAAAGGCTGGAGGTAATTAAGGGAATAGGCTAGAGGTAATAGGGAAATTAAGGCAGAGGTATGTTTGGAATAGAGGATATGGTACTGTGGATAGGGGTTTGTAAATCCCTAAGGCAGTAAAGTGAATAAGGAAGGTATAATGGTAAAAGTGGTAAATTGAGGTGGTAGGAGTAGTAAAGGAATGACTGATTTTAGGGAATATAAACACAGGGGTATAAAGAGTTACAAGGGAGAGGATGAGATACTTCGGGCAAACAGCTACAGCCTGGGAGACCCAGACTGGGACACAGGCTTGAGAAAGAGACACTTAAGGGAAACAGACTGAGCCCTTCAGGTAGGAAGGGAACTTCTACAGACAAAGGTTAGAGCTAGCCAAGAATTGCTTGAAATTGACTAGAGGGATTTCTAGTCAGTTTCTCAGATTCACAAAGGAAGGTTCCAGAGGAAGTATTGAGATCTCACTTCCTTCAAAATGAACACCTTCAATCCCTCAGAAACCAGAGAAAATGTTATTTTTCTCTCTCCTCCTCCCTCTCTTATCAATCAAGTAATGAAGTAGCCAAAGGTTTTCCTTAAAAGACAAACAGGGTTTATTGATTTCTAGGGTTGATTAGAAGGGATGGAGGATATAAGGTAGCCCTAACAGCCGCCTAGATAAAGCTTCAGGTGGGGGAGGGAGACAGGAATGTGAAACTGAGAAAGGACCTGCCTTAACTCAGCTCTCAAGTGGTTTTATAATCAATAGGGTTAGGAAAGTTGGATACAATGATTCAATAGATAATTTGTAATAAGGGTAAGCCATATTTGACTATTTAAACTATCAAGTTTAAAACTAACACTCAGATCTACCCTCCTTTCAAAACCTCACAGAAATTCAGGCAGGGAAAATGAAGATGGGGAATAAGGGAGGTTAGGGAGATTCAAAGGAAATAGTTAAGCTAACAATTTTTAAGAGAAAAGCTGCAGAATATAGTCCAGTTTCAATCCAAAGAAAGAGCTCAGATTGACCCTGCTCCTCTCCATGAGTCCCCAGGGTCAATTGAACTTTCTCAAGATTCTAAACCCTTATCAACTGTCAGAAATTCTGCAGCAAGGCTTTGCAGGGCTGACATGCACCCTATTTGCACTACAGGCATGCCATAGGTTCACCACCATGGCTCTGGACCCTTCTTCTGTACTGTGTGATTAAGTCATTTCTCTGATGTAACAATGTTGTTTAGTATAGCCAATGCCCTGGATGACCAAAGCCTGGTCTGAGAAGACTTCAAGATCATTTCTCCTGTTTTGGTCTCAGGTAAGGGAGTGCTGGACCCTGACACATTTCCTTGGAAGCATTTTCCCTAATCAGATTAAACTGCTTAACTCTAACTTTGAAGTCTGAGGGATAGTGCTTAAAGCAATTCCAGACCCATAGGAGGTACTTATCTTAGTTCTTTTCTGCTACTAGAGCCCTAACAATTTTGGGAAAGGGAGAACTCATAGTTAGGAAGCCTGAATGGAGGAGGGAGAAAATGGCCAGAACTTGACACAGTGTTAGAGGTTTTAAGTGTTAATGGTGAGGGAGGCATTCCAGGAAAAGGTGTTGTTGGGTGCTAGAGGTGAGCCCCTAGGGTTTGGGAAGGGTACCTTTTACAAGACCGCAAGACTCCAAAACTTAGCTTAAAAATAAAAAGAGAAATTTATTAATTTAGAAAGTAATGTTGAACCTGGATAGGAGAACAGCATAGGTGGAACAGCATAGATGGAAACCTGTTCCTTGTGGGGATAGCATGAATGGAAAGCTGTCCCTCCACAGAGACATCTATTCTGGGCTTTTTATACTCTATTCAACAGTGAAGACATAACTATAGAGTGGTAAGCACTGAAGCAAGGGGTGGGGGCAGGTATGACTGAAGGCATATGGAGTGGCCCTCATAGTTTGGAGGACAGATGGATGTCTGAGATACAACTTGATGATATCAAGGCATAGCCTGGAGGTAAATCTCTCAGGTCCATCTCCGGTCTAAAGGGTGATCCTTGGAGGATAATCCTTTCAGGGTCAGATGTTTTGGGTTAGGAATTCTGAAAGCATAAGGAAACAAAGGAATTTCCCTGCTAATAGCCTGAAATCTTTCTATAGTTTTAGGGGTACAATGCCCATGCCAAGGGGACCCCTAACAGAAAGGCAGAGATGGACATGTTGAGTCCAGCCAAGAGGACATCAACAAGTTTTCCTGGATCAGAGAGTATGTGATAAGGATTATGTCCTGACCAAGTTGAGATCTAGACCCAGGGATTTTAGTGCCAATGATATGCCCAGGATCAGTTTGGTTTCTTCCCCATGGCTGAACAACCAGGAGCAGCCACAGATGTCAAAGGGGAAGGAGATATAGTTCTATTGAGTCCTGAGAGAGTCCCCTGTCAATGTGGACTCTAGAAGCCCCCAAACTTGTAGTGTTATAGGGGTGCAAATGGTGAACCCCTGGGTTTGGGAAGGAAACCTTTCTCAAGAATGATAGGACTCCAAGCTTAGCTTAAAAGTAAAAAGAAAGATTTATTAGTAAGATAGGATTAATGGCCAGCAAGACAGCATGAGTGGAAGAACTCTGGAGGGTTCCCCTCCATGACATGGCACAGCAGCATGAGTGGAGCAACTGTTGGGGGTTGCTCCCTGGAATCTCCAGTTCAGGGGTTTTTGTATCCTTCTCAAGAGTGTGGATGCGACTTCTTGCACTCAGGCATTCAGTGGGTGGGGGAGTCTGTCTGGGACCCTCAGGGCTTAAGCTATAAAGATGTGTCCTGGAGGTGTATCTCTTTTGTCTTTCTCAATTTAGTCCAAGGGTAATGGTTTTTGCCTCAGAAGTCACAAGGGCAGGAAGAGGGAAGGGAATTTCCCTGTTCACAGCCTGCCTGAGTTAAGGGGTACAAGGTCCTTGCCATCTTTGCACAATGCCCATGTCAGGTATGTAGTGGGCAGCTCTGTGTGGAGGCCTTGAACTTCTTTTCCTAATGAAAGAGTGTTTTTTCTGACTATTTAATAGTTCTGTGTTTTTTCCAGTTAACACTCCATTGGGGAAGGATGCCAAATACAGCATAGGGTCTCACCCATTGGTTTGTGGATCTGGTGTGAGGCATCGTTCTGAGCCTGAAGGTTTAATTAATGAACCCTTCAATAAAAACATTTAAAGATACCCACAGGAGAAAACAATTCCCAAGGGTTTAAAATAGCTTAAAAAGTAAAAGGAAATTCCAGGCAAGAAAATGAAAAGGAATCAGTAATGAAGTTCCCTGAGGTCCCTGGAACATCCCACCTAAATCTTATTTTTTTAAACCCTTACCTTCTGTCTTTTGAATCAGTTCTAAGAAAGAAGATTAGCAAGGTTTAGGCTAGTGATTCCCAAAGTGGGTGCTACTGCCCCCTGGTGGATGCTGCAGTGACACAGGGAAGCGGTGATGGCCACAGGTGCATTTATCTTTCCTATTAATTGCTATTAAAATAAAAAAAATTAATTTCCAGGGACGCTAAGTAATATTTTTTTCTGGAAAGGGAGCAGTAGACCAAAAACATTTGGGAACCACTGGTTTAGGTAATCAAGGTTAAGTGACATGCCCAGGGTCACAAAACTAGGAATTATCTGAGGCCAGATTTGAACCCAGGGCCTCCTTACTCCAGACCTGGCACTCTAATCACTGTGCTATTTTTAACCAGGAACACCACAGAACCACTAAAGCACTTACAAAGAACAGCTCTTTAATCAGGTGAAGGGAGACAGTGCTGTTGTGGTCACCACATGGAGTCACGCACTCACACACACACAATGGACCAACACCACACCAAACTAGGATCTGAGACTCTGGAACAATGTCTCTTGGAAAGCACACCAGGAAGGAGATTTTCATCAAACTGAAGAACTTGGAGTCTCATATATACTTTAGAGAGCAAAGGAAAGGAAGGACAACTGATTGGTTTAAATGGAGGCTAAGGAAAGAGACACCTGGGAATGGTCTCGATACTAAAAGAGGAACTTGAAAGACAAAAGGGCACTTGGGACTTGAGTAGCTCTACCTCTGTATTCAGGGCACTTCATGGGCACTTGATGGCTTATTTTCAGTCTGGGACAAAGGGTCAGTCTGGGAGCTTCTTTAAGGCAAGTTCCCACGGGAAGGAAAATTTGGTGTTCCATAAAACAAATTGGCACTCCCTAGCTGCTCCCCATTTAAGGTCTATAAACCACATTTATATTCTTCTTATCCATGGGCCCCATACCTGGATCACAGGATAATCTACCTAGGGCCCAGTTAACTCAAACTGGCCCTCATCTGCAACTTGGCCTCTCAGGACGGGTCCAATGGAGATTCTGAGCATGTTGGGAGTTAACTCATATTTCCCCAGCCTTGTAAAACATGAGGGATTAGTATGAGCTATTATCCAGGTGGAAAAGAAGAAGTGGGCAAAGGTGTAGAGGCAAGAAAGGGCTCACGAGAGAAATGAGCTGAGAGTGAGAAGGGGGACCAGATCCATTTTTGACACAAGTGGAGGGGAAAAGAACCCAGGAAGAGACTCAGGGTATTGAGGGGGGATTTGAGGTGAACCCCTGGGTTTAGGATAGGAATCTTCTGCAAGAATGCAAGACTCCAAAACTTAGCTTAAAATGAAAAGAGAAATTTATGAATTTAGGGAGTAATGTTGAAAGGTTGGGAGACAGACTCAAGAGTGCTGGCTGCCTCCTTGGGGGATGGATTCTACATTTTTTAAAATATCCTATTGACAACAGGAGAGACATGAGTTGGAGAAGGGACAGTGATGGTATGAATTTAGTCAGAAGTGGGAGGTATTGGTCACCTGTCTGGGGCTAGAGTGGTGTTTTTGTCCCAAAGACATAGGGTTGGCCTGGACATAGTTTAGGGGACAAGTAGATGTTCTAGGTTACAACCCAATGGTATCAGGGTACAACTAGAAGATGTGTATTTGTGACCATCTTGAAATCTAAGGGAGAATGCAGGGGGAATATTTCTCTCAGGGGTCTTTTTTTTATCCTGAGTCTCTAAGGTGTAAGTCACCTTTTCCTCAGCATCACAATAATAATAAGGAATAAAAGGAACTTACCTGCTCTCCTTTTGACCTGAAATCTTCTGGAATATGGGGTGTCCAGAAAGGGAAACCCTGAGACTCATGCCCAGGGGACTTTCACTGAGTTGCTGGCTTTGCCCAACTCTTACTCTATGATTCTGGGCATTTCACATCCTATTTCTGGACTTCTGTTTCCTCATGTATTGTCAGTCAGACTGAAGGAGTTTGACCCAAAAGACAATGAGACCAGAGTAAGATAATATAGCAAAACTTTAATGGAGGAAAGAATCAATAAGGGGGAGTCACATGCCAGTAGGGGTGCCTATGTAACCCCAGCTTGGTGGGAGGAATCATGAGATCTTATAGGATTATGGAGTTTCAGGAGTAATACAACTTGGGTTGCCCCTTTTGCTTGTCTCTGGAAAAGGTGAGCTACTTGGATTAATTTCAATGGATGTCCCTGAGAGGGGAGGGAAATCTCCATCTCTGGATATAGGAGATAATTGGAAAGTCTCAAAGTTGCAGCATATTGTTGGCAACTGTTTTGTTGACTTTCTGTTACATAGTTGGGGTCTCCAAGTTTATTACCTATTTAATGGAGGAGAGGGATTCAGTGTCTGAAGGCCCTCTTGACTCATATTCTAAGCTGTGGCTGGAAGTCTCACCTGAAGTTAGACTAAAAGAGGGGAACAAAGGATTGGTGATATAACAGTGTAGGTCTGAGGGTTCCTTCCCATTCTTCAGGTGCTGATGGGAAAAATAAATCTGTGGATCATGGGGGAAACAAAGGGAAACTGCATGTAGGTATACCTATCCCTTGGGAATCCTCATGTTTTCTTCCCGGTATGAATTTCAGGCACAGAGGAGAGATGTAAGAGAAAAGTACCCCTACTGACCATGCCAAGCACAAAGAGTTATCAGACATAGCAGAGCTTTGGTTGACCCTTTCCTGGTGCCCACCCAGCATGGCTACTTTTCCTGTAGTACACACAAAATGTGTGTAACCACAGTGTGGATTATCTGTGTGAGAATATTTGGTAATGGTGGTCATAGAGGAGAAGAGGTCTTAAAAGTGGGTATGGAGTGAGGCCAGAAATGAGACTTGTGGCTAATTTGATCATGTTAGGGGATTTCTACATCTCCTCAGATTCTGGAGCTGGAGCAGTGAGGACTCCCTTCTTGCCCAGCTCTTTCCAGTCAAAGTTTGGTAGGTCTGGGCTTCCTGTGAATAGGCATATGGAAGACATCCCTCAGTGGTCAGTTGAGAGAGAGTCTATTCAGACAGGCGCTGGAATGGCTGCCTTTCAGAAAATAATAAGTTCCTGAGGAATTCTCATGAAGAGTTTGGATGCTATCCCAGTTCTGAGGCTACAGGCAGCATTTCTTCTTCTAATAAATCCCTGAGTGGGATTAGTATTACGTTGAATCATAGGTAAGGGACTGATACTGTAATCCCTAGGATTTAGGAAGTGCCTGTGAATGTGAAATCCCCTACTCCCCCTTTATGATCATATCAGTATCAGGAGGTTTCCAAAATTCAATTGATTTGTTAAATTATTAAATTAGATGAACAGTTTTTCCTAGTTTAGTTATTCTGTGATCAGAGACCTTAACTTTCCTAAACATAATCAAGCTCTGTATCTGAATCATGTAGCCATTTTGTGTAAGCATAATTCTGAAAGAATTTATTTCTAAAATCACACAAAAGGGTAAAGATTTTTCTTTCAGAGATATCTGACGCTTTGGGAAATTCTATCATTGATCCTTGGGAAACTATGAATATATCTGCTTCTTGGAAATCTGCAATCATATTCTGATAAAAATTATTGTACCATGTATAAGTCTTTGGGTATATAAGGAGGCCACTCACAAGACTTGGGGACTTTGGTTGCTAACCAGAGTCTGGCTTTATTGTGAGACTGGCCCTTTCTCAATAAACCTATTTCTTTTTTGGCTTGGAGGCTTTGTTTACTTTTTGGCATCTCTGCTAATAAACTTTTGCCATATGCCCTTGCTGAAAAGGCTCCTGACTCCATTTCCACATGTTTCAGCATATACACACAGACACACACAGACACACAGACACACAGACACACAGACACACACACTCACATTCACACACACACCTTAGATCCAAGTCCACAAATCTGTGGCTGCAATTGGGTCTCCAACAGCTATAAGAAGGGGTATCACTCAAGTTGGATCTAGAACCCTGACATGCAAACACTATCAAAGATGGTTCTCCATCTTCCCAATCACCACTGAAAGTTTGACTTCATAGTGTCTAAGGACAAAGTGGGTGTATAGGAGAGGGAGGGGGATGTTTTAGTATTTTATGTTTTGCTCTGCATTCTCAGTAATTTCCTTTCGTAAAAGCTGAACCAATCCTTGCGGAACCAGTGAGAGGTAACTGATGTCCTTTGGTTAATTGATAATAAGGAGATAGTAACTGGCCAAATGATATGATGGGAACGTGCTGGATGGGGATTTATAAGCAACGGACATTAGGGAAATGGTAACCTTGTCCAGGGGTGTCTGAGCTGCCAGTCTGAGTACAAATTGGGAGAGTGAGTTCTGGGGTCCTTCCAGAGGGACTAAACATTCTTGAAGATGGGTTGAAGCAGGCAAGGTTACCTTGAAAACAATAGAAGATGCACCCTGAGCTCCAAGTTAGCAGCACCCTAAGCTGCCCACCCACAAGCCTGTTTTTCTGTGGTTTTAACCCTTTGTCTACTAGAAACCCGGAAAGCATTGTGTGTCTAGACTGGGGGCACAGCTCTAGCTGAGGGAAGGAAGTGGTTTGGAGACCAAGGTCAGATTCAAAGGATCTGAGTGAGACCAACATCTATCAATGATGGGGAGCTCAGAGAGGGAAGCTGTGAGGCTGGCACAAAAAGCTTATCTGGGGATCTATCACAGGCAATGAAGCCTGAATTATCACCAAAATAGCAAGAGTCATTCAACCATTCTAAAACCAGATGATTCTCCAGCCCTCCACAGGCACCCACATGCACCCTCCCCACAGCATGGGGTCATCAATCAACTAGAAACCACAGAAAGGAAGGAGAAATGAAGTTTCTTGGGGACTTGGACTTGCAGAGCTAGCCCTGGACACATCCTGTGCCTCAGACCAGCTCCTGGTCCATTGATAGTCCCTTCTCCCATCAGTCACTGGGACCACCATGACCCCCACCCTCTTGTTCCTGCTGTACCTTGGTGAGTCTTAAGCAGCTCCTATCCTAGAAGGGTCTTTACCTACCACCAAGTCCAACTTGTGTCCACCACCAATTTGGTGAGGGGAAAACTTTCCTCCAGAGGTGAAGAGAGCCAAATCTGAGATCTCACAGTAAGGTGGAGGTTGGGTGGGGTTGGGGAAGAACCTGGGACTCTTAGAGGGGTCTTCTGGGGTCCATCCCACTTGATTCACAACATCCCTAAGTCCAGGCTCTGACCCCTTTCTGTCCTTCCTCTGAGAATGCTGGGGTGGGATAGTGGATGTGGGGAGCCATGACTAATCAGGGTCTTCTCTGCCAGGGCTGAGTCTGGGCCAGAGGATGAGGACACAGGCAGCAGGTGAGTCCCTCCCCTCTCACTCCCCCTGCCCAGAGCATACAACTGACCCCAAGAGAGGGAGCTGGGAAAGGTCTGGGCTGGACTGATAGGGTCTAAAGTGAGAGGGGACCCAGTATGAGTGGGTTGCCCACACAAGGAGGAACCCCTGAACCTAATAGCTTTTCTTTCCTTCCAGGTACATTCCCCAAACCCTCCCTCAGGGTAGAAAATGGCTCTTTGGTGCCCCAAGGGAGAACTGTGACCCTCAGATGCAGGGGATCACAGGAAGCTGATCTGTACCGTCTGGAGCAAAAGCTAGGAAATGCCAGGTCTGATGTCAAGGATATGACAATATTTGGAATGGAGGCCAAATTTTCCTTTCCTTTTGTGTCATGGAACCATGCAGGGAACTACTACTGCCACTACAGACACTCATTGGGCTGGTCAGAGCCCAGTGACCCCCTGGAGCTGGTGGTGACAGGTGAGGAACACCCCCTCCCAGGTGCAGACCCCCCAGGCAGGGTTGACTCCAAGTCCCAGCAGTCCTAGGTTCCTCCATAGCCCAACATGGCCCCCAAATATCTCTCTGACTTTGTCCTTCCTAGCCTCTCCCCTATCTTTGTTTCTGCTCTCCCTCTGGAGTTAGGGGAAGGAGGAGGACCTTCTGTGTGCCACACACCTTACAATTCTGCCAGGTCAGTGCTAGCGTGATTCCCATTTATACACTGAGGAAACTGAGGCAAAGAGAGACTTGTCCAGGATCATGTAGCCAAGAAGTGTCTGAGGCTGGATTTGAACTCAGATCTATCCGTCTCCATGTCCAGGGGCCAAATCAGAAGCAGGAGGCTCAGTTGGATCTCAGGAGACCAGACAGAGTTGGAGGCTCTCTGCAAAAGGGCACAGGACTAGTGGGTCATCTCCGACTTCTAGCACTACTCCTCCCAAAGCCAAAAGAGAGAGTGAAAGGATAGTGAATCTGTTGCTCTCATGGCTCCTCTTCTAGCCCAGGTCCAGGCACAGGGAGGGGAGGGAGTGTCTCCTTTGTGCATTCTCTGGAGTCTATAGTATAGGACTTAGGAAATCAGGGGTTGAGGGAAACAGAAATCACACCCTAGACTCTTACTCTCCTTCCAACACCGGTCCCAGAGGAAAGCTGGGCTCTACTTTGGGGGACCTAATAACTAGCCCAAAGTGAAGAGATGGCTCCTGATTGTGCCACCACCCCCATTCTGTAGAGGGAGATTCTCTGCCAAAGGACCAGGAATTGGGGTTCACAGCCCAGCACCTGGGTGGAAAACTTCCTGCTTAGGTCTCCCTCCCCACCATTCTCCCCTGTTTGTCTCTTTCTCATCTCTCTCTGTCTGTCTCCCTTCCTCTTCCCCCTCTGTCTCTGTTTCTGTCTCTTTCCCTCTTTTCCTCTGACTCTGTCCCTTCTTTATTTCTCTTTTTCCCTCCACTCATTCCCCTACTTTCTATTTCTTACCCCAGAGCTGTCCAAGGTCTTTCTCTTCCCCCAAGACATGTGACATTTCCTTTCTTCCAGATCTAAACCTCAAATCCCAGGGAGGTCTCTAGGAAGACCCAGGTCAGGCTTCCTTCCAGCCAGATCTGCACCACTTCCCTGCTAGAGGGTTCTTCTGGCTCTAACTGCAGGGTCTTCTCCTTCCCCAGGAGTTTATAAAGAACCTTCCCTGGCAGCCCTGCCCAGCTCTGAGGTGGCTTTAGGACAGAACGTGACCCTGCAGTGTCAGTCACAGCGATGGCTTGACTGGTGCGTCCTGTACAAGGATGGAGAAGAGATCAGCCGTGGCAGGACCCGGAGCCATGAAGGAGGGCATCAGGCCGACTTCTTCTTCCCTGCTGTGAATCTGACCCACGATGGCACTTACCAATGCTACAGCTTTCGAAGTTCTTCCCCCTATGAGTGGTCCTCCCCCAGCGCCCCCCTGGTGCTCAGGGTCACAGGTGAGGCAGCCCCAGCCCCTCCCAGCCCCCCAACTCTCCCAAGTTCCTGCTCAGGCCCTGACCCAGAGGAGCCCAGAGACCAGGAGGAATTGGAGAAGGGGATGCCCAGAGAGAGGGGATGGACAGTGTGGTCAAGGATCATTCTCATAGAATCTAGACAGTGAGGCCTCTCCTCATGACCCCTGTAGACCCCCCCCCCACCCCCAGCGTCCTGTCCAGTTGTGTTGGTCCCACATATAGACAATATCTCTACTGGGTCCCAAGAAAGGGGTTTGAGGAGGGCATGCCGGGACAAGTGGAAGCAGAGCAGGCCTGAGGGGTAGTGACGGGAGAGGGGAGGCAAATTAGATACCCCTCGACCCCTTCTCCTCCCCTCCCTGTTCCAGAAAACTTAAAGGATCCTCACCTCTCCCCAAGCCCTGGGGATCCCCCAGCTCTGACGTCCTCCCCATGCAGGGAGTAACCACTTACTCTAAGGACAGGAGGGAGTTCTCCGACTGCTCTTCTGCTCCTATGCTGGGGCTGATGTGCCCTTTTCACAGAGGAAACCAAGGCATGAGGAAGGCTGGAGGAAAGGTTCAGGGACAGAAGAAATACCGGCTTGGGGCAGAAGGAAGAACAGAACTGGTCAGGAAGGGGCAAAGATGGGGAGCAGAGACCGGCAAAGCAGCCCCAAACCTTGTCCCTTCTCTCCTCTTTCCCAGAAGCCCCTGTGCCCTCCCTCTCCTCAACCATCCAGCCATGGCTAAGACTATGGGTGCTGGTGGCTCTGCTTCTCCCATCTCTGGCTTCCCCAACATTGAAGGTGGGGGGTTGTCTCTCAGGTGCCCGTACCCCAATTTCTCTAAGCTTGAAGCATCAGAATGACTGCCTCACCCTCATTCCTCCTCTGTCCAATAGGCTCCCACTGATGCTGCAGTCACAGGGCTCTGACTCCAAGGCATAGGGGAGGCCTCAGGGCCCTGGAATCAGCCAGGGCAAGGGGCCCTCCATCCCACACCAGCTCCTCCAGTCTTTTCCCTGAGTCTCTGCCCTGCTCCTGAAGCCCAGTCAGGGGCTAGAAGAGGGGTCACAAGAATCATAGAACCATCAAATCTCAGAAGAGGACAGGCCAGACCCATTTAACAGATGGGAAAGTTATGCCCAGAGAGAGGAGGGACTTGCTTAGCATCCCACACCCATCAAGCCGGGGCAGAACTGGGCTCCCCCCACCTATCTCTACATCCTTCAGCTCTCTACTTCTCTCTGGACTCACCTTCCCAACCCCTAACCCTTCCTCTTCCTCATCCCCAGAGTCCTCACCAAGCCTGGAGACTGAGAACAGGCCCTCAGGTAAATACCTGGAGGATTCCCAACAGAGGGTGGAGGGAGGCAGGGGGGGCATGTGTCCAGTCAGGATCTGCCTGCCCCACCTCATCCCTGCCAGCAGGGAAGAGACTCAGGGAAAAGAATGGAGGAGCTGGTGTGATGGGCTCCCTCACTTCCCACCACTCCTCTTACAACATCTTATTATTCTTCTCTCCCACCCCTGAGCCTTTGCCTAAGCTAGGCCCCTTGCCTAGAATGCTCTCCTTGCTTGCCTCCTCTTACAATGAGGTTTCTCTGAGACTAAGCTCGTGTGCTGCCTCCTACTGGAAGCCTTTCCCAGTCTCCATTCTGTCCCCCTCCCATTCCTTAGGTGAGTGATTTTTTTCTATAATGAATAACAGTCCATCCTAGGAGAATGTAGACCCCTCGGAGGGCAGAAACTACTCTTTGTTTTCATTTTATCTCCTCTGAGCTTGGCCTAGCACAGGGCCTAGATTAGGGCGAATAATTAATAGAAGTCTGGAAAACTGAATTATTGAATAAGACTGAGGTCATCTTCCTGAAGACAAGGCTGTGTCTCCCTGCACCTTGGACAGGGGCTCCACAAACATCCTTATTATCTTAATTCCTTCCCACCCTCCACCTCAGTCACCATCCTTGGCTTCCCCATGTCTCTCCATCCTCCAAGCAGGCATCCTGGTGGGTATCTCAGCCTTCCTGGCCCTGACCTTCCTCTTCCTCTCCCTGCTCTGTCTTCACCACAGTTGTTGTCAGTCCAGACTTGGTGAGTTCTTGGAGTTGGGGGGCTACCCAGGTTGGAGGGGGTCTGATGGGGCTGAGCTGGACCCCACTAAAGTCTGACTCTCCCTCTCCTTACAGGCAAAGAGGACAGAGAGACAGAAGTCAAGACCATCAGGAGGTAGGGGCTCTGCGGCACGTCCCATTCCCCCTAGAATTCCCCTCCTCTGACCTTCCCACTCAACTTTCTGCATCTTCCTCCTCAGATTTGACTCAGATGGAGCCACCCTGGAGGAGGCCCCATGTGAGTGACAGGGCTGTGGGGCAAGAGGGCCTGAGGAGAACCAGCGTCCTGACCCCTCATCCCTTCTCCTCTTGTCTCCAGATGCTGCTGAGAATGATGACAGACAGACTGTGGAGGCCGGACAAGAGGACACGGCTGTGAGTCACTCACAAATCTCTCCTCCTTTGCCCAGAGATCTCCTTATGGAGGGAACAGAGAGGGAGACCTTCCCCCAGGTCACACATAGCTGGGATGGCTGCTAGGTTCAGGGTCTTTGTCTGTCCTGAGCCCTCTTGCTCCATGCTCCTCTCAGTATGATCACATCCTTCTGCTTCCAGGCTCTCCAAAGAGAAGACCCTCAGGAAGTGACCTATGTGCAGCTGGCCCACAAGAGCCTCAAGTGTGTGTCTGATCCCCCTCCCCAACCTAGTCCAGTGGAACCCAGTGTCTATGCTGCCCTCCAGTGAGCTTAGCCCAAGGCCTGGGGACCAGAGGAAGAAACTGATCCTTCATCCATTCTCTTCCACTTTCTGAGGGCAGACCCTGTCCTACCTCATCTCCAAGACACCCTGACATTAGGACCTCTGTTTGCCACCCCAAGGGGAAAAGCAGAAAAGGCAAAAAGACCTAAAAAGTACAGGGAATTGTACTCTCTGGTACTCTGGGAGTGAAAGGGCGCTTCTCTGAGTAGAATGTGCTCTCTGGAATGCTGGGACCCCTGAATTCAACAGAGGGGCAGACCAGCCACTGACGACTAATTAGGAATTTCTGGGTCCTCCCCTCAATGGATCTCTCACTACACCGTATAGGGGGAATATGCTTTGTAGTAGAGGGAAGAACACACTCACCTTTAGAGGAGGAAAGAGGGATTTTGCCCCTGAACAGGAAAAGGGTCCCAGAACTTACAGACAGAATCTGTAGCCTCAAACTGATCATCAAGTTCTGTTAGATTCAGGAATGTTTCTGGCAGCCCCGATTCTGTTTACCTTGTCCCAGGTTCCCCTCATCACAGGATAGAGTACATCTAAGCAAAACATTCCCCAAATCTCCAAACCCAAATTTTAGCTCATTAATTAAGGCCTTTCAGGGTTACCTAAAAGGGCCTGGAATTGGGGACCAAGGATCAGGATTTGAACTCTGCTATTTCCCTGGCTGTTTGCTTGAACAAGGTCCTTCTGTGAGTATAAAATAAACATCAACTAGTCCAGCTCCCATTGCTATGATTTTTGGGGTGTTTTGTGCCCCATAGAGCTCTAAGCAGCAGTCTTGGTGGGAGAAACTATCAGGGAAGACCACATATCAGATAGTCCTTCTTCCAGAAGTGCAGAATTTAGGGAAGATCATCCCTTCACCCATCCCAAAGCCATGATACTACTATGGCTGTCCCTTTTCCTCTTTCCCCCTCTGCCTACAGGGAAAACCAGATTTTAGTATCTCATTAATACACTCACACCCATAGTGAAGAATTGACTTCTGACTGGATTTCTTTCTTTCTTTTACTTGTCAATACAATTTTTAATACTCATTTTCTCACATTTTGTGACCCATATTTTCTCCCTCCTTCCTCTCCAAGACAGCAAGTAATAGATGTCAATATAATTCAATATATATTTCCATGTTCATCATGTTGTGAAAGAAGGCAGAAATTGCTCACACCAGAGCAAGAATCTGTGGAAGAAATAAAGTGAAGAATGGCATGCTTCAGTCCTCATTTGAACTCTATCACTTCCTTGTAGGGTGGTGGAGAGCCTTTTTCATCAAGATCTCTTGATGTTGTCCTGGATGCTCGCCTTGTTAATAGTCATTGTCATTCACAGTTGATCATCACATCATTGTTACTGTGTACAGTATTCTCCTGGTTCTTCTCACTTTGCTTTTTGTCAGTTCACACAAGTCTTTCCAGGGTTTCTTTGTGATTAACTTGTTTGTCATTTCTTATGGCTCAACAGTATTTCACTACAATCATATACCACAACTTATTGAGCCATTCCCCAATCGATGGACAACCCTTCAGTTTCCTGTTCTTTGCCACCACAAAAATCACTGCTATAAATATTTTTGTGCAAGTAGGTTCTTTTCCCCTATCTTTGATTTTTTTGGGGGGCATATAGACTATTAGGGGTATTGCTGGGTCATAGAGTATGCACAATTATGGCCCTTTAGGTATGGTTTCAAATTGATCTCCAGAATGATTTTTATCAATTCATACCTTTATTAACAGTGAATTTATGTTGCAGTTTTATGACATCCTCTCCAACATTTGTCATTTCCCTTTTTGGTCGTATTAACCACTCTGATAGGTGTGTGGTGGTTCCTTATAGTTGTTTTAATTTGCATTTCTCTAATTAATATATATGGATCATTTTTTTCTTTTTTTATTAATTTTTTTCCTCCTTCATCTGAGAATTTCTGTTCATATGTTTTGATTGTTGATCAGTTGGGAAAATTCTGTTTTCTTATGAATCTGATTTTTCTATTTCCTTCCTTCCTTCNCTGGTTCTTCTCACTTTGCTTTTTGTCAGTTCACACAAGTCTTTCCAGGGTTTCTTTGTGATTAACTTGTTTGTCATTTCTTATGGCTCAACAGTATTTGACTACAATCATATACCACAACTTATTGAGCCATTCCCCAATCGATGGACAACCCTTCAGTTTCCTGTTCTTTGCCACCACAAAAATCACTGCTATAAATATTTTTGTACAAGTAGGTTCTTTTCCCCTATCTTTGATTTTTTGGGGGGCATATAGACTAGTAGGGGTATTGCTGGGTCATAGAGTATGCACAATTATGGCCCTTTAGGTATGGTTTCAAATTGATCTCCAGAATGATTTTATCAATTCATACCTTTATTAACAGTGAATTTATGTTGCAGTTTTATGACATCCTCTCCAACATTTGTCATTTCCCTTTTTGGTCATATTAACCACTCTGATAGGTGTGTGGTGGTTCCTTACAGTTGTTTTAATTTGCATTTCTCTAATTAATATATATGGATCATTTTTTTCTTTTTTTTATTAATTTTTTTCCTCCTTCATCTGAGAATTTCTGTTCATATGTTTTGATTGTTGATAAGTTGGGAAAATTCTGTTTTCTTATGAATCTGATTTTTCTATTTCCTTCTTTCCTTCCTTCCTTCCTTCCTTCCATTC
>NC_058132.1:19702702-19720480 GCF_016433145.1 Gracilinanus agilis | reverse complement strand
CCTCCAGGAGGGAAACCTCCAGGAGGGAAACCTCCAGGAGGGAAACCTCCAGGAGGGAAACCTCCAGGAGGGAAACCTCCAGGAGGGAAACCTCCAGGAGGGAAATCACTGAAAATGTTCTCCGCCTCTTCCGAAGCTCCCGCAGCTCCGGCCTTTTCTCCCCAGAGCCGCCCGGCTTCCCCTCTGAGGGGCGGCACCGGCGCAGGATCAGCCTCGGGCCTCGGCGTGTTACAGCTAATGAGAATGCCGGGATGGAGGAAGGAGGAGAAACGGGCCGAAACAGCAGCGACGGAGCCTCCGTCTGTCCCCGTCCCAAGCGCTGTCGCGCAGTCTGTGCGGGCGAGGCCGGCCGCGGCCCCCAGAGAGGGGAGGAGGACGGAGCTTCCCTCACCCATTCCTGACCGGGTCGGCCGCTGGAGAGGCTTCTCTGTGGGCCTCAACCCCGAGCTGGCCAAGAGGACACACTGAGGCCTCGGGCTTGTCCTGGACCCCGAGAAGCCCGATACAAAGCAGACCCGGCCGGGCTCCTCAGCCAGGGGAGACTCGGGGCACCTTCGGAGCCCTGGGCAGAGGCTGAGAGCCCAGAGAGCAGGGCCTAGGGGAGGTCACAGCCCTGTGCTGGGCACGGAGGGGGGACAAAACGGGAGTGTGGGCCACGTGCTGAGCACGGAGGAGACCCAGGAGGAGGCGCAGGAACCTTCCCTGTACCGGGAGAAGAAGGGAGGCGAGGCCCAGCTCCGGGAGGGGAAGGAGGCAGAGCTGTCTAGGGAGGCCTGAGGGAGCCCGCAGTGGGAGAGAAGCTCAATCCAGCTGAAAGATGCCCCCACTGGGAGGCGGGTCTGCTGTTAGAGGCCATTCAGGGCGGCAGTATATACAGCCTCCGCCCGCCAATAAAATCCGATGAAAACATGAAGAGGCCGAAAAAACGGTCCCTCCAAAAAAGGAAGGAAGCTGCAGGCAAGGAATGAAAAGGAAGCAGGAATGAAGCTCGTGGATGACTCTGGAGCACCCAGCCCGAGCCTCATACCTTCTGTTCAGTGTTTGCTCCAAGAGAGAAAAGCGGCAAGGGCTAGCCAAACAAGGTTCAGTGACATGCCCAGGGTCACACAGCTCAGAAGTTTCTGAGGCCAGATTTGCCCACGGCTCCTCCTGACTCCTTTTCCTTGTGTTTGACCACACACACACACACACACACACACACACAGAGCCTCCTGGGTCTAATTCCCCAACTTTGCGTCTAGAATTGAGGCTCCAACTGTTATTTGAGCAGCAGAGACTCCAAGATATTAGGAGAGGGAAGTATCCGGCAGCACCCAGAAGTCTCTTGAGAATTTCAGTACCAAAGTAGGAGTGAATATCATTCAAGTTGGATTCAGAACCCTGGGTGCATTCACTGTTTTCCCAGGAACCTCTTAAGTCTGAGATCAATGTCTTGTTACTATTAAAATATTCTAGAGACTAGTTTGGAGGTAAGAATACCAGCTTATTGATTAGGTTATTTATTTAACCAATAAATGAGTAGGACAGTGACTATCTACATAATTAAATTCAAGGAAGTTCTTATAGGCTGGTGTATGAATAAAGTTTGGGAGGGTATTATTCATTCCCTCCTTTGGACATCCCAAGATATCTCTGATTGGTGAACAGTTAACAGGGAGGTTGTCCATTAATACATTCAATCCTCCTCACGGGCAGAGATGATATACTAGCAGGAAGAGTCTTATCTTTCAATTTGGCTTTGTGGGATAGAAACATTCCTTGGCATTTCTAAGAATGGAGGAGATGTAAAAGTCAGAGGGATAACAGAGTATATAAAAATAAATTCTCAGTCTCTAAGGACCACGTAAGTGTAAAGAAGGATGAGGAAGCCTACAGCTAAGTGTGGGGTATGGAGAGGGAGGCTTTTGTACCTCCTACTTTAGTTTCTCAGTAAATATCCTTTTGTAAAAAAAAAAAAATATATATATATATATATATATGTTGGTGGAATGAGTGTGAGCTAAGCCATGTCACTTGGTTAATTGATATTACAGAAAGAGCAACAGCCTAAATGAAATGGTGGGACCACACTGGTGGGGGCTCATTAGCAATGAGCATTAGGGAAATGATGACCCTGTGCTGGGGATCTGACCTGCCAGTTTGAGTACAGGTTGGAAGAATGAGTCCCAGCACCTACACTCTACAGAAGCTAGAGGTCTAGACAATCCTGAGCACAGGTGAAAGCTATTCAGGAAATAGCAGAAGAGACCCCCCTGGGCTCTAAGGCAGCAGCTCCCTAAGCTGCCCACCCATCAGCCCCTTATTCTGGGTTTTTGGCTCAATTCCTTAGCTCCCAGAATCTAGGAGTCCTTGTCTATCTGGTTAGGGGTTGAACCCTGGTTAATAAGGCAGGGGAGGGAGCACAGAGCAGACTGAGGGCAGGATCTGGTTGGGGGTCTCTAGTGAGACCAGCACTGGCCAGTTATGGAAGGAGAGCACAGAAGGTGTGAGGCTGCTCTTAAAGCTGACCAGGGGATCCATCCCTGGCAATGGGGCCTGAATCATCACTTAAAAGCAAGACTTGTTCCATCATTCTGACCCCAGATGACTCACCAACCATTTCCCCCTCTCACCTTCCTCCCTCCCACAAATACCCTCCCCACTGCATGGCACCATCAGTCAAACAGGTCTCACAGAGAAGAAGGAGAAGTGAAGCTGGTCAGAGAGGCTCAGGGTGGGGAAACAGTGCAGAGCTGGCCCTGGTCACATCTTGTGCCTCAGACCAGCTCCAGGTCAGCCTGGGTCCCCTCTCCCACCAGCCTCTGGGAGCACCATGACTCCTGCCCTCTCAGTCCTGCTGTGCCTTGGTGAGTCCTCAGCAGCCCCCACCCTGGAGGGAACTTTACCAACCATCAAGTCCTACCTGACTCCCCTCCACCTCCACTTTTCTGATGAGGAAACTTTCCTCCAGAAAAGGGGAGTGACAAGTCTAAGATCATACCATAAGATGAGATTGGGAGGGGGAGAAGCCTGAACTCTTAGAAAGGTTTCCTGGGGTCCAGCTTTCTTCACTAACAGCAGCCCTAAGCCCTTGCCCTGAGCTCTCTCTGTCCTTCCTGTGGGGATGCTGGGGTGGGGGAAGATTGGTGAGTAATCAGGGTCTTCTCTGCTAGGGCTATGTCTGTGCAAAAGGACAAGGACTCAGGCAGCAGGTGAGTCCTTCCCCCCACAATCCCCTTGTCCAGAGGACACAACTGACCCAGGACAGAGAGCTGGTGGAGGTCTGGGCTAGGTTGACAGGGTCTAAAGAGAGAGGGAACCTGTTGTGGGGTGGGGTACCTACAGAAGGGGGATCCCCTGGACCCAACAGCTCTCTTTCCCTTCCAGATGGATTCCCCAAACCCTGCCTCAGGGCAGAGAATGGCTCTTTGGTGCCCCAAGGGGGAGCTGTGACCCTCAGGTGCAGGGCATCATGGGAGGTTGAAGAGTGGCTGCTGGAGAAAAAGGGAGGATCTGGATGGTTACAGATCAAAGATGTGAGACAAGCTGGAAATGAGGGCGAGTTTTCCCTCCCATCCGTGACAGCATATGATGCAGGGACCTACCGGTGCCGCTACAGACATTCATCCTATGGGTGGTCAGAGCCCAGTGACCCCCTGAAGCTGGTGGTGACAGGTGAGGCAGATCACTCCCCGCCAGAAAACTCCAGGCAGGGCTGGCTCAGGGTCTCCACAGTTCTGGGTCCCTCTCATCCCAGCCTGGCCCCAAGCGTCCCCCTGGCTCTGCCCTTCCTGGCTTCTCCTCTGTGTCTGCCTCAGCTCTCCCTCTGGGGTTGGGAGAAGAGGGGAGGAATCAGCATTTCTATGGCACCTGCTATGTGCCAAAAACATTATCCTTGTTGTCTCATTGGATCGTCACAACTGCTCTGCTATATTGGTGCTTATGTGATCCCTAATTTACAGATGAGGAAACTGAGGCAAAGAAGAAGTGACGTGCCCAGGGTCACATAGTTGGGCGGCTGGGTTTGAACTTAGGCCTTCCTGACTCCTGGCCCAGGACTCTCTCCGCTGCCCCATGAGCTTCCTCACTAAGTTCCCACCTTGGGGTCAGAAAGGAGGCAGGAGAGGACTTCAGGAGACCAGACAGAGCTGGAGGCTCCCTGGGGAGGGGGCCAGGGTTATTGGGGCATCTCCCACTGCCAGCCCTGCCCCTCCCAAAGCCAGAGAGGGTGGAGCTGCCTGTCTGGCCACTCTCCTAGCCCAGACCTGGGACAGTGTCAAGACTACACCCCCTGCCCCCTCCCTGCATGAGGGCTGCTCCAGCTCTAACTTCAGGGTCTCCCCCCATCCCTCTCCCCAGACCTCTCTGCCCAGCCCTCCCTGGCAGCCCTGCCCAGCTCTGAGGTGGCCTCAGGACAGGACGTGACCCTGCAGTGTGGGTCAGAGCGATGGTATGACTGGTGCGTCCTGTACAAGGATGGAGAAGAGATCAGCCGCAGCTGGACCCCGAACCATGAAAGGGGATGTCAGGTCGATTTCCTTATCTTTGCTGTGAATCCGACCCATGATGGCACTTACCGATGCTACAGCTTTCAAAGTTCTTCCCCTAATAGATGGTCACCCCCCAGCGCCCCCCTGGTGCTCAGGGTCTCAGGTAAGGCAGCCCCAGCCCCTCCCAGCCCCCCCAGCTCTCCTAAGCTCCCTCCCTGCCTTGGGGCACCTTCCTGCCTGCTCAGGGCCTGACCCAGGGGACCCTGGAGGCCAGGGAGGCTGGGGAAGAAGAGGCTCAGAGGGAAGGGCACTGGGTCATCCTCAGAGCATGCAGACAGTGAGGCCTCTCCTCATGACCCCTCTAGACACCCTTCATCAGCAGCCCATCCAGTCGTGTTGGTCCCACATCCAGATAATATTCTATTCGGCCCCAGAAAGGGGTTTGAAGAGGTCAGAGGGGGAGAAGAGGAGGGCAGAGCAGGTATGAGGTGGAGGATGGGGAAATGGGGGAAAGGGAGGCATGTTAAACACTCCCAAGTACCTCCTCCTCTTCTTCTTCCTCCTCTAGGCACCTCAAAGGGTCCTTACCTCCCCCAAAGCCCTAAGACTCCTCCAGCTTTGATGTCCCCCCACCCCCAACCCAGAGAGTAACCATTTCCTCGAGGACAGGCTGGGTCTCTCTCTCTCTCTTTCTCTGTCTCTCTCTCTGTCTCTCTCTCCCCCCACCATTGCCATCCACCTT
The DNA here is from genome assembly GCF_016433145.1 of Gracilinanus agilis. Taxonomy (NCBI): domain Eukaryota; kingdom Metazoa; phylum Chordata; class Mammalia; order Didelphimorphia; family Didelphidae; genus Gracilinanus; species Gracilinanus agilis. Next base: position 19,715,269 of record NC_058132.1, on the reverse strand, counting down.
CTGTCTAGGTCAGGACTGAGTCCCCTTTTCTTAGGGGAAAACCAAGGCATGAGGATGACTAGAGGGAAAGGACAGAGGAAACACCAGGCTGGGGAAGAAGGAAGGACAGGGCTGGTCAGGGAGGGGGAAGATGGGGAGCAGAGAGGGACAGAGCAGCCCTGGGATGGGTTCGAGTGATCCTGGGCCCCCAGGAGGCATCCACACCTCCAGAAAGAAGAGACACCCCAGTAAATTGGAAATGATTCTGAGTGAGATGGAGGCCAGGAGGCAGCTGGCAGGGAAAGTTGGCCTCAGCCATGTGACACAAGATGGAGTGTCTGAGCCTTTCCCAGGAGAGCTAGTTGGGTGACAGAACTCTGGGGGAGGGGCTGGGTGCCTTCTAGGATGGGCTGTGGGGAAAGGGTTTGGGGGTGACACAGGTGTTTAATCAGAAGATTCACAGATCCCAAAAGGATGGCATAAGAATGGCATCTTTGTCCTTGTTTCAGGGGCTCTCAGGGATAGTCTTCTCTAGCTAGATTGGTCCAGAGTGAAGAGAAGTCCCTGAGTTATTCTGGGCACTGCTAGATTACCTGAGTTCCCCTCCATTTTCCCCTCTCTTTGTTTCTGGGTCCCTCTAAAGTCCCAAATGCTCTCCCTTCTGTTCCCTTCCCCAGGAGCCCCTGGGCCCTCCCTCTCCTCACCCACACAGCCATAGCTGGGACTAGGTGGCTGGGGGGCTCTAGTTACCCCTGGCTTCCCCAGTATAGAAGAAGGGATGGGGGGGGGTCTCCCAGGTGCTGCACTGCAATTCTCCTAAGCTGGAAGCACCAGAGGGACCTCTTTTCCCTCATCTATCCTCTACCCAGCATAGCCTCTCACTGATCCAGCAGGGTCTCAGGGCTCTGGACCTACAGTGGGGGGGACCTCAGAGCCTTTCAGCCAGCCAGGACAAGGAACCCTGAGGAGGATTCAGTGGGTCCCTCTCTGCCACCCGAGCTCCCCCATTCTTCTCCTTGGGTCCCTGCTAGCTTCCAGAGCTTCCCAGGAGCTCAGAGAGGGATCACAGGAATCATAGGAGCATCAAGTCTCAGAAGTGGACAGGCCAGGAGAGGTTCTCAGCTCAGGCTCCATTTGACAGATGGGAAAATTAGTCCCAGAGAGAGGAGGGACTTGCCCAACATCCTTCATCCAGCAAGTCTAGGTAGAGCTGGGCTCACACCCCATCTCCAGACCCTCCAGTTTTCCAGACCTCTCTGGACCTTCCTGCAGAGCCCCAACCCTGCCCCTCCCTCATCCCCAGGGACCTTCTCTCCAAGCCCTGAATCTGAGAAGGGGCTCTCAGGTGAGTACCTGGAGGATTCCTGACAGAAAGTAGGGAGGCAGCAGGGCTGGGTGTCCAGTTAGGGTCTGCCTGCCCCATCCAGGCTCCCTTATTTACCACCACTCCTGCTTCAGTACCTTCTGATTCTTCTTCCACTGCTGGACCTTTTCCCAGGCTGTATCCCCTGCCTTCAATGCTCTCTCTCCTCACCTCCTCTTACAATGCAAAGATTTCTCTGAGACTAAACTTAGGAGCTGCCTCCTATAGGAAGCCTTTCCTGATCTCCAACCTGTCCCCTCCCCACTGCTCAGATGGAACTTATTTATTTTTATAGGAGATAACAGAGGCTTGTAGGGGAGTGTAAGCCCCGAGGGCAGGAGCTATTCTGTATTTTGCCTTTGTATCCTCTGGGCCTGGCCTAGCACAGGGCTTGGCCCAGGGTCAGTGGTTAATGGAAGTCTGGAGAGATGAATCATGGAATAAGACTGTGGCAACTCTGATGACAGGGCTGAGTCTCCTTCCCTCCCCCTGGGTGATAGCACAGGCAGAAAGCATTGCCATGGTAACCCAGAGAGAGGAAGATGTACCCCAAGAAAGGATGGGCCACAGTGTCAGGTGGAGTGGGAGGAGGGGGATCCTTAGCCTGGGCAATGAAGACATTTCTGGTAACTTTGGGGGACAGCTTCTGTCTAGGAAGGAGATCAGAGCCAGGCTATAGAGGGAGTGAATGAGAAGAGGAAGCATAAACATGGAAGTTAGGGGAAGGAGGGAGCAGGGAGAGAATCAGGGTTGAGGAGAGGAAGGACTCAGGGAAGGAGGAGGTAAGAGGGTGCTCCAACCCCACAGACCATCCCCTTCCCTCACCCCCAGAGCCAGGCTACCAGAAGGGGAATAGCAGGCATCTCCCCAGTTCAGGGGCAGGGCCTGGGATGAGGATCTGACAGATTGTGGGAGATGATCTCAGTGATCACAGGTGAAATGTGGCCCCAGCACAGGACAGCCATATCTGAGTGACAAACTCTGATCCCCAGATGCTGGTGCCCAGGATTACACTGTGGGCAATCTGGTCCGCCTCATCTTGGCTGAGCTGGTCCTCGTCCTCCTGGGGGTCCTGTTGATTAAGCACTGGAAAAGCTTCAGGCGGCAACCGGACCAGGGAGTCCTTGGCTGAGCTGTGGCCAGACCAGCACCCAAGACAGAGAGATGGAAAGGAATGAATGAACAAAACCATTTAAAATCAAATTTAAAAATATAGCACAGAGCTGCCTATGTGCCATGTCTGTGTTAGGCACCAAGATACAACTAACAAAAAAGTAAGAGACAGAGGCAGAAGGATGAGAGAAAATTTAAGAATTCCTGGACACCCCAAACTAATAACCTTTTGGAATAGACAATGCCTAAAAGCCAGGAAAAAGAATTTCATTCTGGGGAGGTAGAGGGGAAGGAGGAAGGAGGAGGGATAGATATGCAGTATTTTATTATATTGTACAATGTACTTCATTGGCAACATTGAATGTTAGTAATGTTTTCCTGTGTGTTTAATTTATCAATTAAACATTATTTTTACATACATGAGAAAATCCTCTTCTTTATGGGGTCAACAAGGGTTCACTTATGTCCACAGTTTCATCTATCTCAGTCTTGGAATGTATCCCCTTATAGACAGAAGAGTCCTGTATTCTAGAGGGAAAGAAATTAGGATTACAACCAAAAATCATCCACTCAGTAATTGTTAATATAATGGGTATGGATCGTGTTGAAGTATCTAATTGTGGCATACTATTTTGAGGAGATGTTATGTCTCACTTATACATTAAAGTATAAGGTAATTTGCTCAAAAATAATTACATTATGGAGGATCATTTTTCAAAATATTTGAGTGAAGTTATTTCTAGATCAATAGGTATAAAGCTATAGTTTGATCTGCAGATTTCCAAACATTGTCCATAAAATTCACCCAGTCGAGATGATGTCAGGGTGACTTGATTTAGTCGTCCTGGGATAGCATCAGCTTTTAGGTCCATTGATGGAACCACTCATGTGTTTAAAACATCTTCTGAGGAGTTTAATATATGGATTTGTAGTTCTACAGGCAAAAAGACTCTATTGTCTACTTCTAGTAATCGAAGGTGTCCTGGGCTCAGGTCTTGAGTTGAGATTACATATGAATCGAATGTGAGACTTTCATAATCAGTGTACTTATAACTTCAGTATCATTGGTGGCCTATAGCTTTGACTGTTAAATATGGATTATAAATTTTGTCTATTATGTAAAGAATTCATCAAGATGGCAGGACAGTTAGTACTCGAATAACAGTTGGTATAATAGTCCAAGTTGCTTCTATTTACCATTTTCATACTTCCCTTGACTCATATTTGAAAATCAAAAATAAAAAAAATAAAAAAAAAGAGATTTCTGAAACACCACCCCATTTTATTTTTAGACTCATGTAGTGAGGAACCAACTTACCAACAAAATGATACCATCTATGAGGTTCCTGATGATATTCCTGATTATGTATGGGCTAAAAATTCTAATGAGGTGGGCAGAATTTTGTCTGCAGAACCAGTAAGAATAGAAGTGAAAGAAGGTTTACCACCAAGAATTTTTCAGTTTAGACTAAGCTAAGAGGTGATTGAGGAAGTGAAACCCATCATAGAGAGTTTATTGCAGCAGGGTATATTAAAATATGGTTTCTCACAATACAACACTCCAAACATGCCTATGAAGAAAGGCAAACTATCTCCTGATGGGAAGACTCAATGATGTTTAGTACAAGATCTCAGAGCTATTAATGACCATGTGCAAAAGACCTATGCTGTGGTACCAAGTCCATCTCAAATCATAGCAGTCATACCACATGAAACTGCTTGGTTTACTGTTTTGGACTTGAGCTCTGCATATTTCTCTGTTCCCCTGCACAGAGACAGCCAGAAGCTGTTCGCCTTCACTTGGGAGGGCAAATCCATCCAATGGACCTATTTGCCCCAGGGTTTTTTGGATTCAGCTTTGGTCTTCTGCCAATCTTGCAGAGAGACCTTGAGTTGATCACTTTCCAAGACAGCAAGATGGTACATTATGTTGATGACATTTTGCTAATGTCACCATTTGATGAAGTCTGCTATACAGACAGTGTGTACTTGATTAAAGAGTTAGGCAAAAGGGGCCATAAAATTTCCAAATCAAAGCTTCAATTTGTGAGGTAAAAAATTAATTATTTAGGATTCATCTTGGAAAAGGGCTCCAGAAGGATTTCCCAAAAGAGAACACAAGACATACAGAGGCTGAGCTTGCCTAAGACCAAGAGGCAGCTCAGGTCAATCACAGGAGTAATGAGTTTCTGTAGAAACCGGATTCCATTTTATGCTCTCATTGCTAAACCTCTGATAGAGCTAACCAGGAAGGAAGTTCCAGAACCATTAAACTTATCTAAAGACCATATACATGCTATAGAGAAACTAAAATGACTCACTCTATCAGCACCAGTCCTAGGAATCCCTGATCATAATAAACCTTTCCTCTTTATGTACATGAGGACAAAGGGATAGCCTCTAGTGTTCTCACACAGTCATTCAGGAATACCCTTAGACCAGTTGCCCATTACAGCTCAAAACTAGATTCAGTGATCTGTGGAATGCCAAGTTGTTTAAGAGCTATTGCTGCTGTAGCCATCATGATTAGAAAAGCATCCTCCTTGGTATTAGGTACCAGGTGGGATCTACTCTAAGAAACACTATACTTCAAGCATTCACCTCCCAAAGACTATCATGATACCAAGCAATCGTGTTAGCTAATGAAAACATCTCATTTCACTGGTGCAGAAACTTAAATCCTATGACTCTGATCCCAGATTTACTACTGGAAGGATAAAGTCTACACATCTGTGAGGATGCACTTAACATTGTTCCTAAGACAAGGGCAGATTTATACGACAAGCCCATGGAAAACCTGATTTGACATTGTTCACAGATGGATCATCATATCTAGTAAACAATCAGAGATTTACTGGTGCAGCAGTGGTAACAGCCTCCAAAACCCTCTGGTACTCATCATTACCATCCACTATGAGTGCCCAAGGGGCAGAACTAGTCGGATTGATTCATGCTCTGAAGTTTGCCGAAAACCAGAAAGCAAACATATTCACTGATTCCCAGTATGCTTTTGGAGTGGTGCATCATTCTGGCGAACTCTGGAAGAATCAAGGCTTCATAACATCAAATGACAAACAGATAGCGTATGGATATTTAATAAATAAGTTGTTAGACGCACTCCAATTACCAGCCCAAGTATCTGTCATTCATCGCAAGGCCCACACCAAAACTCAAGGGCCAGTGGAATCAGGGAACAGAGGTGCAGACATTACAGTCAAATTCGAGGCGAGGTATGCACCACCTACAATCTTAAACTTGTCTTTGGTGGAGGAAGATGATCTCAAAAATGCATACTCCCCAAAGGAAGTGAAGGATTGGAAGAAACACCATGGTGCATACTTAGCTAATGGAGTTTGGCTGGGGGCAAATGGAAGACCTATGTTGCCTAGATCCCTGTATTTCACCTTCTGCAATGCATTACACCAATAAGGGCATTATGGAAGTCTGGGCCTGGCAGACTCTATAACTAGATATTGGAATGTAAGGGGCATATATGAAGTTGCAATGAAAGTTGCTCAGAGGTGCAGAATTTGTATGCAGTTCAACCAGACTGTTACCAGAGTCCACAGTTTGGGAGGCAAACCATTAGCCTTTATACCATTTGAATGCATACAGATTGATTACATTACCATGCCAAGGTGTCAGGGCTATAGGTATGCATTGGTGATCCTGGATAGATTAACCAAATGGCCTGAGCCTTTTCCAGCCAGATGCAATACATCAGCATTTGTAGTGAAGGTTTTGCTTAGAGAATTAATAACCAGATTCTCTATTCCATTACACATTGCATTCAATTGTGGTTCCCATTTCACACGCAAGATTCTTGCTACCATGTATGAGACCCTAGGAGTCAAACAACATCTGCATTCCGTGTACAGACTCCAGTCGAGAGGACAGATTGAGAGAGTTAATAAAAATAAAATGAAGACCCTAGTGGCTAAAATCTGTGCTGAATCACATATGAAATGCCCTGGTGTATTACTGTTGGCACTATTCCATCTCAGATGCCAACCCAATAGCATAACTCACTTATCACCATTTGAAATGCTATATGGCCATCCACCTTACCATGGCAAGTCACCTCAAAGCATCCATAAACTATCACATCTGGGTATGGAATGCAAGCTGCATGAGTACTCAATTACTCAAGCAGCACTTAAACCAATTTCATAAACTGGGCTTGATACATCAAAGAGTTCCCTTTGATTTTAGTCTACACAACTTCCAACCTGGAGATTATGCTTACACCAGAAACTTCACTAGGAAGTCTGTGTGATAACCTAAGTGGCATGGTCCATCTTGACAACTCCTAGTGCAATCAAGGTTAAAGGGAGGGATCCTTGGTTACATGTCACTCATGTCAAGCCGGCAAAAGATATTTCCCACCAACAACCACAAGATCCAGTCATTATACAGCACGGTAATCAATTAGCACCAACCAGCCAACCAAATAAGTCCACAGCAATTCCACAATCTATACATAAGACCACAGAGTCAGAGCAACAATCAGAGCAAGAATCAGAACCAGAGTTAGACCAAGAACCAGTGAACAGCCAGATATTACACCCAATGTTACATCAAAATGATTATCCAAAGCCCAATTACAACTTAGAAGAAACATCCATAAACCATCATGATAGTAAAGAAGAATAGCAGCAGAAGACACAACATCAGATTTTCAATCAGTCCAAAACCTAGTCAGTGACATCAACAAATAAATGAAAGCACAAAGGACATTATGACTAACTCCTTGCCTTAGCAGTAAAGTCTCAGGAAGACTGCTTTCCATCCTTATCTATCTTTCCATCATAAGAGGCTTTCAAAAAATAGGTTTAAGTGCTTAAACTGACCAAAAATGGGTTGTTTTTTTTGTTTAAAATTATCATAAATGGTTTTCATCTCAGTGTATTCAAGTTAACTAATTTTATTATTACATTTGACTTCCTGGTCTTGAAAATAGATAAGCAGCCTTAATTGATCACAACTGAAGTTTGGATCTTGAGCTTAGAAATATAACCCAAAGCTTTCTGGATTTCCTCCAGAGTCTGGGATACAGAAATTGATCTGTAAAATATTGTTATCCAAGTATTTATAGATGCCATATTATTGTGAGCTTCGCAAAAGGATATTCTTCAACAGAAACATCACATACCATCTCTGCAAACAACTTAGGAATCAAATTTCCTAAAAGGATCAATTCCTGTCAGAGGATGATTTCTGGAGATAAAATCTGTTGGCTAAGATACCCAAATGTCAATGTTTAATATCAGTTTCTATTGTGCTAATTTTCTCTCTTCATATCTGGTGTTCTAGTTTTTGCCCCAGTCCTGGGTTCTATACTTCTTCCCTAGGGATGAATGCTCTCCCTTGTGATCTGTCTACCAGTCTAGGCAAACAGTCTCTGGTCTCCCAGCCTTCAGGACCCTGGCATTTGCTGCAGAGCTGCCTCTGAAGACCCTGTGCCCACAGCTCCTCCTTCTCTCAGGAATTCTATGCCCCTTATCAGCTTGAATAAACTACAGAAGATTGAAACCATGGGCTCTCTTCCCTTAGATATTTGGAGGAGTGGGGGAGATGGCATGGGACATGGTGGGACATTGTACCCTGGAGATAGCATAGAACATTGTACCCCCATAGTGAAAAAGTTTTTCAGGCAAACTATAGGCAGGAAAATTCCTTTGCTACCACTATGTACCCTTACCTGCCTAAATAGACTAGTGACCTTTGTCAAAGATCATATCAACACTGTATAGCTTATGGTCCTTCTGCAGCAATACAGGACTATCTCCCCTACACCTTCTGTCTGTAATGACACAGACATTTAAGAATGATTTCTTCATGATCCAACTCCATAAGTGGGGAATGTAGAACCTAGAGAGCCAGAATTAAAAATCTAGATCCCTATATAACACTAAAGTGAAACAGGCTGACTTCAGGAATTCCAAACCTGGAGACGTTTGGTCTCCAGATCCTAACCCTTGCATGATAAAACAGCCTTATCTACAGGAACTCCCCTCTTGCAGACATCCCCCTTTATCTTCAGGAACTCCCACCTAGCAGACATCCCCCCATCTAGAGGAATTTCAACCTTCCAGACATCCTGTCCCCCAAGATCCTGCCCCACCCCGCTCATCCTTAAATATTCCCCTCCTGCACAGAATAGGGTCCACACTGACTTGTCAGCATGAGTTCCTAGCCTTAAGCTAGACAATGAAGTCCCTTTGCATTTTGCATTGCTGGTTTCAGACTCATTTTTTGGGTTCCACTCCAGGCACTTTATAATGAAGATCCGGGAAGATTCTGGAGCATCTCACCTAAGTCTCATGTTTTTAAACCACTACTTTCTGACTTAATATCAGTCCTAAGAAAGAAAACTGGCAAGAACTAGCCAATCAAGGTGACATGCCCAGGGTCACACAGCTACGAAGTGTCTGAGGCCAGATTTGAACAAAGGTCCTTCTGACTCCAGGACTGACATGCTATCTACTATGCTACCAAAGCCACACTGATATTCTTCTTATCGAAAGGACCCACATCTAGGTAATAGGACAATCCACATAGGATCAAATTAACTCAAAGTGGCCCTTGTCTATAGCATGGAGTATTCCCTTACAACAGTCCTAACTGAGATGTTGAACATGTTAGGAGTCAATTCACATTTCCAGAGGGATAATAGAGTAAATGAGGTCTACCACCAAAATGTGGGGCCTTATAAGACAGGAAGGATTTCTATGAGGCAGCACAATATTACCCAAGAGGAGAAAAAGAACTGGGCCAATGTGTGGAAGAAGAAAATACACTGAGAGTGAGAAGATAGCAGATCTAGTGTTGACACAAGTGGAGGGGAAAGAACCTAGGAAAAGACTCAGGGGACTTCAATTAGGTTCCTGACTCTGCCCAACCCTTGTTCTATGTATGACCCTTGGCATCTCATATCCTGTCTCTGGTCTTGTGACTCCTTATCTGTAAAATGGAGGAGTGGGATCCAGGGTCTAAAGGCCCTCTGGCTCTGATTATGAGCTGTCTCTCTTTTTTCTTTTTTCTCACCTTCTCAAAAGGCTGAGGTGCAGGAAGTCCTGATCCCTGATAACTGGTCTAAGCTGTGTCTCAAAGCCTCCTTTGTGCTTAGGCTGAAAGAGGGACAGCAATGATTGGTGATATAACAGGGTAGTTCTGAGGGCCCCTTTTTCTTCTGGAACTGCTAATGGGGAAGGATACCTGTGGGTCAGTAGGAAAAGAAAGGGAAGCTGGATATGGGTAGACCTACCCCATGGGAATTCTTGTTTCCTCATTCTTGGATCTGCAGATTTCTTGGCATGAATTTCAGTGCACATTTGAGAGTGAAAGAAGAGCATCCTATTGGTTATGCTAATCACAGAGTTCCATCCATGACAGCAGAGATCAGACTGATGCTTTCTTGGTGCACAATAAGATCTTCTCCAGTATTTCTTAGTTTTGTCCTATTCCAAAAAGTGTATGTGACCATAAGATGGGTGATCTGCATAAGAATGTTTGGTAAAATTGCTGGGTTTATACCCCAAAGAGATCATAGGGGGAAAGACTTGTACAAAAATATTCATAGCCGCGCTCTTTGTGATGGCAAAAAATTGGAAAATGAGGGAATGTCCTTCAATTAGGGAATGATTGAACAAATTGTGGTATCTGTTGGTGATGGAATATTACTGTGCTCAAAGGAATAATAAACTGGAGGAATTCCATGTGAACTGAAATGACCTCTAGGAATTGTTGCAGAGTGAAAGGAGCAAAACTAGAACATTATACACAGAGACTGATACACTGTGGTACAATTGAATGTAATGGACTTCTCTATTAGCAACAATGCAATGATCCAGGACAATCCAGAGGGACTAATGAGAAAGAATTCTATCCACATCCAGAGAAAAAACTGTGGGAGTAGAAACACAGAAAAAACCCAACTGCTTGATCACATGGGTTGATGGGGATATGATTGGTGATGTAGAGTTTATATGATCACCCTAGTGCAACTATCAATAATATGGATAATACGGAAATAGGTCTTGATCAATGATACATGCAACACCCAGTGAAACTGCCCATCAGCTGGGGGGGGGAGTGTTTGGGGGAGAGGGAAAGAACATGAATCATGTAACCACGGAAAACTATTTAAAAATAATAAAAGTAAAGAATGAATAAATTAAAAAAAGAATGTTTGGTAAAGGGAGTAATAGATGAGAAGAGTCTGAGGGGCAATTAGTCATTCACTCCTTTGGACATCCCAAGATATCTCTGATTGGTGAACAGTTGATTAGGAGGTTGTCCATTAATACGCTCAACCCTTTCCTATCCGCATAGGTGATCTGGGAAAGGGGAGTAGTGATATACTAGCAGAAAAAGCCTTATCTATTAATTAGGTTTTATGGGATGGAAGCATTCCTTGGGTTTCTTAAGGATAAAGGAAATGTGAAACTCAGAGGGATAATAGAGTAAATGGGGTCTACCACTAAAATGTGTGGTATGGAGAGGGAGGCTTTTGTACTTTATGTTTTACTTTAATTTCTCAGTAAATATCCTTTTGTAAAAGAGAAAAAATTTTGGTGTAATCAGTGTGAGCTAAGCCATGTCACTTGGTTAATTGATATTGGAGAGACAGCAACTGGTTAAATGGCATGGTGGGACCACACTGGTGGGGTCTCATTAACGATTGGCATTAGGGAAATGATGATCCTGTCCTGGGGACCTGACCTGACCTGCCAGTGTGAATACAGATGCTAGTCAGGTAATATTATAAACTGCAGAGAGACACTTTGGCCTCTATCTAAGGCAGCAGCTCCCTAAGCTGCCCACCCATCAGCCCCTTATTCTGGGGTTTTTGTTTAACTCTTTGGCTCTTAGAAGCCAGGAATCCTTGTCTGTCACATTGGAGATTAAGTCCTGTTTAATGAGGCAGGGCTGGGGTCAGGATCTGGATGGGAGACTCTAGTGAGACCAGCACTGGTCAGTTATGGGGAGAGAGGAGGGAAGGCAGGAGGCTGCTCCTAAAGCTGACCAGGGCATCTGTCCCTGGCAATGGTGGCTGAATAATTAGGAAAAAGCAAGAATTGTTCCATCATTCTGACCACAGATGACTCACCAACCACCTCCCCACCCCCCACACACCCTCCCCACTGTATGGCACCATCAGTCAAGCAGGGCCCACAGAGAGTAAGGAGAAGTGAAGCTGGGGAAACAGTGCAGAGCCGTCCCTGGTCACATCGTGTGCCTCAGACCAGCTCCAGGTCAGCCCGGGTCTCTCACTCCAGCCTCTGGGAGAACCATGACTCCTGCGCTCTTAGTCCTGCTGTGCCTCGGTGAGTCCTCAGCAACCCCCACCCTAGAGGAGTCTTTACACACCATCAAGTCCTACCTGCCCCCCCCTTTTGCTGAGGAGGAAACTTTCCTCCAGAGAAAGGTAGTGACAAGTCTAAGGTCACACAGCAAGGGTTGGGTTGGAAGGAGAGAAGCTGGGACTCTTAGAGGGGTCTCGTGGGGTCAAGCCTCCTTCACTCACAGCAGCCCTAATCCCTGGCACTGAGCTGTCTCTGTTCTTCCTGTGGGGATGCTGGGGGGGAGCCATGAGTAATCAGGGTCTTTTCTGCCAGGGCTGTGTCTGTGCAAGAGGACAAGGACCCAGATAGCAGGTGAGTCCTTCCTCCCACAAACCCCCTGCCCAGAGGACACAAACTGACCCAGGAGAGGGAGCTGGGGGAAATCTGACCTGAGCTGTGTAAAAGGGGGGTGTTTAGGAGGATTGGGGGTGTAGTTGGGGACCAGCAAGTGAAGTGTGGAGGTCCCCTCCTCCCTCACAGCCACCACTATTACTGGGAGACAAAAATAGCCTCCCCTCGGGAAGTAGGAATCCCCAAAGAGCTGCCACCTTCCATGGGCTATAGGAATGCTATTGCCCTCGAGGAGAAGTGAGTGATACCCCAGTAAGATGATGGTGCGAGTCGGGGAACACAGAAACCCCTCATGGCTCACAGCAGGAGGTCAGGCTCAAAAGGGAGTTCAGCCTGTCTGAGCTGCTGCTCTTCCTCTCAGTCAAGTCTCCCCCCAATGGAGTCAACGCAAATCTGCTCTTGAAGTCTTGGGTG
>NC_058132.1:19676580-19692856 GCF_016433145.1 Gracilinanus agilis | reverse complement strand
CAAAGACTAGACATTATAAATTTTCTCTAGTCATAGTAGACCAGCTGACAAGATGGCCAGAAGTGTTTCCTATTGCTCAAGCCACAAGGGCTTTTGTTGTGAAAGTGCTCTTAAAGACTCAGGAAGTAATGCATGAGCGACCCCTTTAAAAAGAGAGAATTGAGTGAGTGTGGGGTCTTCTGTTGAACAGGGAGGCTGGTGAAGGAGGTCTTCTAGTTTTCCTGGTTTTTGGAGGAGTGCTGGCTGGAACGCTGAGACCTTTGTGGAACTACCTTCAATATCTTCTTTAGAAGTACACATGGTGAGTTTAAAGACTGAATCTTCCTGAATTTCTCTTAAGGAACTTCTTTAAATAGACTCTGTGAATGAAGCTTTGCTTCATTCACCTCCAGGCCTTTGACCCTCTTGACTATTGGCTGAAGGTTAATTAGATCTACCTGGATTAATTACCTACTGTTTTAGATTCTTATTTCCTTATTTTCTCTCACTCTTCTCAATTGTAAATAAACTTCCATAAAGTCAGTTTTGACTTGAGATTATTCTTAATTGAGGATTAATAATTGTTCAATTCTCTGGCAACCATCTTTTAATATATTGAACCCCTAAACCCCTTTTTCTCTTTACAACTTGCATGTATTCTGTTTAGAAATGATTATTATTATATTTTTATAGGACTATAAATTTTTTATTTATATTTTATATTTTATAGAGAAAAGTTAAGAAAGTAAATAATAAGTTTTACAAAGTGTTATGAGTTTTAGTCAACACCTGCCTCAGGGGGGATTAATTGTTTACTTTTTATGTATTATCTGTTAGATTGTATACTTTTTTACGTAGGATCTATTAGATTTAAATTGATATTTCCAAGTTCTTCTTTTCCATAGAGTATAATATTCATAAATTCCGAGATTTAGGATTGGATTATTTGTAATTGTAATTTATAATTATTTGTAATTGGGAATTGTGCCTACTTACCATTGGTTTTGCTTTTTTTGTCTTTTATTTACCTTTTCCTTTTTATTATTTTACTTTTTCTATTAGTGAATGTAGTATTATAGACACTTTAGAAGATTTTTAGAAGTATAAGTATTAGTTATATATGTTTAGCTGCTCCATTGGGGGAGACTAGCCTTCCAAAAAATCACAAGGGGGATTTTAAAAAGGATTTCTTTAATTTAATAGGGGACCTGGAGATCCTCTCACCATAGAGTTGTGTAGGGATGAACCAGTCACAGTGACAGGAAGTGGGACCCAGGGAGCCCCACTGCTGAGCCAGCATCAGTTGCATGCTATCAGTTGTTGACAGGAGAGTGAGTTTCTGACAGTTAGGGCTGGCAGTTGTGGGGAAGTTGGCTGCTCAGTGTGAGTTGGAACACTGCCCATCTTTAGATTTAATCACTAAAGGTGAGAACAGTTCTAATTCTTGGAGGTCCATAACCCACGTGTGCTAGAGTGGGTGAGGAATCAGAATCAATTAACTGCCCCCTAGGCAGTACTATGAGAATCATCTATTGTGATTGGACATGCAAATTAGGAGGTGGATGCAGGAAGTGATGAAAGATGCTGTCTTTTAAATATGATGGTAACTTCCTGTGGAGGCAGTTGGCTCTTTGAACTTGGTGTAGAAGGATCTCTGGTGAGACCTCAGACTGCTTCGCTCTAAATTGTCACGTGGGTAAGTTAGGCTGACTTCCTTTCTCCTCCCTTGGCGTTTCTGGAGGTTCTACCCTCAAGGAGGTCTCTCTTGCCTCTCTAATTGCAAAAGGCCTTGTGGCTAGAAGCCTTTTTTAATTAACCTCTGTGGCCCTCTGCTGGGGCCTCTAAATTCCAGACCTCTGGTCTGGGCCAGAGTTTCTTTCTCTCAATTTCCCTACCTTCAACCTTCTTAATTGTAAATACATTTCCGTAAAAGTCAATTTTGACTTGATATTATTCTTAATTGAGGATTGATAATAGTTCAATCCTCTGGCTACCATCTTTTAATATATTGAACCCATAAAACCCCCTTTCCCCTCTTACAGTTGATTGCTGGTAGTGTGGGTTGGCATTTAGTTTTAGGTATAAAGGGGGGCCTGAGCTGACTGAGAGGGCTTTTGGCTTTACCCTTTAAAGGGCTTTTTGCCTCTGGGATCTCTAGAGAACATGAGGTTTATCTCATAGGCAAGGATCTGTTGTCAGTTGGCTACTGACAGTTGGGGTGCTATAAAAACTGATTGAAGGAGTGAGTGGTGGCTGTCTATTATTTCAGGGAGTTAGGTAGTTAGTGAATCATTTGTAGATAAAGTAGGTTAGATTAGGCCTGGGTTGTGCCAGGCCAAAGAAACTCAGAAGACAGTTAGAGGTAGTATTAGGAATATTAGGTAGTATTAGGAATTTTAGGTATATTTATAGGGCATAAGATTAGTAATCTCTCTTTCCTCTTTTCTATTTTTCCATTGGAACTTTGTGGGGTGTTTGTTATTATAGGTAGATATAGACAGTTTTATGTAGTAATTCTATGTAGTAATGTCTATACTAGTTATATGATAACTAGTATAGACATTAGTAAATTTTCTTTCTCTGCCTCTTACCTATATTTCTTTCCTTTATAATAATCTTTTACTATCTCTGTTTTAATTAAACTAATTTTTTAATTGTTAAAAACTGCCAGAAGTTTTCTTTTCTCTGGCTTAAAGGGATAATATTACTTTACAACTCTATTCTTATGAAAACTCAAATTATTAAAAGCTGCTCTCTTATTTGTCAAAATTCCTATTTTAACCCTTACATAAATATCTGAGGCCAGATTTGAACTCATAAGCATGACTCTAAACCCAATAGTCCATCCATTGCACCACCTAATTGCCTTCATGGTTTCAAGTGAACAAATGTGAAAACAGCTGGAATGAAGTTCAAGTTTCTCATCCCATCTGAGAGAGCACCATGCAAGGACCTACAATTACCAGTCCAGACAATCATCCCAGAGGTCAGAGCCCAGTGACTCCCTGGAATAGGTGATGACTAGTGAGGAGGACCCACCCAACCCCAGGCCCCCAAGCTTTTCAAAGTTTATATAAATTTTCAAGCATTCAGTAACTATATGCATCTCCACAATATAATTATTTTTTCATCCTGATGTTAGAAGATTTTAGGAAAGAATAGTGGAGCCTGGGAATTTTAAAAATGGATATAGTTATAATAACACAAGATAATTATATATAACCCTTTATGTGATTTTCCAGACTTACCATTTGATGTTAAATATTATGGGAATGCAGTGGGAAGCGATGCTGTGGAACCTCTTTGTTTGTGATGTCAGCAGCCCTAGGAGGTGCCTTTTGGCAACTGCAGGTGTGCTTCTGCCTCAACACAAAGCTGAGAGAGTGACTGTGCCTTGGAATGCTTAAAGTCTCTCCTGGCTGATTTCCCTAGAGTGAAATTTGGTTTTAAATCTGGAAGGTTCTATACAGGGTTGTGCATCATGGCCACCTTCCCCCTGATGAGAGAACTAATGTACAAAGTGATGGACTTCTCTCAAAATTCAGCCATGTTTTTATTTTCCTAAAGAGCATATAATTTCCCAAAGTCACATCACTCTAAGCTAGCCCAAGTTTGACTGAATAGACATCCTGCTTATCCTACAAGGAATAAAATGTATGCAAGGGGGTGGTCACTGGTTAGAACTTTGTGCCAAGAATGTGAGTCACAGTCACCAGTCAGTGGGGACCTGGGAGAGAGGTGAGGTGAGAAGTATCACATTAGGGAACATATGAGCAAATGTGCTCTTGCTTCCCAGGTGCACTTGCCATACCTGAGTGTGTCCCCTTTCTCACGAGAAAGACATAGACTTGCCTCTGCTCACCTCAGTGGTCTCTAGCTCTTTTCAAGCCATGCTGTACCACATCCCCTGGTATTAATTCATACTTCAAATTAAGGAAGTACTTTTCCCTTATTTTAGTTCCATCTCTAATTTCTCCTGTGATGGCCAGTTTTCTGTAATTGATGGGGATGCAGTGCTTCCCCAGACACCTTAAGTCCCCAGTAGAATCTCAGGTCAGAATACTGTAAAAGATTAATTAATAATTAGCTAGTAATTAGTTATTCTAGCTAGAAGATGGATTAATAGAAATACAATTATAAATCTTAGCAATGCTCCTTTAATGAAAAATGGAATTCTCAGGTGGTCAGAGGTGGAGAATTCCCAGGGACCCTTGGGGGAAAGGCAGATGGTTAACGTTCAACTGTCTGGATCTTCCTTGTTGAGGAAGGCTGTCTAGGGAGCTGGCTCTGTTGTATTAGGAAGATTTCCGTGGTAGATAGCTTGGAAAACATCTTGATATCTAATAAGATTTGGATAGTGACAGAAGAGGGGCTGTGCAGTTCTCTGGAACTCCACTAGAGGGCAGCAAAGAGAAACATCAATCAGTGGGCAGTGTCAGTGAGAGAATTGATAGGCAGGTTGTTTCTCTGAGAGAAGAGAGAAAGTAGTTGGCAGATTTTATAGATAAATTTAAGGAGATTAATAAATAGTTTATTTTAGTGAGTTAGACATTATACTTTTAGATAGGTAGTGAGTCAGGTAGGGCCTGGTAATCAGGCAAGAAGAAATCTCCTGTGGGATAGTATTGGGTTCTGGGCTTTTAGTTAGAAATCTTTAATTTAGGGAAAATATAACTCCAAATCTATATCTATCTTTCCTTTTCCTATCCCTGCTCCTTTTAATACATATAATAAACAGGTTTTGTAATAAGCTGTCTCTAGCCAGTTTCCATCTACGGCAAACTCTGCGATGCCCTAACTGCTCTCCTGATAACAATAGCAATGGATGAAAACTGACCAATAACCAATATAGATCAATAGTAACTGCCCCAAATCAATATACAGGATAAATTCTACCATAACAATACCTGAGGAATTCCCTATTCTTGCACCCTTGCAGTGTTGGCTAAAGGAAACCTATATTTCCTTAACATTTCCCCAAGCTTTCTGATAAGCATCAACTATACATTCAATTAGCTGAATAAGCATAGATATTCACCTTCTGTTTGTATTTCAGACATTAATTCCCTGGCATATGCAATTTATCCTTCTTAGTGGTCAGGGGCACCTTTATAGCACCACTGGCACTCTGGTTTCTGGTCATTCATGTAGTCTCTGGTCCCTGGAAAATATAAAAGCCCTGACCACTTCCCTTCTGTGACACAGTCTTTTACTTGCACCTACCTCCCCACCATTCAATTCACATGCAATTTAATAGACTTGTCTATTTTTAAAGATGATTATTGGAACCTGTCATTCTTGAGGGAGCCTCCTTCCCAGCCCAGAATTAGTCTCAACCTCTCCCACAACATAATCACAAAGGGTAAATTAGGTTAATGCTAAAATATATAAGAATTAAAGAATTAAGACTGTAAGATTTTAGTTATTCAGTCAAGAAGATTTTTACCAAGTTTGCCTTCTACATTTTATTCATTATGAAATCTTTGAAAATATTTGACATCATGAGAATAAAAAGAAAATGCTGCAGTAGTTTGTGGATCCAAGGTATGAATCTACTTAATGAGCTTAAACTTGTTAAGTAAAATAATTATCAGTAGAGAAGAATAACCTATGATCTTGTTGCCCCAGAAATCCACCCAATAATTTAGATGTGGTACATAATTTGGGATTAATTCTTTAATAAAATGAGCACACTAGGAAAATGTTCAAGAGTTCAAAAAAATCTGAAATAAATTTGGAAAAAAAGTGGCTGATTAATTAATGTGAGTGAAATGTCCAATCCATTTGAGTTTGGTGAGCATTGTGAAAATCAACTGAAATAAGAGGAACTGCATCCATGTGAAATAAAAAGGAGTTGTTATTAGATCCTCAGCATCCCATTCTCTGCATGGTAAAATGAGAGTTTTGAATGAGAATTTTAAATTTAACTTCAAATTTTGGGGCTTTAAAATGTAATTTTTAATTTTCTTTGAACTGAAAAATTTCATGTATGTTCTCTTAGCTTTCATACATTGCAATGGTTATCTGATATGTTTTTGAGTAAATATTTTTAAAGATTCTTTTGTTTCTTAATAGGATGTTCAATTAGAACATTTTATTTGGTATTATTTCTCATTTTCTTTTGGTTTGGTTTTGTTCTTTCCACAGATATTGATTTGTTTCATTGCCAGGTTTACAACCTTAATAAACCTGCATTGTAATTGGATTGTTTTCAACCTTTGTACTTTTATAGCTTAGTATTTATCTCTTGTTTAAATGTTGCTTGAAATATGCAACTATTATGGAATTGTTAGTCAAATTGTATTTTCCTAGCTAGTGTGGTTTATATGCCTACTTGCCACAAGGGGATTTTAAAAGAAATGTAAGATCTTCTTGAAGGATGGCTAATGAGGCTGCTTTCTACCATTTTACTAAGCACCAATAGCAAATGGTTTTCAGATCATCAGAACATTTGAATTAATCCCAAATACTGAATGTCTGCTGTGGATGACCCCATAATTTAGTGTTATATTTATGCATTTGAAAATGCCTAAAGAGTCAATCAATTGCTTTTGAGAATGAGGTTACAGATTTCTCATGTTCTCTTTTCCAAGAAGAAAATCTTTTGGAGACCCTGCCTATTGCAGAAGAGACTTCTTCAGAGGATGAAAAGATCACTGCATTTCACTGCTAAGGTCCCCAGACAGGATAGACTATGGAAAATGGGGTACTTTTTCTGTTATTAGATTTTGCCATCTTTCAAGTTTTTGTCAATGTGACCTTACTGATGGGTGCAGGAAGCCATCAAAGCCTTTAACATTAAGCACAACTCTTCACCAGCTCTGAAACCAGCAAAGCAGCTTGTCAGGAGGATGGAGATTCTTACTCAGTTTTCCCTATGTGACTCTTTTCTCAGTAGCATTCATTTTTTACCGAAACTATTGCAATCAGTATCCTAATTCAGTCCCAGGGAAACACAGAAAAACAATACAGGATCATGGCAAGAACAAGCACAGTCTCAGATTATACACTATCCCAAAATAAACCCCTAAATAAACCCCCATAATATAGAAACTTCTCCTAGAAATCACTTCACAAAAAACCAGCATAAAGTGAGTTAATGTTAAAGATTTGAAATCTTTAACTCAGATTCCCATACACAGGTGCCTGCAAGAACAGGCCAGAACAGTCTCCAAGTTCTCCCCCACTTTCCAGATCTGATATTAAATTATAATTTAATATAAAAGAACAATAAATGAAATATGAAGAAATTGTCTCTCATGAAAAGACCTGTATATTTTCACCACTGTAGCCCAAGAGATATGTCAAACACACCTAACACATTGTCTGCAAAGATAAAGTGTATGGTGGGAATGGAATTCATGCCAACATTGATGTAATCTTGAGAAAAATGATATAAAAATTAAAAAGGCACTTCATATCAGCCACTGCAAACCTACTGGGTCTCTGGCACTTCTCACTTCATTTTTGCTCAATTGTCCTGCCCCCAAGGGGAACTGGACTGCTGGTAATCCCCCTTCAACCCCCAGCAGGTGGGGAATTTGTTTACCCCACCACTAAGACAGTAAATTGTCATATGCCTGCCTCTTATCTCTCCCCTATCTTTGTTTAATTGAGGGCCACCCTCAGGCTCTTCTGGACATACTGCCTTGGCTCTTCTCTTCTTCTACCAAAGAATTCAGGCAGCATAATTGACTGTATGGCACCTCCTTAGGATCAAAGATTGAATTGCTTTGACCACAGGGGAAAGTAACAACCTCATTTTAGTTAATTCCATTTCTGGTTCTCCCAGAGGTGCAAAGAAAGAAAACTCAAATGACTAAATGAAACACAGAAGAAAAGCAACTGTTTGAACACATGGGTTGAGATGGACAATGATGGGGGATGTAGCCTCAAAACGACCACACCAATGCAACTATCAACAATTTGGAAATAGGTGTTGATCAATGACACATGTTAAAACATGTGGAAATGTGCATCGGCCATGGGTGGGGGAAGTGTGGGGAGTGAAGGAGAAAGTAAGAGCATGAATCATGTAACCATGTTAACTTTTCTAAAAAATAAATATTATCAAATGTTAAAAAAAAGAACTTATATATTTCCATAATCACACACTAATAATCATTTTCTTAATCAGTTCATTAGTGTTATATATCATTATTTTAATGCTCACTACAAAACTAACCCATACAAGTACTATAGATGCTCAAGAAGTAAATGAACTGTGAATCAGTCTTGCCTAGTTTCCAAAAACTGGAGAACTGAATTTGAAAGAGGATGATCAAAGCTGAGACCCAGAGATCCCCTCCACAGAACAAAATAAGATTATGAATTGGCTTCTACTTTTCCCCCAAGACTTAGTTTAAAGAAAACAATGATCCTTTAAGAATCTGAAATCACCTCTCATTACCCCTAAGTATCTGTGACTTTGGGTATTCCTTCATTCCTGACCATCCGTATACTTGCATACTATTCCCCCTTACTCTCACTAAAACTGTGTATCAGTCTCTGTGTACAATGTTCTTCTGGCTCTGCTCCTTTCACTCATCAATTCCTGGAGGTCTTTCCAGTTCACATGGAATTCCTCCAGTTTATTATTCCATTGAGCACAATAGTATTCTATCACCAGCATATACCACAATTTGTTCAGCCATTCCCCAAATGAAGGGCATACCCTCCTTTTCCAATTTTTGCCACCACAAAAAGCATGGCTATAAATATTTTTGTACAAGTCTGTTTATCTATGATCTCTTTGGGGGTACAAACCCAGCAATGCTATGGTTGGATTGAAGGGCAAGTAGTCTTTTAGAGTTCTTTGGGCATAGTTCCAAATTGCCATCCAGAATGGTTGGATCAGTTCACAACTACACCAGCAATGCATTAATGTCCCAATTTTGCCACATCCCCTCCAGCATTCATTACTTTCCCGTTCTATCATTTTAGCCAATCTGCTAGGTGTGAGATGGTACCTCAGAGTTGTTTTGATTTGCATTTCTCTAATTATTAGAGATTTAGAACACCATATCATGTTCTCATTGATAGTTTTGATTTCTTTATGTTAAAATTGCCTCTTCATGACCCTTGCCCATTTATAATTGGGGAATGGCTTGATTTTTTTATACAATTGATTTAGTTCCTTGTATATTTGGGTAATTAGACCTCTGTCAGAGTTTTTGTTATAAAGATTTTTTCCTAGTTTGTTGTTTCCCTTCTGATTTTGCTTGCATTGGTTTTGTCTGTACAAAAATTTTTAGTTTAATGTAGTCAAAATTATTTATTTTACATTTGGTGACTTTTTCCAACTCTTGCTTGGTTTTAAAATTTTCTCTTTCCCATAGATCTGACAGGTATATTATTCTATGTTCACGTAATTTTCTTATAGTTTCCTTCTTTATATTCAAGTCATTCACCATTCTGAATTTATCTTGGTGTAGGGTGTGAGATGTTGATCTAAACCTAATCTCTCCCATATTGTTTTCTAATTTTCCCAACAGTTTTTGTCAAATAGTGGATTTTTGTCCCAAAAGTTGGTCTCTTTGGGTTTATTATACACTGTCTTGCTGAGGTCTCTTACCCCTAGTCTATTCCACTGATCCTCCCTTCTGTCTCTTAGCCAGTACCATATCGTTTTGATGACTGCTGCTTTATACTATAGTTTAATATCTGGTACTGCTAGGCCACTTTCCTTCATGTTTTTTAAAAATTATTTCCCTTGATATTCTTGATCTTCTGTTATTCCAAGTGAACCTTGTTATAGTTTTTCTAGTTCAGTAAAAAAGTTTTTTGGTAGTTTGATAGGTATGGCACTAAATAGGTAAATGAATTTGGGTAGAATGGTCATTTTTATTATGTTAGCTCGTTCTACCCATGAATAATCAATGTTTTTCCAGTTGTTTAGATCTGGTTTTAATTGTTTGGAAAGTGTTTTGTAGTTGTTTTCATATAATTCCTGTGTTTGTTTTGGTAGATAGATTCCTAAGTATTTTATATTGTCTAGGGTGATTTTAAATGGTGTTTCTCTTTCTACCTCTTGCTACTGTGATGTGTTGGAAATATATAGAAATGCTGATGATTTATGTGCATTTGTTTTGGGTCTTGCAACTTTGCTAAAGTTGTTGATTATTTATACTAGCTTTTTAGTTGATTCTCTAGGATTTTTTAAGTATACCATCATATCGTCTGCAAAGAGTGATAGCTTAGTCTCCTCCTTGCCTATTTTAATGCCTTCAATTTCTTTTTCTTCTCTAATTGCTACTACTAGTGTTTCTAGTACAATGTTAAATAATAGAGGTGATAGTAGGCATCCTTGTTTCATGCCTGATCTTATTGGGAAGGTTTCTAATTTATCCCCATTGCATATGATGCTTGTTGATGGTTTTAGGTATATACTGTTTATTGTTTTTAGGAAAGGTCCTTTTATTCCTATACTTTCTAGTGTTATCAATAGGAATGGATGTTGTATTTTGTCAAAGGCTTTTTCAGCATCTATTGAGATAATCAAGCGGTTTTTGTTGATTTGTTTGTTGATATGGTCAATTATGTGGATGGTTTTCCTGATGTTGAACCATCCTTGCATTCCTGGTATAAATCCCACCTGATCATGGTGGATAATCCTCTTTATTACTTGCTGGAGTCTTTTTGCTAGTATTCTGCTTAAGATTTTTGCATCTATGTTCATTAAGGAGATTGGTCTGTAGTTTTCTTTCTCTGTTTTTGATCTACCTGGCTTTGGAATTGGTTCCATATTTGTGTCATAAAAGGAATTTGGTAGGACTCCTTCTTTGCTTATTATGTCAAATAGTTTGTATAGTATTGGAATTAGTTGTTCTTTGAAGTTTTGATAGAATTCACTTGTGAATCCATCAGGTCCTGGGGATTTTTTCTTAGGGAGTTCTTTGATGGCTTGTTCAATTTCTTTTTCTGATATGGGATTATTTAAGTATTCTAGTTCTTCTTCAGTTAATCTAGGCAATTTATATTTTTTGTAAATATTCATCCATCTCGCCTAGATTGCTATATTTATTGCCATGAAATTGGGCAAAATAGTTTTTAATGATTGCTTTGATTTCCTCTTTATTAGAAATGAGGTCTTCCTTTTCATCTTTGATACTGATGATTTGGTTTTCTTCTTTCCTTTTTTAAATTAAATTGACCAGTACTTTGTCCATTTTGTTTGTTTTTTCAAAGTACCAGCTTCCAGTCTTATTTATTAATTTAATAATTCTTTTACATTCAATTTTGTTGATTTCTCCTTTAATTTTTATAATCTCTAATTTGGTCTTTAGCTGGGGATTTTTAATTTGTTCCCTTTCTAGTTTTTTAATTTGCATGCCCAATTCATTGATCTTTGCCGTCTCTAATTTGTTAATACATGCACTCAAGGATATAACTTTCCCCCTGAATACTGCCTTAGCTGCATCCCACAGATTTTGGTATCTAGATCTTAACCCTTGCATGATAAAACAGCCTTATCTAGAGTAACTCCCATCTTGCAGAGAGCCCCCTTATCTGCAGGAACTCCCACCTTGCAGACATCCCCCTATCTAGAGGAATTTCAACCTTCCAGACATCCTTTCCCCCAAGATCCTGCTCCCCCCACTCCCGCCTGCTCATCTTTAAATATTCTGCTCCTGCACAGCTCAGGGTCCATGTTGACTTGTCAGCATGAGCCCCTAGCCTTAAGCTAGACAATAAAGTCCCTTTGCATTTTGCAATGCTGGTTTCAGACTCATTTTTTGGGTTCAACTCTGGGCACTTCATAATGAAGATCCCAGAGGACTCTGGAGCATCTCACTTAAGTCTTATGTTTTTAAACCACCACTTTCTGTCTTAATATCAGTCCTAAGAAAGAAAAGTGGGAAGAACTAGGCAATCAAGGTGACATGCCCAGGGTCACACAGCTAGGAAGTGTCTGAGGCCAGATTTGAACAAAGGTCCTTCTAACTCCAGGACTGACACGTTCTCTACTATGCTACCAAAGCCACACTGATATTCTTCTTACCCAAAGGGCCCACACCTAGGTCACAGGACAATCCACCTAAGATCAAATTAACTCAAAGTGGTCCTTGTCTATAGCATGGTATATATTTGCTTACAACAGTCCTAATTGAGATATTGAACATGTTAGGAGTTAATTCACATTTCTCCAGCCTTGTAAGACAGGAAGGATTTCTATGAGGCAGCACAATATTACCCAAGAGGAGAAAAAGAACTGGGCCAATGTGTGGAAGAAGAAAATACACTGAGATTGAGAAGATAGCAGATCTAGTGTTGACACAAGTGGAGGGGAAAGAACCTAGGAAAAGACTCAGGGGACTTCAATTAGGTTCCTGACTCTGTCCAACCCTTGTTCTATGTATGACCTTTGGCATCTCATATCCTGTTTCTGGTCTTGTGATTTCTTATCTGTAAAATGGAGGAGTGGGATCCAGTGTCTAAAGGCCCTCTGGCTTTGATTCAGAGCTGTCTCTCTTTTTTCTTTTTTTCTCACCTTCTCAAAAGACTGAGGTGCAGGAAGTCCTGATCACTGATAATTGGTCTAAGCTGTGTCTCAAAGCCTCCTTTGTGCTTAGGCTGAAAGAGGGACAGCAATGATTGATGATATAACAGGGTAGTTCTGAGGGCCCCTTTTTCTTCTGGAACTGCTAATGGGGAAAGATACCTGTGGGTCAGTAGGAAAAGAAAGGGAAGCTGGATGTGGGTAGACCTACCCCATGGGAATTCTCGTTTCCTCATTCTTGGATCTGCAGATTTCTTGGCATGAATTTCAGTGCACATTTGAGAGTGAAAGAAGAGCATCCTATTGGTTATGCTAATCCCAGAATGCCATCCATGACAGCAGAGATAAGACTGATGCTTTCTTGGTGCACAATAAGATCTTCTTCAGTTTTTCTTAGTTTTGTCTTATTCCTCATGTTGTACCCAAGTTTTGATACCCAGATTCGATCGTGGCAGGAAGAATCACACTGACACTGCAATGTGCAAGAAGAGACCCATATATTTTCTAGCAGAGAAGCTAGGGTCAGTGGCAGAGAGGAAGACTGGCCAGTCTGACCCCAAGGCATCTCCATCCAGGGGTTTATATAGAAAGGTTTGTGGAAGGGGGCTGGTGCATACATAATTATCAAGGTGGTGTCAGGGACAGGTGGTCAGGAAGCATCTGGGGAGGGGGGTTTCAGGGTCAGGGGTCAGGAAGCATTTGGCAAGGGGGGGGTTTCAGGATCAGGGGTCAGGAAGCACCTGACCAAACATTCATTAAAAGGGGTAAATATGCATCAGATTCCCATTCCCACAGAGGTAAATATTTATCAGGGTAATAAAACATTCCCATGGAGGTAAATATTTATCAGGGTAATAAACATTCCCAGGAAGGGTAATAAACATTTCTCAAGGAGGTGTTAAGATAGCTTCAGCTGGGAAACATTTTTAGGTTTGTCATAGGGGGAAGGTGAGGGAGCAGAAAATATTTGAGGCTGGAGTTTTGATTTTTAGGCTTATCCCCGAAAGTGTATGTGGCCATAGGATGGGTGATCTGCACAAGAATGTTTGGTAAAACTGCTAGGTTTATACCCCAAAGAGATCATAGGGGAAAAAGACTTGTACAAAAATATTTATACCTGCTCTCTTTGTGGTGGCAAAAATTGGAAACTGAGGGAATGTCCTTCAATTAGGGAATGGATGAACAAATTGTGGTATCTGTTGGTGATGGAATACAATTGTGCTCAAAGGAATAAAGAACTGGAGGAATTCTATGTGAACTGAAATGACCTCCAGGAATTGATGCAGAGTGAAAGGAGCAAAACTTAGGGAACATTATACACAGAGACTGATACACTGTGGTAAAATCAAATGTAATGAACTTCTCTACTAAGAGCAATGCAGTGATCCAGGACAATTCTGAGGGACTTATGAGAAAGATACTATCCACATCCAGAGAAAAAAGTGTGGGAGTAGAAACACAGAAAAAAACAGCGACTTGATCACATGGGTTGATGGGGATATGATTGGGGATGTAGACACTAAATGATCTCCCTAGTGAAACTATCAATAATACGGATAATATGGAAATAGGTCTTCATCAATGATACATGTAACACCCAGTGAAATTGCCCATCAGCGGGGGATGGGGGGTGAGGGGGGGTGGAAGTGTTTGGGGGAGAGGGAAAGAACATGAACCATGTAACCATGGAAAACTGTTTAAAAAATAATAAAAGTAAAGAATGAATAAACTAAAAAAAAGAATGTTTGGTAAAGGGAGTCATAGATGAGAAGAGTCTGAGGGACAATTATTCATTCCTTCCCTTGGACATCCCAAGATATCTCTGATTGGTGAAAATTGATTAGGAGGTTGTCTATTAATACTCTCAACCCTTCCCCATCCCCATAGGTGATCTGGGAAAGGGGAGTAGTGATATACTAGCAGAAAAAGCCTTATCTATTAATTAGGTTTTATGGGATGGAAGCATTTCTTGGGTTTCTTAAGAATAAAGGAAATGTAAAACTCAGAGGGATAATAGAGTAAATGGGGTCTACCACCAAAATGTGGGCTATGGAGAGGGAGGCTTTTGTACTTTATGCTTTATTCTAAATTTTGAGTAAGTATCCTTCCGTAAAAGAAAAAAAATGTTGGTGTAATCAGTGTGAGCTAAGCCATGTCACTTGGTTAATTGATATTGGAGAGACAGCAACTGCCTAAATGACAAGGTGGGACCACACTGGTGGGGGCTCATTAGCAATAGGCATTAGGGAAATTATGATCCTGTCCTGGGGAACCCTGACCTGCCAGTGTGAGTACAGGTTGGGAGAATGAGTCCCAGCACATACACTCTACAGAAGCTAGAGGTCTAGACAATCCTGAGCACAGGTGGAAGCTAGTCAGTAATACAATAAACTGCAGAGAGACCACTCTGGGCTCTAAGGCAGCACTCCCTAAGCTGCCCACCCATCAGCCCCTTATTCTGGGTTTTTTTTTGTTTAATTCTTTGGCTCCCAGAAGCCAGGAATCCTTGTCTGTCAGGTTGGAGATTAAATCCTATTTAATGAGGCAGGACTAGCGGCAGGATCTGGATGGGAGACTCCAGTGAGACCAGCACTGACCAGTTATGGGGGGAGAGGAGGGTAGGTATGAGGCTGCTCCTAAAGCTGACCAGGGCATCTGTCTCTGGCAATGGTGGCTGAATTAGGAAAAAGCAAGAATTGTTCTATCATTCAGACCCCAGATGACTTGCCAAACATCTCCCCACCCCACACACACCCTCCCCACTGCATGACACCATCAGTCAAGCAGGGCCCACAGAGAGGAAGAAGTGAAGCTTCTTAGAAAGGCTCAGTCTGGGGAAACAGTGTAGAGCCGGCCCTGGCCACACCGTGTGCCTCAGACCAGCTCCAGGTCAGCCTGGGTCCCCTCTCCCTCCAGCCTCTGGGAGCACCATGACTCCTGTCCTCTCAGTCCTGCTATGCCTTGGTAAGTCCTCAGCAGCTCCCATCCTAGAGGGGTCTTTATACACCATCAAGTCCTACCTGCCCCCACCCCAATATCCACTTTGCTGAGGAGTAAACTTTCCTCCACAGAAGGGAGTGACAAGTCTAAGGTCACACAGCAAGGGTGGGGTTGGAGGAGAAAAGCTGTGACTCTTAGAGGGGGTCTCCTGGGGTCCAGCCTCCTTCACTCACAGCAGCCCTAAGCCCTGGCCCTGAGCTGTCTCTGGCCTTCCTGTGGGGATGCTGGGGGGGGGAGCCGTGAGTAATGAGGGTCTTCTCTGCCAGGGCTGTGTCTGTGCAAGAGGACAAGGACCCAGATAGCAGGTGAGTCCTTCCTCCCACAAACCCTCTGCCCAGAGGACACAATTGACCCAGAAGAGGGACCTGGGAGGGGGTCTGGGCTAGGCTGTGTAAAAGGGGGGTGTTTAGGAGGATTGGGGGTGTAGTTGTGGACCAGCAAGTGAAGTGTGGAGGTCCCCTCCTCCCTCACAGCCACCACTATTACTGGGAGACAAAAATAGCCTCCCCTCAGGAAGTAGGAATCCCCAAAGAGCTGCCACCTTCGAAGTGCTATAGGAATGCTATTGCCCTTGAGGAGAAGTGAGTGATACCCCGATAAGATGATGGTGCGAGTTGGGGAACACAGAAACCCCTCATGGCTCACAGCAGGAGGTCAGGCTCAAAAGTTCAGCCTGTCTGAGCTGCTGCTCTTCCTCTCAGTCAAGTCTCCCCCCAATGGAGTCAACGCAAATCTGCTCTTGAAGTCTTGGGTGTTTAATCAGGAACAACTAGGCAATGGGGATGAAGGTGGGGTATC
>NC_058132.1:19644572-19668166 GCF_016433145.1 Gracilinanus agilis | reverse complement strand
CTCACAGTAGAGATGAGGAACTGAGGCAAACCAGGTTTAGTGACTTCCCAGCTATCCTGTCTGCCCCTGCTCTAGGCATCCCAGATTACAAAAAGCCATTTACTTTATATGTACATGAATGGAGAGGGCTAGCTTCAGGCATTTTAACTCAAACTTCAGGACCTGTTCAACATCCAGTTGCTTATTATTTGACCCAATTGGACCCAGTAGCTTCAGGAGCACCATCATGTCTTTGAGGTGTAGCTGCAACAGTTTTTCTACTAACTATATCTGCTGATTTAATTTTGAGTTGCCCACTAACAATAATGTGTCCACATGAAATTGAAGCATTGTTGCTAATGCATAGAACACACATATTTTCTGACCAAAGAGTCACAAGATACGAAGTAACCTTCTTAGGTAATGAAAATAGCACCTTAAAATGCTGCACAAAACTTAACCCTGCCACCTTGCTTCCAGATTTACCAGTTACAGGAAAATCATTACACAATTGTGAATCTTTAGTGTCCATGGCTGAAAAACCTTGAGATAATCTCCTGGACACTCCTTTATATAACCCAGATTTAGTCTTATTCACTGGGTTCTTCTTTCTTGAGGAATGGCATATGCTATACTGGAGCTTTTGTAGTCACAGATGTTGCCATTCTGGTCAGCTTCATTGCCCTCAAATATAAGTGTTTAAGGCACAGAACTCATAGTTTTAAAACATGCCTGTATAATTGCAAAAGATAAGAAAGCAACAATTTACATTAATTCCAGATATGCATTTGGAATATGTCATGCAGTGGCTGTGCCTTGGCTTCAAAGAGGACTTTTAACTTTAGCTGGGAAAAGTATTGCAAATGCAGAAATCATTAATGAAATTCTGTCTACTCTTCAACTACCTGAAGCCTTAACTGTTGTACATTGCTCTGCCCACACAGGTGAAACTGATTCTGTCTCTAGAGGGGACCACCAAGCAGATACTCCTGCAAAATTTGCTGTTTTAGAAGAGCCCAAACTTATTCTAACTTTGGCAACTAGTAACAAATCAGATTTATCCCTTTCTTATAATGAAAAGGAAGTGCAAAAATGGAAACAAAAATTCAAAGTAAAACAAATTAATGGAATATGGCTGTCATCTGAAAGCAAAGCTGTACTCCCTCGAAATTTTTATCACTAAATATGTCAATCCATTCATAAAAACAGTCATTTTGGAACCCAAGGTATTGCAGACTCTGCTAAAAGAGTATGGGTAGCCCCTGGTATAATTATCATAGCTGCTAATGTGTGTGTAGCCTGCTCTACCTATCAAGCATATAACCAATGTGCCTTTTGTCGAAAAGCTTTTGGTGGACCATACTCTGGCTTACATACTTTTTGAAAATCTACAAATTGATTTTATTATAATGACAAAGACTAGACATTATAAATTTTTTCTAGTCATAGTAGACCAGCTGACAAGATGGCCAGAAGTGTTTCCTATTGCTCAAGCCACAAGGGCTTTTGTTGTGAAAGTTCTCTTAAAAGAGATTATACCTTGTTTTGGCCTGTCAGCTGATATAGGTAAATGGGAATAACAAGTACACATAAGGGTGTTAAATACAAAGGGGATCACTCCCACAAACCCACTAGTCATAGGACACACAAGATAACCTTCACAAAGGATGTGGAAAATGGATAATGGGCAACAGCAGTTGACAGTTTCCTGGTATGATAATTAGATTAAGTCTACACTGTCCATTTTTAGATTTAATCACCAACGGTGAGAGCACCTTCTAGTTCTGGGAGGTCCTAACCCACATGTGCTAGAGTGAGTAATGAATCAGAATCAACCAACTCCCCCTATGCTTTCCATTAGAAAGAGTCTATTGTGAATTGGACATGCAGGTGAGGGGAAGGCACTGGAAGTGACACATAAGTGACCCCTTTAAAAGAGGGAGTTGAGTGAGTGAAGCTGCTTCTGGTTTCGTGAAGGGGACCTTAGGGAGCTTTGCTGGTTTGTGACCAATACTGTTCCACGTGGTGAATTTAAAGGCTGAATCTTCCTGAACTTCTATTAAGAAACTTCCTTTTATAGACTCTGTGAATGAAGTTTGCTCCATTCACCTCTGGGCCTCAGGTCCTTTAACCCTTGGCTGAGGGTTAAGATCTACCAGGATTAATTAGTGAGATAGATTCTTATTTTCTTCCTCTTTCTCTTCTCTCATGTAAATAAACTTACATAAAAGTCAATTTTGAATTGAGATTATTCTTAATTTAGGATTGATAATAGTTCAATCCTCTGGTGACCATCTTTAATATATTGAACCCATAAAACCCCTTTTTTACCCTTACACTGCTTACCAGTCTAGCTAGGGAAACTCAGGTTTTGGAAGATATCTAACAGTGGGCTCTTTTCTTGGGGTAGAGGAAGACACAAGAAGTAAATAAAACAGTGTAATGTTTTCAGGATCAGAGAAGTGGGTAAGGTATATCTAAAACTCAGGGAACAGCCAACTGTCAAATAGAATCCTAAGGATTGAGCTGGCTTTCTGATTCTCTGCTAAACAACTCAAGTCAGGCAGATAACCTTGGCTGAAGGATAGAGAGGACTGGGATATTGGGATTCTCACAACTTGTCCAGGCTGATCTTTTGACAACTTCAGAGTACAGGAACCAAATCCTTGCTCAGCCAGGAATTCAATGAACAATAGGGAGGGAAGGCTATCTGCAAGCTGTCCACCAGATGCAGACTCTTTCCTCTACCTAGGTTTGCCTTGATAGATGGTATCCCCAATCTTTTCCAAAATCCCAAAGATCCACAGCTTGTAGAGTCACAGCTGGCTGGATAACAGCTCCAAAACCTCCTTTTTCCAGCCCTGACAGTTCACTCTCCCCTCTCTTCTCCACCTGCATTCCATAGAATGTCCATGGCTGGCAGCCAAGATTTTGCCCTTAGCCTGGCTGCTACCTATCTTGAATTTCTATCCTACCCCATAAATTACTCTTAAAACAGCACATATTGATTTAGACAAGGGAACACATTTTAGTAATTCACTTTTACCTCAAATTTATTCCTGTTTGGAGTAACTCCTAAATTTTATGTACTATATAATCCCCAGAGCTTAGGCCAAGTTAAAAGAATGAATAGAGAACTTTAGAGCATGATTGGAAAACCATGTATTGAAACTCATTTAAAATGGTCTGAGGTTCTTCCTCTACCCTTATTTTATATTTGAAGCAGGCCCAGGGGAGATCTACACATCTCACCATTTGAGATGCTTTTTGGATATCTGCCTATACAAACTAAGCCTTTTCCCCCTGCATACACATCATTGCTATGGGGAGATACTTCTATTGATTACTATATATGGGATTTACAATTACAATTAAGAGAAATTCAGAAATCTGGAGCTATAGTACAAGCAATACCTATAAACTTTTCCCTTCATGATCTTAACCCAGGAGACAAAGTATATATAAAGAACTTCCTGCACACAGGGGCAACTCAGCCAGCCTGAAAAGGTCCATTTCAAATATTGTTAACCACTCCAATAGCTATAAAAATTGGAGAAAAGACCTCATGGATACATTGCTCCTACATAAAATGAGTACCTTCCATCAAAACTGATTGACTGTATTCTGTCACATGCATTGAAGATAAAACTACAGAGACAACTAGATACTATTTTCACTGACATTGAAGTCTGGAATTTTTATTTTTTGGGTATTTTATTTTTCCTTATACTTGCAGCACATGATACAATATTTTGCAATAGAATAAGTTTAGATATCCATTAGCCAATGGGTAAGTACATAATATATATCATATTATAGAATTTGTATTTTGTTTTAAATATGTGTACATTGTGATAATTTGATTAAGTCTATACTGCCCATCTTTAGATTTAATCACCAAAGGTGAGAGCACCTCCAAATTCTGGGAGGTCCTTAATCTACGTGTGCTAGAGTGGGTGATGAATCAGAATCTACTGACTGCCCTAGGAGTCTTAATAAGAAATGTTTATTGTGATTCGACAGGCAAAGTAGGAGGGAAGCACAGGAAGTAATGCATGAGTGACCCCTTTAAAAAGAGGGAATTGAGTGAGTGAGGGGTCTTCTGTTGAACAGGCAGGTTGGTGAAGGAGGTCTTCTATTTTTTCTGGTTTGTGGAGGAGTGCTAGCTGGAACGTTGAGACCTTGGTGAGACTACCTTCAATATCTTCTTTAGACGTCTACGTGGTGAGTTTAAAGACTGAATCTTCCTGAACTTCTCTTAAGGAACTTCTTTAAATAGACTCTGTGAATGAAGCTTTGCTTCATTCACCTCCGGGCCTTTGGCCCTCTTTACTATAGGCTGAGGGTTAATTAGATCTACCTGGATTAATTACCTACTGTGTTAGATGCTTATTTCCTTATTTCCTCTCTCTCTTTCAATTGTAAATAAACTTCCATAAAGTCAATTTTTGACTTGAGATTATTCTTAATTGAGGATTGATAATTGTTCAATCCTCTGGCAACCATCTTTTAATATATTGAACCCTAAAACCCCTTTTCCCCCTTACAACTTGCATGTATTCTGTTTAGAAATGATTATTATTATTATACTTTTATAAGACTATAGAGAAAAGTTAAAGAAGTAAAAAGTAAGTGTTATAAAGTGTTATGTGTTAGTCAACACCTGCCTCAGGGGGATTAAATGTGTACTTTTTATGTATTATCTGTTAGATTGTATACTGTTGTGAGGAGGATTACTTAGTTATTAGTTAGGAGACCTAACCGAAAAGGCTGGAGAATTCCAAATGGAATGGGGAAGCAGGAAGTGTGGCTTTGCTCTCGTAGATGGACTTCATGGTGGTTGGGACAAGCTGTAACTGACCCTGGGAAACCTCAGAGCTAGTGGAGTTGTACCCTGATTCCCTGGATTTTGGAAAGTGGTGAAGGCTGAAAAGGCAGAAGACCTCAATCTTGCAAGTCAACTCAAAGCAGGGAAGTGGCCTGTGATCTGGTGGACAGCTTGCAGACTTCTCTCCCTACCTGGTTACTTTGGATCATCAGCTGTGGAGGAGTTGGTTCCTGGCATCTTGATAACATCTCTGGACTCTGCTGTGATGTTTCCCACTTCAGTACTGCTATTCTCTGGGCCCTGGCTTAGGTCTCAGATGAGTGTAGGTAAGTCCCTCCCCTTACCCTGTGGTTTGCCCTTAGTCTGAAAGTGTAGAAACCCCTATTCCCATCCTTCACCATAGTTTCCTTAATTAAAATTGTCATAAACTCTTGCCATTTGCCTGCTAGGCCCCTTGCCTAGATGGTGCAGAGTGACAGTTAGGGCCTAACTGCCACTTCTGTTAACAGATACCTCCTTATCAGTTAAACCCAATCTCCCTACCTTGTTTGGTCCTGCCTTCAGTCATTCCTGTCTCCCTCACACCCCACTGAGCCCACAAATAATATTTTAGTTAACTCCCCTGGTTTTCCCCATTATAGTTTTGGCACTCCCAGCTGGCCGGGTAGCAGGGGGCAGTAAGTTCTCTCTTGGGCATACAGAGC
This sequence comes from Gracilinanus agilis, assembly GCF_016433145.1. NCBI lineage: Eukaryota > Metazoa > Chordata > Mammalia > Didelphimorphia > Didelphidae > Gracilinanus > Gracilinanus agilis. The sequence continues at coordinate 19,662,655 of NC_058132.1, read as the reverse complement.
TAGACTGGAAGTCAGGGGATTCTGAACATTCCGTAGAGGGGTACGGCTATTGGCTGTGGGCTGAAAGTTCCCAGCCAGTGGTGAGCTACTCAGAGCTCTTTACCCCCCACCACAGATCATTGATAAAATCTCTGTGTGAAGCCAATCTACTATTAAGGCTAGAATAGTCCCAGAGAAAGGCTTTTTCCCCTTTTTTTTTTTGGTTTTCTGTTATTTGCGTTGTCCTGCTTAATTGTAAACTACTATTGTTGTATTTGTGTTAGTTGTTGTTATTAGTCATTCATTGTGGCTAATAATACAACTGTAATTTTGCATAACTGGTTGGTTTTGGCAATGTTTGGGACAATGTTATTAGAAGATTGTATAGATTATTTGATCTTGGGGTTGTGGCAAGAGATATTATTCATTCCCTACCTGTGATTTAAGATCATACCCAGGTATTGTAGGGGTATATTAGATTTTGAATTAGCCCACCCTATTCTTAACATTACTGTTCTAGATGTTATATCACACACCTCCATTATTGTTCTAATTGGCTATATCATGTATAAATTAAGTTGGATATTTTTTTGTGTTAATTACTATTGTAAGATTGTGGTGACCTGGTATTTTAGGGATTCGGAGACAAAACAGTTGTTAAGAATGATGAAGGTTAAAATTGATAATTTGGAACTTTATATACAAAATGGTGGTGCTTATGGTTGAGCGCCTGGTCCTGATAATGATAATGGCAATGTGGCTATACCTTCTCATGATGGAAACACTGGCAAGAGTGTTAAATCTAACCTATCTAAGGCTGATTTAGAACAACAGGTAATGAATAAGGGTGACAAACCAATTAATCTTTTTCTCCTACATGACCTTCCAATTGTGAGAGATGATGGGATTTTTCATGTAAGATAACACACTAGGTTTAGAACAGAGGATGTGGAGAATTTGAAGAGGAAAATCCCTAATTTCCATGATGATACTGGCAAGTTTGTGAAAATCATTAGGCCGTTTATTAAGGCACATGACCCAGACTTTGAGGATTGTTGGTATGTTTTAGGAGAGATGTTGTCCAACCACAATAGGAATAAGTTTGTAGAAGAGACCAGAAATACTGAGGGGATGACACCATGGCTGGTAGCCTGGGAGGAGCTGGACCTCAATTCAATTCCAATTTATAGGATGTTAAAACAGGCAAGAAAGTCACTGCTAAAAGTAATGGAAAAGAATTCAAGGTGCCCTAACTCTTGGTCCAAATTTGAAAAGATTAGGCAGACTGCTCAGGAGACCACAGCAACATTTTTGAATTGTATCATTGAAGTAGCTGAGATGTACCTAGGCAAGAATGTGCTAGAGAATACCACTGTGGAACACGTCAAACGCATATTTGTGCGAAATGCTGTTCCCTGGGTTAAGAAGTTTTTTACTGACAAATACCCAGATTTGGCACTTCTGAGCCTGAATGAACTAAAGCAGAAGGCCACATATGTGTTTGCATAAGAGAAGGAAAGAGGGAATGAAGAGAAGGATGTTGTGATTGAGAGCCTCAGGAAACAGCTTAGGGAGGCAAATACTAGGGCAAATGAGAAAGAAATCAATGAAATAAAAGCAATGGCAGTATTAAGGGCAGCAGAGAAGAAAAATAGTGCCAGTAATTGTAAAACTAATGGCAATGTAAACACAAGATATCAAAGACAGCAATCATGTTATGTTTGTGGCTGAATTGGACATTTTGCCAGAGGATGTAGGTTTAGAAGAAGATCATATGGGCAAAGGTACAATAATAATAATAATGGATTTAATTGGTTTAATAATAATTATGGATATAGGGGAAATAACTGGAATAATGGATTTAATTATGGAAATGGCCAGCAAAATGTGTTCCAATGCCAAAATGCATGCTGTCAAGATGTTCAAGCATCTAATTTTGCAACGATGCAGGATTATATAAAAGCTGGTGTGAGACAGAAATATAGTTACATTGTCCAGGGGAATGTTAATAATGGCAATATGAATGGAGGGACAGCTTCATTATGAAGGTGTGCTAGAAATTCAGAAGTAATTAATCAAGGTAATGGGACTAAAGTGAATGTTGATGAAATTGTATGTGTTAAAGATAATGATAATGTAATTGTAGATAATGGAAATGGTGCACTTGGTGTTAATATTGATTTAATTGGTGATAATAAGAATTTAATTAATAATGGAGATGAATTGATCAGTGTTAATGTTACTTTAAATGGAATCAATGATAGTTTAATCAATGTAAATGATAATTTGTTGAGAATTAATGATAATTTGAAGGGTGTAAATATTAAATTATCTGAATTAACTACTGGTAATGGTGTAAATTGTACTTTAACCAATGTTAATGGTAATTTACCCACTGGTAGTAGTAATTTAACTAGTGTTGGTAATAATTTGATTAAAATTGATGATGGTTTGAACTTTATTTTGAAGGATTTCTGGTGAGACCTCAGACTGCTTCCCTCTGAATTGTCATGTGGGTAAGTTAGGCTGACTTCTTTCTCTTCCCTTGGCGTTTCTGGAAGCTCTCCCCTCAAGGAGGCCTCTCCTGCCTCTCTAATTGTAAAAGGCCTTGTGGCTAGAAGCCTTGTTTAATTAACCTCTGTGCTCCTCTGCTGGGGCCTCTAAATTCTTATCTGGTCCAGACCTGTGGTCTAGGCCAGAGTTTCTCTCAATTTCCCTACCTTCAACTTTCCTAATTGTAAATAAATTTCCATAAAAGTCAATATTGACTTGAGATTATTCTTAATTGAGGATTGATAATAGTTCAATCCTCTGGTTACCATCTTTTAATATATTGAACCCATAAAATCCCTTTTTCCCTTTACAGTTGGTTGCTGGTAGTGTGGGTTGGCATTTAGTTGTAGGAATAAGGGGGGGCCTGAGCTGACTGAGAGGGCTTTTGGCTTTAGCCTTTAAAGGGCTTTTTGCCTCTGGGATCTCTAGAGAGCATGAGGTTTATCTCATAGGCAAGGATCTGTTGTTAGTTGGCTACTGACAGTTGGGGTGCTATAAAAAACTGATTGAAGGAGTGAGTGGTGGCTGTCTATTATTTTAGGGAGTTAGGTAGTTAGTGGTAATCAGGCAAGAAGAAATCTCCTGAGGTTTTGGGTTCTGGGTTTTTAGTTAGAAATATTTAATTTAGGGAAAATATATCTCCAAATCTATATCTATCTTTCCTTTTCCTGTCCCTGCCCCTTTTAATAGATATAATAAATAGGTTTTGTTATAAGCTGTCTCCAGCCAGTTTCCATGTACAGCAAACTCAGCGATGCCCTAACTGCTCTCCTGATAACAATACTAATGGGTGACAACTGACCAATAACCAATATAAGATCTATAGCAACTTGCACAAATCAATATGCAAGATAAATTCTACCACAACGATACCTGAGGAATTCCCTATTCTTGCACCCTTGGAGTGTTGGCTAAAGGAAACCTATATTTCTGTAACATTTCCCTGACCTTTTTGATCAGCATCAACTGTACATTTAATTAGCTGAATAAGCATAGATATTCGCCTTCTGTTTGTATTTCAGACATTAATTCTCTGACATATGCAATTTGTCCTCCTTTGTGGTCAGAGACACCTTTATAGCACCACTTGCTCTGGTTTCTTGTCATTCATGTAGCCTCTGATCACTGTAAAATGTAAAAGCCCTGGAAAACTTGTCTTCTCTGAGGCAGTCTTTTACCAGCACCTTCCTCCTGACCATTCAATTCACATGCAATTAGACTTCTCTATTTTTAAAGATAATTATTGGAGCCTGTCATTCTTGAGGGAGCCTCCTTCCCAGCCCAGGGTTAATCTCAACCTCTCCCACAACATAATCTCAAAGGGTAAATTAGGTTAATGCTAAAATATATAGGAATAAAAGAATTAAGACTGTAGGATTTTAGTTATTCAGTCAAGAAGATATTCACCAAGTTTGACTTTTACATTTTATTCATTATGAAATCTTTGAAAATATTTGACATTATGAGAATAAATAGAAAATGCTGCAGTAGTTTGTGAAACCAAGGTATGAATCTATTTAATGAGCTTAAACTGGTTAAGTTAAATGAATTATCAATAGAGAAGAATAACCTATGATCTTGTTGCCCCAGAAAGCCACCCAATAATTTAGATGTGGTACATAATTTGAGATTAATTCTTTTTAGAATAAGCACACTAGGAAAGTATCGAAGAGTTCAAAATAATCTGAAATAAATTTGGAAAAAATTGGCTGGTAATGTGAGTGAAATGCCCAATCCATTTGAGTTTCTTGGGAGTTGTGAAAATCAACTGAAATAAGAGTAACTGCATCCATGTGAATTAAAAAGGAGTTGTGATAAGATCCTCAGTATCCTATTCTCTGCATGGGAAAATGAGAGTTAATGAGATTTTTAAATTTAACTTCAAATTTTGGGGCTTTAAAATGTAATTTTTATTTATTTTTAAACTGAAAATTTTCATGTATGTTTTCTTAGCATTAGTATATATAGCCATGATTATCTGATATGGTTTTGAGTAAATATTTTTAAAGATTCTTTTGTTTCTTAATAGGATGCTCAATTAGAACATTTTATTTGGTATTATCTCTTATTTTCTTTTGGTTTTGTTTGGTTCTTTCCACAGATACTGATGTGTTTCATTGCCAGGTTTACAACCTTAATAAACCTGCATTGTGATTGGATTGTTTTCAACCTTCGTATTTTTATAGTTTAGTATTTATCTATTGTTTAAATGTTGCTTGAATTATGCAACTATTATGGAATTGTTAGTCCAACTGTATTTTCCTAGCTGGTGTGGTTTATAAGACTACTTGCCACAAGGATATTTTAAAAGAAATGTAAGATCTTCTTGAAGGATGGCTAATGAGGCTACTTTCTACTATTTTACTAAGCACTAATAAACAATGATTTTCAGACCATCAGAACATTTGAATCAGTCCCAAATACTGAATGTCTGCTGTGGTTGACCCCATAATTTAGTCATATATATACACCTGCAGATGTCCAAAGAGTCAGTCTATTGCTTTTGAGAATGAGGTTACAGATTTCTCATATTCTCTTTTCCAATAGGGAAGTCTTTTGGAGAACCTGCCTATTGCAGAAGAGACGTCTTTGGAGGAAGAAAAGATCACTGCAGTTCACTGCTAAGCCCCCCAGACAGGATAGACTCTGGAAAATGGGGTACCTTTTTCTGTTGTTAGATTTTGCCATCTTCCAAGCTTTTGTCAATATAACCTTACTGATGGGGAGTGCATTTCCCCCACCATCAAGACAATAAATTGTCATATGCCTGCCTCTTATCTCTCCCCTATCTTTGGTTAATTGAGGGCCACCCTCAGGCTCTTCTGGATATACTGCCTTGGCTACTCTCTTGCTCTACACAAGAATTCAGGCAGCATAATTGACTGTATGGCACCTCCTAAGTATCAATGATCAAATTGCTTTGACCAAAGAGGTAACAACCTCATTTTAGTTAATTCCATTTCTGGTTCTCTCAGAGGTGCAAAGAAAGAACTCAAATGACTGAATCAACTGTGAATCAGTCTTGCCTGTTTTCCAAAAACTGGAGAACTGAATTTGAAAGAGGATGATCAATGCTTTAGACCCAGAGGTCCCCTCCACAGAACAGAATAAGATTATGAATTGGGTTCAACTTTTTCCTGAAGATTTAGTTTAAAGAAAACCATGATCCTTTAAGAATCTGAAATCACCACTCATTCTCCTAAGTATCTGTGACTTTGGGTATCCCTTCATTCCTGACCATCTGTACACTCACGTATCATTCCCCCTTTTTCTTACTAAAACTCCATAATGCACTGCTTTTTGAAGATCAGCATAAATTACTAGTCATAAGATTACTGTCAGTCTTTCCCAAGACAGAGTCATCCCAGGGTGGTCTCCCTATTTGGTGTTTCTGATTATCTGATTAACCATATGATCTAATCATCCGATTAAAGATCAAAAGATGATGTAACTGAGGAAACAAAGGTTTCATCTTCTGATTATGTCAATTTATTTATTAATATTTTTTAGTCTTTCAATTCATTAAGCAATGCATGTCAATTGCCTAACATTTGGCAGCCTGAGTATTAATTATATGAAAGTTTAGAGACTTTCTAGTTTGGGAGGGGGTAGAATGAACAGGTATAATTCCATGAATTCAGGAAAAGAGCTGTCCCACTCCTCCCCAAGTCTCTGAAAACTGTCTGAGGAAGATGGAAAATATAAGCCTGGGGTCCCTCTTCATGTAAGACATTTGGGTTGTTTGAGATATACAATTAGGAGAAAATTCCTTACATTCATCTTTGCATCTGAGCATGTTTCTGGTCAGCACCACCTACATCTCTGATTAAGGGTCTCTAAGCAGCAGGTAGAGGTGGGCCAGCTTTCCAGCCACATCAGACTAGATTCAAACAATGAAATAAGAGGTTTTTCCCCCAGTTGCTATAGTTGAATAGTTTTTTCACAAGACAGAATTTGGACTAGGCCTGTAATTGACTGGAGAGGAGATAAACTAGTTACAGAACTGAGTCACAGGATGGAATCTGTGAGCTTCACTCAGTTCCCAGAAGTCACCATGCTCTGTCCTAATTCTCTAAATTCTTCTGAGGTTGGCTTAGCACAGGTTCTAGGATAGAATGAGTACTTGGTAAGTGCATAGACCTGAATTACTGAAGAGATGGGTCAGAATTTCTGGGCATTCTCATACTATCCCAGGCCTCCCTTTTTAAATTTAAATTTATTTGTATCTTTGATTCATTAAAACATCCAGTTGAATTCCTCCCTCTCCTACTCTTCCCCCATTAGAGAACACATCATTTCACAAAAAGATAGATAGATAGATAGATAGATAGATAGATAGATGTAAATATTTAACTATGCATTACTTATTTCTATTGATCAGTTTTCTTGATGGAGGTAGACATATAAGAGTCATTATTTAAACAATATTTCTGTGGCTGTATATGAAGTTCTCTTGGTTCTGTTCATTTTACTTTTCATAATGACATATAGGTTTTTCCATGTTTTTCCAGAATTAATCTACTTATCATTCCTTATGGTACAGTATTATTCCCCACACCTTATTAAGCCATTCCCCAATGGATGGGCATCTCTTCTAATTTCACTTCCCTGCCACCACAAAGGGAGCTTCTATCAACATTTGAGAACATATCAATTCTTTTTCCTCGATCACCTTAGGAAATTAAACTGATAGTGGTATTGTTGGGTCAAAAGGTATACACAGTTTTATAACTCTTTGAGCATAATTCCAAATTACCCTCTGAAATGGTTGGATCAGTCCATAACTCCTCTAGCAGTATATTAGTTACTCCATTTTCCCACATCCCCTCCAACATTTGTCATTTCACTCTTTTATCATTTATATAAATATATATATAAATCATTTATATATTTCACTCTTTTGTATTTATATATAAACAATAATTAATTTTATTAGAGGAAATGATAATAGTGAGACCACTACCAAAACCTAAGGAGTGCAAAAAAAGCAATCATTAGAGGAAAACTTATACATCAAAATGCTTATATCAATGAAACAGAGAAAGCCTGTGGATTTTTAAAACTAGAAAAATAACAAATTAAATATTCCAATTAAATATCAGGCCTCCCTTTTTGAGAGAGAAACACTTTCTGCTACTATCCACTAATCAAGACTCGAGTAGAAAGGGAAGACTTTTCCCAAGCAATACCTTCTCTAGTTCTTGCCATCAGGGTCCCACCCACTCATGCCCCACTCATTCCTTCTTTTTTAGTAGTTCCTTGGTAGATAGCTTTCATCCATAAATATCTTGGATAGTCAGGGTAGAGAAAGAATGAGAACTTTGTGCCCTCTCTGGCAAGGCTCTGTGTCCCAATTATCTTCTCTGGTATGGTGCCATTGGGCATGGTAGCTTCAAGGACAGTCCCCAATCAGATATTTATCTCTTTGAATGCCACTTACTTCTTGCTAATTTCCAGTGTGTGCAGGTCTGGGTTTAGGAGGAGAGAGAGGAACCAGGAAAATTTCAAGGAAAGATGTGTCTGTGAGAAGGGCAATCAAGGGCCAGATCACCTATCCCAAAAATACAGGGAAGAGAGGCACACTTCTCAGGCGAATCAAAACTTCCTCCATTGATCTCACTCATTTGCTTAAGATTTTATCAAGACCTGGCATTAGAGACCAAGGACCATGATTTGAACTTGGTCCTAATATGTCCCTTGCCATTTTATCTTGGACAAGTACCTCCCCTGGCCTTCAGCTTCCTATTCTGAAAAATAAACCCCAATTGCTCTACCTCCCCATTGCAGTGATTCTGGGATGTTGTTCTGTAGCCCTCAGGGCTCTAACCAGCAGCCTTGGGAGTCAAGCTATGAGGAAAACCATTGCAAAAGATATTCCTCCTTACAGGACCTGTGGAAGGCCCTCCCTTCACCCATCCTAGATCTGTGATGCTTTTAGGACATGCTCTTTACTCTTCCCCCTCCTCTTTTCTCTGCTGCCTAAAGGAAAACCTGAGTTTAAAATCCACATTAATAAATTCATACTTGTAATGTAAATGTAAACTTAAAATGGGGCATCTGGCAAAGAGTGTTTATTGAATTAGAACCTAGCCTCCAAATCTTTGGAAGACCAAATTCTAATGGGATTTAAAATTTTTTCTTTTTTATTATTTGGGTCTCATGGCCATTCCTCCTGAAAAATTTGGTTAGATAAAAGCCTATTTCCTGCTAATATTAACCTAAGCTTTCTAGAACCTGTCCATGGAATACGAATTTTTACTTAAAGTTAGAAATGTAACTCATAAGAAGTGAGAGGTAGAATCTCAACTGACTTTTTAGAGACATGTAAATCTTCAAACAGCCTATTTCTGAACATTTGGAAAATAGTTTAATCAGCAACTTGATTTAATTTACCTACAGAGTTTGTTCGATGAAGGGTGTTTCTTTAGAAGATGTTGAAAAGGATGACTTTAACTGAGTTCAACTTTTTTTTTAAACCCTTACCTTCTGTCTTAGAATCAATACTGTATATTTGGATGGTATTGGCCAGTGCAAGGGAGATGAAAAGATCAAGAATAAATTAACTATGTACTAATAAGATTTAAGCATTACCTTTCCCATTGATTGCAACTGGAGTTCCACTTTCTACTGAATCTTATTTCTCTTAATTCTGTTCTTATATGCTGTAATTCTCCTTTGGTCAGCATTTTTTTCTGGATGGGAATGAACTACTTTCCTGTACTTGATTTTTATTGTCTGTTGGCTCCCTCTTTTATCACCACTCCTTTTGCAGGTCCTATTTTGTGTCTTCAATGATTGCCTCTCTGAATCTGGGTCTTCCTGGATTAAGTGTCTCCATCCCCCTACACTGAATCTCCTGAGGGCCAATGAGATAAGCAACCCTGCAACTGGAACAAGAAGGCTGTCTAGTGAACTGTGATGTTCATTAGAATATCTGCCTGTCCCTGTAGAATAGCAGTCGTGTTCTGTTATTCCTCAACTGGTAGGAAGATATTAAATCATCAATACATTCCATCAAGAATTTTGGTACATTCAGCTTCCAAGTTTAAAAATTCATTTTCTTCATTTGTTTATTTTTCCTCTCAATGGAAGATCATTTTTGTTGTCCTTCTGTTACGTAAAGTCAAATCAAATTTTTATTGTAGTTTAAATGTTTTTGCCTCTTGAACTAACTCTCTAAGAGATTCATAGGCTGTCTCCTGGACATTAGCTTTAATGAAAAGCAAAGAAATATTGGCTCTTACTCATTGACAAGAACTTCAAGCTAGGGAGTGAACACTTCTGTGGGAAAGCCTAGTCACAGGTCAGAGAATGAGGTGCTTGTGTTAGGGACTGACCTTTCTGTGTCTTTGTCTGATGTGGCACCTGGGGTGGACTCTTATTTGCTATAAATTTCTGAGACAGTCCTTTTCCCCTGAAGATTGTCTCTACTAATGAAATTTAGGGAAGAAGAGACAATACCTCTGAGATCCTCCTCACTAAAACTTTCTCCAATGGCAGTGGGAGAGCAGGGCTTCTTTTATTTATTGAGTTTGAATCTAAGAGTCTAACTCAGTCAAGTGCCTGGCTCATAGTAGGCAGTGACTAAATGTTTATTGATTAATTAATTGATTGTTTGGGCTCCCTGAAGAGTAAGAGAAGGGTAACAATGAATAATTAGTTCAAAATAATTTGGGAAAAGATACTTTGTCTTTCTAATTACAAGCAATAACAATTTTTTACCTATATTTTCTGCAGTTTTAATGTCCAAATTGTCTCCTTCCATCCTTCTCTTCCTCCTCCCAGAGATGGTAACCAATTTGATCGGGGTTATACATGTTCTCTCATTCAACCGATATCCATCCATCTCATATGGATTTAGGTCTCTTTTGATCTTAGGCTTTCTGGCAAATTGTGAAGGCTCTGTCTCAGTCCCTTCTTCTGAAATCAGACAGATTAATTCATACTAGTCCCATGATATTTACCAAATAAGTATTTGGTATTCCTACATCCCTACAATTCCTACAGATTCCTACATCCTTAAGCTTTTGGATAAGCAAATGGGACCAATATATGAAAAATAGCTTAATCTTCAAAATCAAAATCTTGATACTGATTTCCATATGCATTAGTTTTAAAAGTATTAGTGAAAAAATAAAATGGGAAAAAATAAAAGGAAAGAAAAGAAAAATATAAAATCAAATGCCTTATAGTAGATAAAAATTAAAATGAACAATGAAAAATTTTAGACTGATGGCTCACATTCCATGGGGAAATGTTTTTTAGCCAACCAAATGTTTCTCATTCAAAATGAGATCAGTTTCCTTATCCATATTCACAGTGTGAGTGTACAAGATTTTTCACCAGGTAAAAGCTTTTCAACAAAGGATAGTACAACAATTGATGCATATACAAAAGTACAACTATTCTCAAATTATACCATGCTATTTGTTTACTAAATCATTACATCTCCCTTTTAATTAAAAGGAATTTTTTTTAAACCCTTGTACTTCGGTGTATTGTCTCATACGTGGAAGAGTGGTAAGGGTGGGCAATGGGGGTCAAGTGACTTGCCCAGGGTCACACAGCTGGGAAGTGGCTGAGGCCGGGTTTGAACCTAGGATCTCCTGTCTCTAGGCCTGATTCTCACTCCACTGAGCTACCCAGCTGCCCCTAAAAGGAATTTTTTTTAGCAATTTCAATCCAAATTGGTTTTCATACAAGCCTAATTTTAGCAGAGACATAAAGCTGTTTCAGATGTCGGCAATTTTTTCTCATCCTCAGGTGAAATTTCTCTCACTGAGGAGATGGCCCAATTTTTTCTTAGAATATCAAATGAATTTGTCAGCTCTACTGAATGTATTTTTAAGAAATGATTATGCCAATTGATCTCATCTGAAAGTTTCTGAAAACCATTCAAGCTTTTTAAACACTTTCTACTAATTTCTATTTTTTGTGGCCTAATAGCCTGTTGAAACACAATTGTTCCTAAATATTTAAAAGTTGGATCAGTTTGAATTTTCTCTGAAGTATTGACCAATTTAGGTTTTCTATGCAGACAGCTATACTGAGTTTTAAATTTTCTGATGACTAATTCCAGCACTTCTACAAGCTTTTGACACAAGGAAAAAATGCTCTGCCATCCTCATGGCAGGATTAATTTATCAATCTGCTGGAGTAACTTTTCTTTTAAGATCCAAATAGATTTAAAAGCAAGCCACGTGGCTGGATCAGTGACGTTAGCTTTAGATGTCATTAAAAGAGCCAAAAAGTCTTTTTGTGCTGTAGTACTAGTAGTTAGTTGTAATGGAGAATGACCAGGGAAATAGGCTTAAATGTTAAAATGTGGGTCCTGAAGGGTGTGAGGGAGACAGGAGTGACAGAAGGAGGGACCAAACAAAATGGAGAGACCAGGTTTTAACAGCTAAGGAGGTGTCTGTTACTGAAGTGGCAGTTAGGCCCAACTGCCACTGCAGTATCTAGTCTGGGCCTATGGAAACCAGCAAGTAAAAGCAAGAGTTTCATAACACTTTTAATCAGGAAAGACTAAGATACCGGATGGGAATAGGGGTAACTACACTCTTCAGACTAAGGGCAAACCCCGGGTCAGGGAAGGGACTTATCGACACTAACTGAGACCTAAGCAAGACAAGACCCAGAGACTGGCAAGGACTGAAGTGGGCGTCCTCACAGTAGTGTCCAGCCTCACTCCAGTGGTGTTTCTGCTCCTCCAGGACCACCTGCTGTACTCTTCCAGGTGGGTAGATTCTGGGAGCCTAAATTAACCTGCAACTGGGGTTGGGATTAATAGTCTCTACCAAAATCTCCCACAAGTAGGTGACGGTCTTTCCACAGGATTGCTGGCAATCTGGTGTCTCCCAGGGTCAGCTGCAGCTTGCCCCAACCACCATGGAGTCTCTCCCCGTGAGCAAGCACACACTCCCTGCTTCTTCATTCCATCTTGGAATTCTCCAGCCCTTCCTGCTAGGTCCACATAAGCTATATATAAACTAATAACTAAGTAATCCTCACAACACAGTCTAAAATTCACTTCAGAGACAATATCTCTTTCCCAAAGAGCTCCTGGTGTCCTGCCTTGTCTAACTTAACTAACTTCTGCCTACATTCCACAACCCCCAAATCCCACCTCCCAGGGCCAAGGGGAAGTCCAGGGGGCAGCTGGATGTCTGGGTGAGGTCAAGGAAATCAGAGCCCCCAGGCTGGTTCTCCAGGGATATTTATAGTCCCAGCTCCAAGGTCTGGTCCTGAGACCAGTGACTTGCTGGGTCAACATTCCATTCCTCTAACTGCCAGGATTGCGTCGGGTGATTTTGCAAATGCAAGAGATCTTGCATCAATCCTGCATTACATACTGTACTATTTGCTTTTTAAAGGTTAACAGGATTCATGGTAAAAAGAAAATGCAATCTGAGAAAGAATCCTCCCTTTAGACTTTCAGGAAGTATTTCAACTCAGAAATACAAAAAGTAAACCAGACCGTTTGCAGAAAACAATACCTATATATACTCATTCCAGGCTGGAAAAAGTTCCCACAAAAATGATGTCATCTGACCAGCAACCAGCTTTGTTGATGTGTTAAGCCCATAATGTTGCATATGTTATTATCATGTTTCTGAATGTTATTGTGCTATGAGTTTGGAGGACCACTGTATAAGAAACACTATTGAGTGGATGGTGCAACGGTATCACTTCTCTTTTGCTATGGATGCTGTGAGATTATTACGGTATTGGAGACTATTGTCTTGATGTTAAAATCTATCAGATATTAGATTGAGAATATTTTTAAAAGGATAGATGTGAATTACTTTGTAGGAAAAGAAAAAAGAAATTCATAAAATCTCCTACTTTGTAAACTGCTCAAGTTCCTTGGGACTATTTCATTGGTCAGGCTCAGAAAATCTGCTCAGCCCTGTGAAAGAACTTGCTAAATCTTCCTTATTTAAATTTCTTTTGTTCTTGCTGCTGGTAGGAGTAATTAAGAATATGGTTCAGAAATTTTAAAAAAAGAACTTGCTAAATGTTACAAAATTACAAAATAATCGGTTTACTCAGAAAATGGAATCCCTTCTTCTATCAAATATTCTTTACTAAAGTAGAGGGAGGAATTCACAAAGTTGCTTATAGTATTGAGGTGGTTTTATGATAGTTGTAATGATGAAATTATCCTTGGAAGGAGCCAGTATCTTTCTGTTTTTTTCTGAGTGATATATTGCTATGTATGTGGAATTTCTGGGATAGTTAGGTGACATAGTGGATAGAGCAGCTGGGTGTAATCAGAAAAATTCATCTTTCTATGTTCAAATCTGGCATCAGGTATGCTGTACTGGCATGAGCATTGTACCCCCCAAACCCAGGCAAACTGTAAGCAGGGAAATCTCTTTGCTCCCTTCTGTCCTTGTAATTCCTAACCCAAGAACATCTGATTACTTCTATAAGACCCTGTGATTATTGTCATCCTTGGATTGCCCTTTAGATTTGAGATGGATATAGAGATGGACCTCCAGGCTATAACTCCATACTATTGGGCTGTATCTCAGGCATCCATCTGTCCCCTAAACTATGAGGGTCTTCAGGCAGACTCTGGTCAGATGACCAAATCCTCCCACCAAATGCCTGAGCGTTTAACATTCTAGAATCAGGTCCACACCATGACACAATATCAAGTCCCCATTGTTGTAAAAAGTATATGATCCCCAGAACTGATGGATTCTGGGAGCAGCCTTTCATCTTGCTGTTCCACCTATACCATCCTTCTGGTCGTTCTCAACATTACTTTCTAAATTAATAAATTTCTCTTTTTATTTTTAAGCTAAATTTTGGAGTCTTGCATTCCTGCAAAAGGTATCCTTCCTGAACCCTGGGGGTTGTATAATTAGAAATATCTTGAACCCTTGAACATCATCTCCCAGCATCCCTTTCCCTTCGTTCCCACATTTATGTTCTTATGTGTATAGATAAATTCTGTAACTATGCCATTCTCTCTCTCTCTCTGTTTCTGTCTCTGTCTCTGTCTCTGTCTCTGTCTCTGTCTCTCTCTCTCTCTCTCTCTCTCTCTCTCTCTGGCCACTATGGCTTGGTTAGCACTCTTTTTACTCTAGCCTTTTATTTTATCATTATTAATAAATCTTGTTAAATGTAATACTTAGAATATTGGATATTAAGTTTTAATCTCTACAGGGTTCACCTCTAACACCCCATAACAGTATGACCTTGGGGAAGTCACTTTACCCTATTTGCCTCAGTTTCTTCAACTTTAAAATGAGCAATGGAAAGAAATGGCAAACCACACTCCAGTATCTTGCCAAGAAAATGCCAAATGGAAACATGAAGAGTTGGATATGATTGAAAAAATAAACTGAAAACTGAATGTGAAATTCTAGAATGTAACTTTATTTTCTTATTTTCTAATGATAGTTTTTTTTTTTACATTTGGATGAGCTAATCTCAAGAAGAAAAAGGAAAGGCCTAAGGAGTTAATTACTGGATTGATAATCTGATTAGGTTTTGTCAGGTCTTACCCCTAGCAGGCTTTAGCAACATTCCCCAAAGAATCTCCAGAAGTAACCTGGAAATGCCTCCACAAACTGCCCATCCACAGACACCTGAAGATCATAGACTTTACCAAAGGAGTGGACGCTGCTACAGCTACAGCTCTATTCTATTTCTTTGTCAACCATATTTTTTATCACTTCTTTTATGAGTTCTGTTTGTGTTATGGACCCGTTACCTGTTCTGGAAGCGGTTTTCTGCTTGGACCGGTACCAAACAGGGAGTCGAGGCCTTTGGACTACAAGTTTGTGGATTCTGGTTTGTTCCTGGTGTGCAAGCAGAGATGCATTGGGTGGTCTCTGGCTGCTTTTCTTGTCAATGCTTTAACTCTTCCCCCAGGAAAACCGTGACAGAGCTCAGGAGGAAGTGGGCAGCCCCACCATTTGCTTAGCTACAGACTGATTTTATTGAAATACCACAATTTATGGGGTTACAAGTAGGGTTTTCTCTGCCAAAACCACTTGAGCCTTGGGGCGGAGGTGTGTGCAGTGACACGAGCCACACTAAGCAGAGCAGCCTCTGTCCACTCAAGGACAGAACACCAAGGTTTGGCCTGTCGTGTTCTGTTTACTGCAACCAAAGCCTGTGATTTACTGCAGAAACAGTTTAAGACGTCTCCAAAGATTTTGGCTTAACCCTGAGCCTCCATTGTCCTATTCACCCACAATCATTAGGGGAAGCTGAATAGCTAAAGAGGGAAGTTCAGGCCTTTTGAGAAAACTATTCCAGGAAACAGTCAAAGTGGCCTCTTTTTTCTTTCAGAGGTCTGGAAGGAGGCAGCTTTGATGTGAACTCAGTCACTGAATGAGGCAGTTCATCCCTCTGAGGCAGGAGACTGTGTGTGGAGCTCTAGCTTCAGGAAGACATCCAGGCTGCAGTCCTCCAGGCAGGGAACTTTCCAGATGTTGCTGATCAGCCACTTCACCAAGATGGCCTGAATCCATCACTCCCAGGTGAAGCCTCTGTGATTGTCCTCAACTCAGCAGAGGGAGCAACCCCTGCTCAGTCCCCAGACTCAGTTGGGCTACAAAGAGAGCCCCTCCCCAGGCAGTGGTCCTTGGCTGCCTGCTTATTTGGCCCAGATAATTAGGACCCTTTTCCTCACTTGTAACCTTTCATACATTTGTTTTTCATGCTTTGTGCCCAGTTTGGGAGCTTGTGGATGGAAGAACAGAGGTCAAATGCTAACTACACTTGTAATTGGACGCACTATTGAACATGTACTCAGACCCCTTTAATCTTGAAGGAAGGTGATTGCAAACTGCAATGCCTTTACCTCTATCAAAACCCCTTGTTTTGGCCACAGTCCATACTGGAGGTTGGCAGTAGAGAATGTTTTGTTTCCAGAGATACAGTCAGGCTCTTAGAATAGCCCTGCTGGGAATTTATTCACTGATACTATAGCAAAACTTATTATTTGGGGGATGCTAAGGGATGGGCAGGACTCTTTTTGGCTTTGTGGTCACATCTGCCTTTCCCAGAAGAACAATATGTATGCGACCACCCAGTTATCAGCTACTTGGCCCTTTAGTAGGAGAGCCTGAATGAGTCTTCAGTGCCCCACTGCCCATGTAATTACAGGGTCACCTACAGCCTAGGTCCTGAACAATATGAAGTTTTTTCCAATTCTTCATCAAGGAGAACAATAGGTGCTGGCTGTGGGGGAGCTTAGTAGGAGGGTTATGCATTTAGGTTTGGTATCTTACAAAATACATTGGCTCTAGACTGCCTCCCAGTAGAGAGGGGAGGGATATTTGCCCTCATGGGTCAGGTGTGCTGCCCCTGGGTTTCTGACAACTATGGCAGCAATCATAAACATATTTCTCTCTCTCTCTCTCTCTCTCTCTCTCTCTCTCTCTCTCTCTCTCTCTCTCTCTCTCTCTCTCTCTCTCTCTCTCTCTCTCTGTGTTTCTGTCGCTTTAACTTTTATCAGTGCCCACCAGCTCAGATCTCCTTAGAACTAGCTGATCTTGTAACACCTAAAATGTTAGTTGCAATATTTGAAAATGTATGTCTCATTTTATAACTGTAGGCCATCATTTCTTGGCGAAGAGGAAGAAAGCATGATTCATCATCAATGTCTTCTGAAATAATATTTAATAACTATGTTTATAGCTCTAAAGTCTTTCAAAGTAGTTTTTCAGGAATAGCATACAAACCTTAATTCCTACGCGCCTGTGGTCTGGTGGTTGAGAATAAAATCATCTAATGTAGCTGAATACTTTTCTCAGGGATCTGACATGAGGCAAACTTGCACAAAACTATACAGTATTATTTGGTTCAAAAACATTCTTCCTCCACTCCACCTGAACATACTCCTTTATTATTTATCTCTCTGGTATAGATGAAACAAAATGCAAAACTGATGCATTAACATCTAATCAAGATCTTTACATTTTGCAGGAACAATTCTCTCCCTGAAGGAAATATTTTAACATTTTAAATTAATTTTTAATTATCATACAAAACATATTTCCATATTATTCATTTTGAAGCAAATAATCTTATAAAACCACCCCCCCAAACATATACCCAAATAAACAAGTGATAAATCACATGAGGAAATATTTTTTTTTTAATTTGGTAAACAAAATGAGCAACAGTTGAAAAACTTTTGGAGCCAATTATTCTTTGAACATTTGGTCAGTCAAAAGGTTTTAAAGAGATTAAACAATGATAGATAAAGCAATCAATTACTTTTTACTTCCTCCTTGTAAAACACAGTGTTACCACTCTCTACTTCACCCTTTCTCTTCTACCTGAATCTGTGAGCTATTTTTTGGCCTATAATCTTTTACTAGGGCTTAATTTAATCCGTTAATATGTTTTAAAAACCTACTATGTGGAATACACTGCACTAAATGGCTGCAGATGCAGAGATGAAACTAGACATTATCTGTCCATAAGGAGTTAACAATCTGGTAGATTCAGAATGTCCTGGTAAATATTTCACAGCCAGATCTCTGAGGGGAAGGGTCAGGAACATATATAGCATACACTTT
>NC_058132.1:19578631-19606013 GCF_016433145.1 Gracilinanus agilis | reverse complement strand
ATAGTAGAAAAATAAAAATAATAGAAAGTAGATAATTAAAATAAAGTCTAGGAGGGTATTATTCATTCCCTCCTTTGGATATCCCAAGTTATCTCTCTGATTGGTGAATAGTTAATAGGGAGGTTGTCCATTAATACATTCAATCCTCCTCACACCCAGAGATGATATACTAGCAGGAAGAGCCTTAACAATCAATTAGGTTTTGTGGGATAGAAACATTCCTTGGAATTTCAAAGAATGAAGGAAATGTAAAAGTCAGAGGGATAATAGAGTATATAAAAATAAATTCTCAGTCTCTAAGGACCAAGTAAGTGTGAAGAAGGAAGAGGGTGCCTACAGCTAAGTGTGGGATATGGAGAGGGAGACTTTTGTACTTCCTACTTTAGTTTCTCAGTAAATATCCTTTTATAAAAGAAAATAAATATTGGTGGAATCAGTGTGAGCTAAGCTATGTGATGTGGTTAATTGATATTGGAGAGACAGCAACTGGCTAAATGACATGGTGGGATCACACTGGTGGGGGTTCATTAGCAATGGACATTAGGGAAACAATAAATTAGACTAGAAGCTGATACACTGAAAAAATAAATAAAATTGACAAAGTACTGTTCGATTTTTAATTAAAAAATGGAAAGAAGAAAACCAAATTAGCAGTATCAAAGATGAAAAGGGAGACATCACCTCTAATGAAGAGGAAATCAAGGCAATCATTAAAAACTATTTTGCCCAATTATATGGCAATAAATATAGTTATGTAGGTGATATGTATGAATATTTAAAAATATAAATTGCCTAGATTAACAGCAGAAGAAATAGAATACTTAAATAATCCCATATCAGAAAAAGAAATTGAACAAGCCATCAAAGAACTCCCAAAGAAAAAATATCCCCAGGACCACATGGATTCACAAGTGAATTCTAACAAAACATCAAAGAACAACTAATCTCAATACTATACAAACTATTTGACACAAGCAAAGAAGTTCTACCAAACTCCTTCTATGACACAAATATGATACTGATCCCAAAGCCAGATAGATCAAAAACAGAGAAAGAAAACTACAGACCAATCTCCTTAGTGAACATAGATGCAAAAATCTTAAACAGAATACTAATGAAAAGACTACAGCAAGTGAACACGAGGGTTATTCATTATGATCAGGTGGGATTTATACCAGGAATGCAAGGATGGTTCAACATTAGAAAAATCATTCACACAATTGACCATACCAACAAGCAAACCAACAAAAATGATATGATTATCTCAATAGATGCTGAAAAAACCTTTGACAAAATACAACACCCATTCCTACTGAAAACACTAGAAAGTTTAGGAATAGAAGGGTTTTTCCTGAAAATAATAAATGGTATATACCTAAAACCATCAACAAACATCATCTGCAATGGGGATAAATTAGAAGCAGTCCCAATAAGATCAGGAGTGAAACAAGGATGCCCATTGTCACCTCTATTATTTAAGATTGTACTGGAAACACTAGCAGTAGCAATTAGAGAAGAAAAAGAAATTGAAGGTATCAAAATAGGCAATGAGGAGACCAAGCTATCACTCTTTGCAGATGATATGATGGTCTAAAAAATCCTAGAGAATCAACTAAAAAACTAGTAGAAATAACCAAAAACTTTAGCAAAGTTGCAGGATTCAAAATAAACACACATAAATTATAGCATTTCTATATATTTCCAACACATAGAAGTAGGAAGAGTTAGAAAGAAAAATTCCATTTAAAATCACCCTAGATAATATAAAATACTTAGGAATCTATCTGCCAAGACAAACACAGGAATTATACAAACACAACTATGAAACCCTTTCCACACAATTAAAACTAGACCTAAACAATTGGAAAAACATTGATTGCTCATGGGTAGGACGAGCTAACATAATAAAAATGACCATCCTACCCAAATTAATTAACCTATTTATTGCCATACCTATCAAGCTACCAGAAAACTTTTTTAATAAATTAGAAAAAAATATAACAAAGTTCATTTGGAAGAACAAAAGACCAAGAATATCAAGGGAAATAATGAAAAAAACCCTGAAGGAAGGTGGTCTAGTAGTACTAGATATTAAACTATACAATAAAGCAGTGGTCATCAAAACAATATGGTACTGGCTAAGAGACAGAAGGGAGGATCAGTGGAATAGACTAGGGGTAAGTGACCTCAGCAAGACAGTTTTCATTAAACCCAAAGAACCCAACTTTGGGGACAAAAACCCACTATTTGACAAAAACTTCTAGGAAAATTGGAAAACAATGTGGGAGAGATTGGGCCTAGATCAAAATGTCACAACCTATACCAAGATTAACTCAGAATGGGTGAATGACTTGAATATAAAGAAGG
The DNA here is from genome assembly GCF_016433145.1 of Gracilinanus agilis. Lineage (NCBI taxonomy): Eukaryota > Metazoa > Chordata > Mammalia > Didelphimorphia > Didelphidae > Gracilinanus > Gracilinanus agilis. The sequence goes on along the minus strand of NC_058132.1, from coordinate 19,603,646 downwards.
AAACTATAGGTAAATTGGGTGAGCACAGAGTAGTATACCTACTAGATCTATGGGAAGGATACGATTTTAAAACCAAGCAAGAGTTAGAAAAAATCACAAAATGTAAAATAAATAATTTTGAGTACATTAAACTAAAAAGTTTTTGTATAGACAAAACCAATGCTACCAAAATTAGAAGGTAAACAACAAATTGGGAAAAAATCTTTATAACAAAAACTCTGACAAAGTTCTAATGACTCAAATATACAAGGAGCTAAATAAATTGTACAAAAAAATCAAGTAATCTCCCAACTGATAAAGGGACAAGGGATATGAATAGGCAATTTTCAGATAAAGAAATCAGAAGTATCAATAAGCACATGAGAAAGTGTTCTAAATCTCTAATAATCAGAGAAATGCAAATCAAAACAACTCTGAAGTATCACCTCACACCTAGCAGACTGGCTGAAATGACAACAAGGGAGAGTAATGAATGTTGGAGGGGATGTGGTAAAATTGGGACATTAATGCATTGCTGGTGGAGTTGTGAACTGATCCAACTATTCTGGATGGCAATTAGGAACTATGTTCAAAGGGCTTTAAAAGACTATCTGCCTTTTGATCCAGCCATAGCACTGCTTGAATTATACCCCAAAGAGAAAATAAGGAAAAAGACTTGTACAAAAATATTTATAGCCATGCTCTTTTGGAAAATTAGAGAATGTCCTTCAATTGGGAGAATGGCTGAACAAATTGTGGTACCTTTTGGTGATGGAATACTATTGTGCTCAAAGGAATAAAGAACTGGAGGAAATCCATGTGAACTTGAATGAGCTTCAGGAATTGATGTAGAGTGAAAGTAGAAGATCCAGGAGAACATTATACACAGAGACTGATACACTGTGGTACAATCAAACATAATGGACTTTATTATAATCATTAATCTGGGGATGGCAGTTGAGATATTCAGAATCTTCCAAGGTGCTGTGAGCAGAGGAAGTCTTTGGACTCAAAGGCTCAGAACTGGAGATCTCAGATCTCTGAGTTGAGACTTGACCAAACCTCTGTAGATCAAACTGGGCAGAGGGTGGTTGAAGAGTGGTTGAAGGGTGGTTGAAAGGTGGTTAAAGGGTGGTTGAAGAAGAGGGTATGCAAAGACTGAACATATTTCTTTTCTTGACTATGAGAGCTAGTGAACCATCAATACCATTGGTAGGAGAGCTGAAAGAATACATATACCATCAATATCTATCTACAGCAATAGCCTTCCCTATTCTCTGGCTTGGCTGTGGCCAGGTCCATTCAGAGATAGAGAGAGGGTGAAGACCTGACACCTCCAATAACCTAGCAGTCTCCAGTCATGATTATCAATTAGTTTAATAGTCAATAGAGCAATAGGGTTACCAACCCCAAATCCTGTACCTCATTATCCTTTCCCTATCATTAGATAAACAGTGTTTAATAACAAATACCTTCCTGAGTGATCATTCTGTCATGGCCTTTAGGAAGGGAGATAAATTATGCAGTCAGATCCTTTCATATTCATAACCTGGGGAATGATGGATGCCACCTTGAATGCTGTCAGTTGGAAGACACTGAATGTTCCCAGGTGCCATGAGCCAAGGGCAAATGTCAGATGGCCTGACAGTATAAATACCCCTGACAGCCACTTGGAGGAGGTCTCTGTAGGTCTCTCTGGGCTCTGAAGGTCTCTGGACCCTAAAAAATCATGTAATCCAGCCCCAGTCAGGCTCTTTTTTTACATACAGGAAAGTGAGATCCACAGAAGGGAAGGGACTTGTCATCCAGACAAGTGGAAACAAGATCTCTTAACTACAAGACTAGGCAGTCTCTGTAGTGGCCCAGCCTAGTCCCTAATCCTGCTTCATTCCTCATTTCTAGCAGTAACCTCCACTCCAAAGCATTCTGACCTGATGTCTGGTGAGTATCTAGAGGATTCCCAGCTCAACCAGTAATGGAGGTGCTGAGCTAGATGTCAATTGAGTCATGATTTCTTCTTTTTCCTGTCCTGCAAGTCCTGGGTCCCCATTAATTTCCCATTACTTCCTCTTGAGCACCAACTCTGCCTTTTCCCCTTGCCCTGGTAGCTGTCCATAAAGAGCAAATGCCAATATGGGGCTCATATTCCCCCCCCCCCCAAAACTGGGGGCTGAGTCCTTCCCCCAATTTACAATGTTGGGGGTGGGGTAGATACTCCCAAATACCATGATGCTGTTAACATTTTCCTCCCTGCCTTGGTCTTCATACCAAGGTCTTCCCAGGCTCATAGCAAGCATACTGATAGGCATCTTAGCCCTCATCATTCTGCTCTTGTTGATCCTTCCCTTCCTCCTCTTTGGACCTTGCAGCCAACATCAGTCCAGACTCAGTGAGTTTTTGCAGTTATGGGTGACTTTGGCCAAGGGCCTAATGGGATACTCACTGAATACCCTGGAGTCTGACCTTGACTTTTCTTGCAGAGAATAAGGGCAAAGAAGCAGAAATCAAGGAGACTCTAAGAAGGTAGAGAAACTGGACATACCTCAGTTCCCCCTGAGCTTCTCTTCCCCAAAGATTTCACCTATCTTCTCAGACCCTCTCCCCATTTCACAGATGAGGAAAATGAGGCAAAGAGAGGTTAAATGACTTGTCCAAGGTCACACAGCTAGGAGGTAATTGAGCTCAAATTTGAACTCAAATCTTCCTGGCTCCAGTCTTGGCACTCAATCCATTACACTACCTACCTACAAACTCTGAGCTTTGAGCTCTTCCCTCTCACCTAAGTCTCAGCTCTCAGTGACCTTTTTTAGCAACAGTGCTGGTCTTGATTCAATATTGATCCCAGAGTATGCTAACATGTCACTAGAATGTCATTGAAGAACTAGGAGAAAATATCTACTTGTTGCAACTACTGTCCATTTCTGAGAAATGTCCTTCTATCTGGCTCATCCTCTTTATTTATGTTCCATAGACAATCCAAATGGCCACCACGGGCTTTTACTGAAAAGATGGAAAATAAAGTTGATGGGGCCTGATTATCTGACACAAATCCTTAGGGCTATACTCACTGCTCCTAATGGCAGTGAAGGGAAAGAACCTCTGAATACTTCTCTTTCTCTGTACCTCTATTCCCATCTCTACCCCTACTCCAAGGTCAACATGAGCAAGTCACAGGGAGACTACAAGCAGAGATTGAGCTTCAGGGGCATATAGCAGACAACATAAATCCTCTAAGAGACGGGCAGTGGAGGGTGGGCTGGTCTGTCCTCCATCTTATCCTTTAAATTAGGTTTTTTGGTAATGAGTGCCATTCTATATAGCATGCCCAGACAGAAATTCACTGACTGCTCCCAGCTGATCATCAGTTGCTTTGGGAGATTGATACAGATTATGCAAGACTCAGAAGACTGAAAAAGGAGGTAAGAGAGTTTCTGAGGCTGAATCCAAAGAGCTGATTCCTTCACTGTGTAGGCAGTTCTCCCCAACTCTTTTCCTTTCTGGGTTTAAAGCATGATGACTCTTTTGAGTGTACCTGGAAAGTCAAAACAGAGAAGGGAAGAATTCAATGTCTTTGACCTGGCCTTTACATAGCCATAAGCACATGGCTACTCCTGCCTTTTTAGTTGGTTTTTTTATTTATGAGGCAAAGAATTTCAGGATGATTCTATCTAGAACCTGGTGGAGATCTTTTAAATTCCAAAAGGCTCGGAGGTCCTGGGTGGCAGTAAGAAGCCTCCTGGAAACAAAGAAAGCATCTAAGTAAAAAAAATGGCTCCTGGAATGGGGACTGATCTATTTTGTATTTTTGGACAGTACTCTTTCACCAGTGTTGTATTTGGATGGTAGAGAGCAGTGCAGAAGGAAAGGATGAAGAATTAATTAAGAAATAGTGTTATATACTAATGTGGTTTAAACATTAGCCTTCCCACTGATTATAACTGGAGTTATAAATTGCTACTGAATCTTGTTATTCCTATTAATCCTGTTCTTGTATGCTATGTTTTCCCATCATTAGCATGTCTTTCTTTGTAGGAATAAACTACCTTCCTGTACTTGGTTCATATTGTCTATTGAGATTCTGTTTTACCACTATCCATTGATTGGAGGAGCCATTTGTCCCTCCAGTATTTGCCTCTGAATTTGGATTTATCTGGAGGATTTGTCTCTAACTCTCACACTGTGTCTCTTGAGACCCAGTGAGACAAGCAACTCTGTAACTAGGCACAATATAAGGCTCTCTAGTGAACTGTGGTGTCAGGGGATGAACAAAGATGTCTATCTACATATCTATTCCAGTAGGACAGCAGTCATGTTCTGATCCACTGGTGCTGCTGAGAAGAGTCTACTTAACAAAGTGGAACTGGCCAGCTAAAACAAGATCAATAGGCCAATATGTCCAATACAACATAAGTAGAAGCAATAGCGTCTGCATGACCTGATGAAGAAACATTGAGATAGCAAGAACCAAATAAGAACATGGAGAGTAATAAACATACAATTACATATAAGTCACATTTCATATGAGCAACCTCTAGCTTAACCATCAGGGATATGTGTGGCAATGTCTTCAGGCTTACCTGTAACATCCCATTTCACCTGGTGACTAGCCTAATAGGTCCAATTCTCTATCATTGACTGATCTCTCTGCTCCCTTAGCAGAGCTAATAGTTGGAATAGGTTAACCTTTAGGATCATTAGAGACTTGTGTGTCTTCTTTCCCTCTTTATTTCTCTTTACTAATAGATGTTTATAAATTTAGTATGAAGTCTCCAAGATTAATTTTTATTCATAAAAAGACCATCCACATAGATGGGACATGAGAATAACCTAAAGTACCCATCAGGTACTTACTTTAAAGCCAGCAAAGTTTTATTTTGATGAATGGTAAGATATGTGTGTGTCTGTGTGAGTGAGCACGTGTGAGTGTGTATGATTGGACAAAGAGGGTATAGTTATAATGATGGTAAAGTTGGCTTAGTGACAAGACAGAATTTGTCCCACATCAAAGAGAGGGACAGTCACTTTGTTTTGTCATTGAAAGTCTATTCATGACAGAGCCATGCTGGCTGGGATGTGGTTTCAGCAGGTGTTTTCCATTCCTCAGAGCTGACACGAATAGTCTGAGTTAATCCATGGTTCTAGTTTTTGGTTTTGACTGTAACAGATTTTCAGCAGCAAAATTTTCCCCAAGTGTATTCAAGCAAAAGACTGTTGTTATGCCAAGCTCACAGCACATCTTGATGGGGTGAGATTTGCTCAGCTGTTAAGTCTTGGCTTAGAGAACTAAAAATGCAAGAAAATGTGAGGTGTCAGCAAGGGGTTAATTTTGAGGTCTTGTCACACCTCCAGAACATCTGCTCATGTGAAGTGTGCATGCCTGTCCTCTTGCTGATTCCCAGCCTCAATATACTCTTCTGATCATGTGGTGCTGGGGACTCAACCTCAGCCATACAGCTTAGGGTTCAGTGCAGAGGGTGAACAGTTTGGGCACCCACGATGTTCACTGGTATTGGTTGCCTCTTTCTTCTTGTAAGTTCTACACAGTTTACATCAATGATCCATGTGTCCAGGTACTGGATCCCAGCTTGTCACTTGAAGTATCTTACTAGAATTTTGAAAAGAATAGAATTAGCTCCAATCAGTGGTGACTTTCTAGTGAGTGCTGGAGAGTCTGGATATACCAGAGACAGCATCTTTACTTTCCTGTTGACACCAACAACTTCCTTGGGGAATTTCAAGCTCATTTGGATATAACCTAGATATGGACAAGTCTTTATCATTAGAATCACCAAGACTAAGCCCTTTCATAGACTTTATATAAATTTAGAAAAATGTCTTATCTTCTATCTTAGAATCAATGCAAAATGTTGGTTTTAAGGCAGAAGAGAAGTAAAGCCTAGGTAATTGGGGTTAAGTGACTTGCTCAAAGTCGCACAGCTAAGAAGTGTCTAAAGTCACATTTGAACCCATGACCTTCTATATTTAGGCCTGGCTATTAATCCACTGAACCACCTCACTTCCCCTGTTTCATTGTCTTTAAAATATTTTACCCAAACACCTGTCACAAAAAGATTGGAAAATACTGACATTTGAGAGTCACTGTCCAGGATAGCATGGAGACCACATTCTAAAATTTTCCCATCATCCCTGTGCAAGGTCTAATGAGTCCAAGTGGAATAGAATCATAAGAAATTAATAAGGATGTCAATGTGATTGTTTGGGGGTGAGGTCAGGGTGACCTTCTTCACTGGCCCTAATATGTTTTTCTGAAGGTGGATCCAGGATATTTTTAATTATTTCATGACCCAGCTTGAATTCTCTTTACCCAGTACAACCAACATAAGTAGACCCTCTCATCCACAATTACAGCAAAAGGTAGACCTGTACTCTGATGATTGATCACCTGAGGGAAATGCTCTTATGTCAGTCAGGCTTTCATGCCCTTCTTTTCCTTTGTTTTTGGCCTTTCAAGGAGAATAGGATTTTGTCCTGCTCCAAATCTCACCTGATTGTCTCAGGTTCCAGAACTTTTAACTGAGCATCAGTGATGTTGTTGTCTAGTTTTGCTCCTATGTTCAAGAAGACCTGGAGCCTGCTGAGGCTTGTTATGGGTGAATTTGGGAAAGGTGTTTGGTTAAAAGGGATTTGGAAGGGAGGTTGTCAGGGACTTGCTAGGTAGGTAATATGGATTGCAGGTAGGATGTAATAGTGAGATGCAGGATATAATATGAGGCTGAAGTCAGGGAGTATAACACGGAGGTAACAAAGATTTCCAGGGAGAGGAGGAATTAATCTAAACAGGCAAAGAGCAGCAGGGCTTATAGGCTAGGACTTAGACTAAAGACAAACTGAGGGAAATTGACTGATTGAAATTAACTACACGCTTTAGTTAATTTCACAGGAAGGGACTTCTTTGGAAGTTACCCCTTCCTTCAAGATGAATACCTGGCTTCCCTTCAAGCCCAGAGTATGTTGATTCTATTCCTCTTCTTCCCTTTTCTTACTAATTAACTGACAAAATAACTAACAGGTCTGGTTTAAACACAAAAGGGGTTTATTGTCTTCTCTGGTTAAATTGTTAGGTAAAGGGGATTAAAGGAAGCCATAACAGTTGTTTAAAGAAACCTCAGGTGGGGAAGGGAAGCAGAGATGGGGTTTGAGCAAGGTCCTGCCCTGACTCAACTCTCAAGGTGATCTTGAAATCAAAAGGGATTACAATGATGACTACCTAACCTCTCTAGATAAAGTACTGCAAGAGTATAGCTGAACCCTCACAGATTTGAAACTACTCTCTGATTCACTCTCCTTATCCACTCCTCACAGACATTTAGGTAAGGGAAGGAAGGTAGGGAAATGAGGTAGAGTATGGAGATACAAAGGGTTTATCTAAATTAACAAATCTCAAATAAATACTCCAAAGCTAGGCTAGGTTTCAATCTTCAGCAAGAGAAGAAGTAGCTCAGCTGACCCTGGTTCTCTCTCCACGAGGTCCCAGGTCCAACTGAAACTTTCTTCCAAGATTCTAAACTCCTAACTGACATCAGAACTCAGCCAAAGCCTGCAAAAACTGCTCTGACCCCCTCTCTCTATACTATAGGCTGAGTCCTTTAGATTATATGACCCTTGAAACTCAAGAGTAGCTGCCTCATGTTGACCATCCTTGACAATGACTTCTGTATCTTTATGGCTCTGGTGACATCAGCTACATGAAGGTCATGTACCAAGTCTAGGAATAATCTCCACAGTGTTACTTCCCCTACATTCTCAGGGTTCACAGTCACTGACTGTATCAGTCTCTGCACACATTGCTTCACCTTGAGGAGGAACTCAATTGGTCTTTCTCCTTCTTCAACAGTATTAGAGATAAAATTATCATGAGGTTCTTCTGTTCTGCACCCCTCTGAACTAAACTTCTGAGCTCAAACTTGTATACACTTCTACCAGGTAACATCTGACCTTGCCTCTATGAGAGTATTTTCTCCCTTTGCAACTAGCATGCCTGAAAACTGAATGTAGAATTCCAGAATGTAGCAATTTTCTTGTTTTCTAATGATAGATTTTTATGTCAGGGTGAATTAAATGATAGAAGAAGATGAGAATTAAAGAATGAATTACTGGATAGATATTCTGATCAGATTTTCTTGAGTTTACTAAATTCTGCTGTCTTACCCCTAGCAGACTTTAGCAAAATTCCCCAGAGAATCTCCATTAGTGACCTGGAAATGCCTCCACAAACTTTCCATTATCCATCCATAGGCATCTGAAGATCATGGACTTTGTCAAAGGACTTGGTATCCCTACAGTCATAACTGTATTGGATTTCTTTATCAACCCTACTTTAATTTTGCTTTTTACATTAATTCAAATGTGTTATGGATCTTTTACCTGTTCTAGATGCAGGTTATCATTTCTCCTTGAACTGATACCAATTTGTAAACCAAAGCCATTTTACTACAATTTTCAGTCATACTTTTATCTTGGAGTTTATACAGAGGCCCATCCTGATACTTCTAGCTTCATTTCTTGTCAACAGTTTAATTCTTCCTCAAAGAAAACTGTGGCAAAAGAGGGAGGAACTGGATAGCCTTACCATTTGAACACTTGCCCATTGTCTTTATTGAATTCCCAAAGTCTTTGGGCTACAAGTATATTTTGTTATGTCAAGATCCATAAGACCATTGGGTAAAGGCCTTTTCAGTGACACACACCACAGCAAACATAGTATCAAGATGTCTGATGAAGAACATAATACCAAGGCTTGGTCTGATGTGTATTGTGACCAAAGTCTACATTTTACCATAGAAATACCTAAGCAAATTTCTTAGTATTGGAGAATAACTCTGAACTTACAACTCTCTTATCCCTCACAATCATGAGGGGGAATTAAGTAGCTAAGTAGGAAAACTAAAACAATTTTAGGAAAACTGTGCCAGGAAAAAGTTAAAATGTCTTATCTTCTCTTTCACAGGTCTGGGAGCAGATAGGCTTGATTTGAACTCTGTCTTTGAATGAGAGGGTTCATCCATTTGAGCCAGATATCTAGTCTCCAGTCCTCATAGAATGGAACTTTTCAGATCTTGTTGACCATTCATACTGTTGATAGGAAAATCCTTCCTTTGGGTTTTTACTCTGATTGATGCAAAACTTGCGACAAAATGAACTGAATTAAAAGGAACTTATTAAGAGGATGCCAAATTTTTATAGACCAAGGTCTCATATATAAAATACATAGATAACTTTATCAAGTATATAAGTAAATAAACAATTCTGCAATTGATAAATGGTAATAATCTATGAACAGAGTATTTTTAGATGAAATCAAACATTATATATGCATATATATACATATATATATTACTCTAAATCAACATTGATCAGAAAAATCCAAATCAAAACATCTCAGAGATATCCTCTCACAACCATATATTGGCTAAAATGATAAAAGGCCTGTTATGATAAAAAATCTCTGGAGGCTATTTTAATTTATATTATTTATTAGTAAAGGGGGAGAGGGAAGAGAGGGAAGGAGAGACAGACAGATAGACATTCTATATTAAATTTACATAGATGAAATGAAAAATGTTGGAGAAGATGTAGAAAAATAGGAACACATACATTGTTAGTGAAACTGTGAACTGATCCAACTATTGTGAAGAGCGATCTGGAATCATACTAATAAAAGTTACAAAACTCTGTATACCTTTTGACCCAGTAATACCACTGTTAGGTTTATTTCCTAAGATGATCAAGAAAAAAGAAAAAGATCCTATATGTTCTAAAACATTTATAGCAGCTCTTCTTGTAGTAACAAAGAACTGGAAACTAAAAGGATGTCCATCAGTTGGGGAATGACTAAACCAGTTGAGGTCTATGATTATAATGGAATATTATTGTGCAATAAGAAATGATGATCGGATTAGATTTTGTAAGACCCCTAGCAGGCTTTAGCAACATTCCCCAAAGAATCTTCACAAGTAAACTGGAAATGCCTCTACAAACTGCCCATCCACAGACTCTTGAAGATCATAGACTTTATCAAAGGACTGAACACTGTTACAGTTACAAATATATTTGATTTCTTTATCTACCCTCTTTTTATATCATTTGTGTAAGATTTAAATTTAGTAGATGGGGTTCAAATATGTGAAATAATGTGATTGAACAGAGTTATTATATCTCAAGTCAGAAGTTTATTTACAAAGATAGAGTGGGAAACAATAAGGTAGAGAAATGTGACAGAGGTTAGAGAAAATACCTATACTAGTCCTCAGTTAGGAGGGCCAGTAGTGAGCAACTACTGACCTGCTCCAAGAAGGAATCTAATCTCTTAGGAAACTAGGAAAGTAGTCAGCCCTTTTCACTCACCCAACTAGGTAATGCAGGAGTCAGACTTCAAGGTTGATGCCTCCAGCCAAGCCATAGTCTAAGCCACAGTCTCCAGTGAAGTTCCCTTGAAGACTATTTCCAAGAGACACTCTTCACTAGAGTCACCTTCACCAGACTGATTCCTCAGGGATTTTCATGGCTTTTATGGTGGTTTCCTGTCCCTGCCCCTTTTCATGGGGGCCAATCACAGTTTCCCAATTGTCTGAGTTCTTACTTTTGGAACCACACCTTTCTGAGTGTGTGAACTCTTAAGTTTATGGCTTGTTTTGACCTAAGTAAGGTGTGAACTTACTAAGTGGTTTTTGAGTTCCTCCACTTACTTAAAGCTTGTGTTAATTCAGTCAAAAGGTAGACAAAGAGAACTAATTTTGTCCTCATAATCTAGTGAGGTAATACTAAGTAGGGTACTTAAGTTATTGTCAAAGTTTTAACTTCATCTTAGGCAAAGATAACCAAAAATTCCCTTTCACAATCCTCCCTATGATTCTTTGGGAGACTGGTCTCTCCAATGAATCATTTTGCATAACCATCATGTATCTCTAAACATCTTCTAGCTAAAAGCACATATAATATTCAATAGTTAGAGATAAGAAGGAAAAAGAGATTGAGAGACATACACACAGAGAAAACCAATGTTTGCTAGGTGTATTGACAATAAGCCAATTAGGGGGAAATCCCCTGTGGCATACATTCAAAAATATTTGTTTTTGACCCCTCAAAGTTCAATAGCTATACTCATGCTGGATCTTCTGATGCTGTTGAGGTTTTCTTCAATCATCTTCATGGTGCCTTCTTTAAACAATTCATTTTCTAGACCAAAGAGTTATTGAGTTCTTTTTCCTGAAATATTTCTTTCTCAAAAGATTTTACAATCCCTTATGGTGTGGAAAGCCAATAAGAGAAATAGAATTTGTAATAGATATTTTATCTGAACACCATCAAAAGATCAATGCAGCCCAGCAAGTCTGTACTTTGACCTCTCTTCTCTAAATGAGAACCAGACCACATGGGCTATATAAGATAAAAATCTGAGACTCTTCTTTTGACTCCTTTTCTTATCCACACCTTTTCTTATTAGAAAAACATAGTCTTATTTTGAAAACTTTAATTATTAGCAAACCAGAAGTCAAGAGGTTAACAATTTCTCTCTTGGTTAAGAAAGCAGCTGCTTGGGCTCAAAACTGATTCTAGACAGTCAAGGTCAAAATTAGACAAGATCTCATCCAACAGGGGCTTTCCACAAGAGATAAGTATTCCCAGAATTAGCTTACTGATAATAAGGCAGCTAAAATTCAGCCTTGTGTTTATCTTCATCTTGAAGCCTCTGAGCCTTCTTTGTATTGTCTAGTTGTAATTGCTAGGCAGCTGTAATACTTCCTTTGTGCCTTTATGTGAAAGGGGTTTTCAATTTTATACATATTAAATTTGTGACTCCATGGTTCTTTGGAGTAACTTTGAGCTACCATTAGCCATTGCTTCCAATCTGTTCATCCTTTTCATCCAATGCCACCATAGGCCATTCAAAACCCTATCAGTATATAGAGTTGGCTCGCTATACTATGGTAAATATACAATCACCCTGAGTAGAGTATTGTAAACCTTTATGATAATTATACACTTGTTTTTTGAGTTCTCTATGTGTTATGGGACCTGTTCTGGAAGTGGCTTTCTGTTTGGACTGATACCAAATAGGGAGTCAAGGCCCTTGGACTACAAGTGTGTTGATTCTCGTTTGCCTCTAATATGCATAGATGCACTGGGTGGTCTCTTGCTGCTTTTGTCAACACTTTAACTCTTCCCCCTCAGGAAAACTGTGACAGAGCTCAGGAGGAAGTGGCAGCCGTACCATTTGCTTAGCTACAGACTGATTTTATTGAAATACCACAATTTATGGGGTTACAATTAGATTCACTATTGAATATGTACTCAGACCCCTTTAATCTTGAAGGAAGGTGACTGCAAACTGCAATTCCTTTACTGCTATTAAAACCCCTTGTTTTTGCAATAGTCCTCCATACTGCAGGTTGGCAGTAGAGAATGTTTTGTTTCCGGCGAGCTTCTAGGCTCTTAGAATTGCCCTGCTGGGAATTTATTCACTGATGCTATAGCAAAACTTACTATTGGCTTCTCCACTATTAGTGGGGATACTAAGGGATAGGCAGGACTCTTTTTGGCTTTGGGGGTCACACCTGCCCTTCCCAGAAGCACAGGATGAATGAGGCCACCTAGTTACCAGATATTTGGCCCATTTGGCAGGAGAGCCTGAATGGGCCTTCATTTCCCCACTGCCCATGTAAATACAGGGTCACCCACAGCCTAGCTCTCCTGAATAATATGAAGTTTTTTCCAAGTCTTCATCAAGGAGAAAAATAGGTTCTGGATTGGGAGGGGAGCTCAGTAGGAGGGTTATGCACTCAGGGTTGGAATCTTACAAAATTCATTGGCTCTAGACTTCCTCCTGGTAGAGAGGGGACAGGTATTTGCCCTCATGGGTCAGGTCTGCTGCCCTTGGGTTTCTGACAACTTTGGCAGCAATCATAGGCATCTCTCTCTGTCTCTCTGTCTCTCTCTCTCTCTCTCTTTCACACACACACACACACACACATACACACACACACACACACACACACACACACACACACACACACACAATTTTAGCTGCTATATTCCTATGGACAAAATTCCCACATTAACAAGGAACATTTCTCTATGTACCACTAAGGAGCCACTTTGTGGCTCAAAGGTAGAATCAACATTTCCAGCCTCTGCTTCCCCAACACTTACAGACTGAAGGAGCTCTTCTATTAGAGATAATTCAGCTCATCCAAAGCAAGAGAATCCCAGATCTCACCCAGAGGGGAAACAGAGACATGATGGAAATGGCCAGTTCCTCCCATATTAGCTTTTTACCACTCCTTCAGCAATCTGAAGTGGGGCTGTCCTCTTCCACCTCCTTTATAAAAGCTACAAGTGAGAAGTGCCTCAAGTGGAACCCAAAGGGAATGAATAAACCTTTGATCATGAATAGAACAAAGCTCTCCACTCTTCTCTCCCCTAATTTGACCCTATCCCTTACAGGGGTACAAGGCTTTGATCTCCAACAAAAAGGGAAGAGTCTCTTACCAATGGGTTTGAGGACTGGCCTTACACAAAGAAGCATGAATGGCTCCAGGGAATAGGGGAACCAGGTCAAATCAAGTCAAGTCCATCCTAGTCAATAAAGATTTATTAATTGAAAGTATGCCAGGGACAGATCTAAGAGCTGAGAATACAAATGGAAGCAAAAAGAAAGACAATCCCTGTCCTCACAGTGATTGCATTTTAGAGGGGGAAATTTAATGTGTAAAAGGCTGTTGGAAAGTGGGAGGAGGGGAGGAAAGGCACTGGGAAATTGCAGAGAAAAGTGGGGAGACAAAAGTGAACAAAGGAAAGGAATGAAGACTTTGTGAGTGTGGGCTTCAGTCCTCCTTAAAATGGAGTTTCGGGGAGAGACAAGCCAATGAGAGGGAGAAGCTGAAGGGGAGGAAAGGACTTCCCAATATATGAAATTTAGAAGTGGAGTCTTGGATTAAAGTGATCTTGCACAGTAAAGAGTTTTCTTGGGGCTTGGAGAGAATGCTAAGTGAAGAGTGCAGCCCAGAGAGATAAAGGAAAGGTTGAGCAGTATTGTGAGACAGAATAAAGGGGTGCCTCTTCCTACAAACCTCCATCCTATAATCCTGGGAACCAACCTATTCAACTGGCATGAAGGAAGCCCATTATCCAGGAGGTATGAAGAGGCAGGTCCACATCCTCATGGAAAAACACAAAATGCTCAATGAAGGCTCATCTCCCCATTCTTTTCAGGTTGCTCTAGATAAGTAATGATAAATCTATTTGAGATTGTGGGTTGTGCCCCATCCCCCAAGACCATGCTCCCCTCCCCCCAGAATAAATGCCCTCCCCCACTCCAGAGTCCCTAGTGCTCCACTCCCCTCAAGCTCTGCTGCATGTGAGCCAGCCACATTACCCCAGACAGGAGGTAGGAATTGCTCCCATTGAGCTTCTGGGCAGAGCATAGGTGAAGTGAAAAATGTCCTCAGGTGTGGTGGAGAGGGGAAAGGGAACAGCTCTGCCTGAGTCCCTCTGCCTCTCTAGTAATGAACACTGGTAGGTGAGATGCACATGCCCATAGAGAGGGCTCTGTTTGCCCTCTCTGGCATGTCTACCATAGGTTCACCACCATGACTCTAGACTCTACATCCATATTATGTGATTAATCCATTTCTCTGATATACCAATGTTGTTACATCAATATTATCGAATGCCCTGAATGACCTAATCCAGAGCTGATAAGACTTAAAGATCATCTCTCCTTTTTGGCTCTCAGGTAAGAGAGTGCTGGACACTGACATATTTCCTTGGAAGCATTTTCCCCAATCAAATTAAACTGCTTAACTCTAACTTTGAAGTCTAAGGGATAGTGCTTAAAACAATCCCTAACACATAGAAGCTATTTATCTTGGTTCTTTACTGTTATTAGAGCCCTAACAATTTTGTGGAAGGGAGAACTAATAGCTAGGAAGCCTGAATGGAGGAGGGAGAAAATGGCCAGAACTTGAGGCAGTGTTAGAGGTTTTAAGTGTTAATGGTGAGGGAAGCATTCCAGGAAAAGGTGTTGTGGGGTGCTGGAGGTGATGTGGAACCTAGAGAGTCAGAATCAAAATCCAGAGCTCTGTATAACACTATAGTGAAACAGGCTTGTCTGCAGGAATTCCAAACCTGCAGACCTTTGGTCTCCAGATCCTAACCTTGCATGATAAAACAGCCTTATCTGCAGGAACTCCCACCTTGCAGACATCCCCCTTGTGTACAGGAATTCCAGCCTTGTAGACAAAATCCTGTGCCCTGCTGCCTACTGCCATTTAAAAACTCAGCTTGGCACAGGTTGGGGTCACACATCAGCCTTTCGATGTGAGACCCTTAGCTTAAGCTAAGAAAATAAAGTCCCTTTGCATTTTGCATTGCTGGCCTGAGACTCATTATTGGGATTGACTCCAGGCACTTCATATGGGGGCTTGTATGGGATCCCACAGGAATAATTGAGTTCTGACCAGCAGTGTGATAGACTGAGAATTCTCCTAGGAACCTTGCTTCTGAGATTGCTTGGGTCCAGTGGGCTCCAATCCATGGCTTGCACCAGGGACAAGGGAGGAGGTCTTGAAGGTTCATGGTGTAAGGCCAAGTGGCTGGCTAGCCCCTCTAGCCCTGGGGTTCATATGAGGAAGGCCTATTGCCAGACCAGAAACTTGACAGACCCTCTGAACACACTCCTGGTAAAGCCAAAGGGAGAGAGGAGCTCTGCTGGGCACAGGCATCTCAACCAGGGGAGACCTACAACTTTATTAGCCAGAAATTTAGAGGTAACTTGTGGGGTTGGAGTTCCCATTGCAAGAGTTTTTTCTGGGGTTAGAGACTGTGAGATTTAAGGGTTACTTGCAGGGGTTGGATGTCCTTATGAGCCAGTGACAGCTTTGGCCTGTCCCTGGAGCCCTGTAGAAAGCCAATTGGAGAAATAGGGTCAGGATAGGGCCTGTTATCTGGATTCCCTACGTGACCAATCCAGGCTGAGGCAGTCTTTGTGTTTGGTCCTGGTCGCCTGAGCCCTGAAAAGCTCTGGTACCAGAAGGTTGGTTAATCCAAAAATGACATGACCCCTCCAAGAGGCTATTGTGAGTCATTTAGAGAAATGGAGTCTGTAATAGATATTTTATCTGGATCCCATTACAAAATCATTGGCTAGTAAAACTATGGGTATAATTTTTTCTGCACTGCATGTCAGGTCGCAGACTGAATGGGCCATCTAAGGTAAAAATCTGAGACTCCTCTTTTGAGTCATTTTTTGATCCCCACTTTTTCTTAATATTCTTATTGGAAAGTTTTAAGTCCTTAGCAGACCAGCAGCTACTGAGTTAACCATTTTTCTCCTTGATAATTAAGAAGCCTGAGTTCTAAAAAATAGATTACTTAGATAGTCAAGGCTGGACACAGACAAGGCCAGACAAGACTTTACCTGACCAGGTGCAATCCTGTAAATCAGGGACAGGACTTGATTAGTAAAAATCTCTATGAAATATATTTCTGCTCCCAGAATTAACACCCTACTAATTGGTGGTTGGAATTTGGCCCTTGTCCCTGTACCTATCTCTCTACTTTTTAGACTTTTAATGGGTTGTGTATGATTTGTAACCCCTTCACAGCTGTGACTCTTTCTTTGTATTCTTTGTTTGAAACCAGTATAAAAAAAACTCAAGAACTCCATGAAGTTGGAGCAGCTATGAGCTAAACAATTAGTCTGGCTGTTCTCAGTTTCTGTTTCCTGTCTTTTCAATCTGACGCCATTAAATGCCACTCAGGACCCCCCAAAATCTAGAGCTGGCTCTCTATAGAGCCACCTCACTATGTGTCCCTTGGGACATGAGGAAATGCTTTCCCTCCATGCCTTCTCTTTTGGAGTAAGTTCCCATAATCAGTACTTAATGCAAAGTGTTAATGTTTCCATCTCCCCAAACAACCTATTAGGTTAATAATTGAAAATTATCAAATTGTTAGGGAACACACTTTGAGAAGTAGGTGAAGTTTAGTAATAAATGACTTGTATCTGCAGCCTTAATTTACCACAACTGAAGTTTGGATCTTGAGCTTTGAAATATAACCCAAAGCTTTCTGGATTTCCTCCAGAATCTGGGATACAGAAATTTATCTGTAAAATATTGTTATTCAAGTATTTATAGATGCCATATTATTATGAGCTTTGCAAAAAGATATTCTTTAACAGAAACATCACATACCATCTCTGCAAACAACTTAGGAATCAAATTTCCTAAAAGGATCAATTCCTGTCAGAGGATGATTTCTGGAGATAAAAAAAAGCCTTATCTATTAATTAGGTTTTATGGGATGGATGCATTCCTTGTGTTTCTTAAGATTAAAGGAAATGTAAAACTCAGAGGGATAATGGAGTAAATGGGGTCTACCACCAAAATGTGGGATATGGAGAGGGAGGCTTTTGTACTTTATGCTTTACTCTAATTTTTCAGTAAATATCCTTTTGTAAAAAAAAATGTTGGTGTAATCAGTGTGAGCTAAGCCATGTTACTTGGTTAATTGATATTGGAGAGACAGCAACTGGTTAAATGGCATGGTGGGACCACACTGATGGGGGCTCATTAGGAATGAGCATTAGGGAAATGATGACCCTGTTCTGGGGACCTGACCTGCCAGTGTGAGTACAGGTTGGGAGAATGAGTCCCAGCACCTACACTCTACAGAAGCCAGAGGTGTAGACATTCCTGAGCATAGGTGGAAGCTAGTCAGATAATATTGTAAACTGCAGAGAGACCACTCTGGGCTCTAAAGCAGCAACTCCCTAAGCTGCCCACCCATCAGCCCCTTATTCCGGGGTTTTTGTTTAACTCTTTGGCTCCCAGAAGCCAGGAATCCTTGTCTGTCAGATTGGAGATTAAGTCCTGTTTAATGAGGCAGGACTGGGGGCAGGATCTGGCTGGGAGACTCCAGTGAGACCAGCCCTGGCCAGTTATGGGGGGAGAGGAGAGAAGGCAGGAGGCTGCTCCTAAAACTGACCAGGGCACCTGTCCCTGGCAATGGTGGCTGAATAATTAGGAAAAAGCAAGAATTGTTCCATCATTCTGATCACAGATGACTCACTAACCACCTCCCCACCCCACACCCTCCCCACTGCATGGCACCATCAGTCAAGCAGAGCCCACAGAGAGGAAGGAGAAGTGAAGCTTCTTAGAAAGGCTCAGTCTGGGGAAACAGTGTAGAGCCAGCCAGGGTCACACTGTGTGCCTCAGACCAGCTCCAGGTCAGCCTCCATCCTCTCTCCCTCCAGCCTCTGGGAGCACCATGACTCCTGCCCTCTCGGTCCTGCTGTGGTTCGGTGAGTCCTCAGCAGCCCCCACCTTAGAGGGATCTTTATACACCATCAAGTCCTACCTGCCCCCCCCCCAACATCCACTTTGCTGAGGAGGAAACTTTCCTCCACAGAAGGGAGTGACAAGTCTAAGGTCACCCAGCAAGGGTGGGGTTAGAGGAGAAAAGGTGGGACTCTTAGAGGAGTCTCCTGGGGTCCAGCCTCCTTCACTCACAGCAGCCCTAAGCCCTAGCCCTGAGCTGTCTCTGCCCTTCCTGTGAGGATGCTGGGGGGGCGGGGAGCCGTGAGTAATCAGGGTCTTCTGTGCCAGGGCTGTGTCTGTGCATGAGGACAAGGACCCAGGCAGCAGGTGAGTCCTTCCCCCAACAATGCCCCTGCCCAGAGGACACAACTGACCCAGGAGAAAGAGCTGGGGGAGGTCTGACCTGAGCTGTTTAAAAGGGGGGGGTGTTTAGGAGGATTGGGGGTGTAGTTGTGGACCAGCAAGTGAAGTGTGGAGGTCCCCTCCTCCCTCACAGCCACCGCTATTACTGGGAGACAAAAATAGCATCCCTTCGGGAAGTCCCACCTTTTCTCCTCTAACCCCACCCTTGCTGGGTGACCTTAGACTTGTCACTCCCTTCTGTGGAGGAAAGAGCTGCCACCTTCCACAGGCTATAGGAATGATATTGCCCTCGAGGAGAAGTGAGTGATACCCCGATAAGATGATGGTGTGAGTTGGGGAACACAGAAACCTCTCATGGCTCACAGCAGGAGGTCAGGCTCAAAAGGGAGTTCAGCCTGTCTGAGCTGCTGCTCTTCCTCTCAATCAAGTCTCCCCGCAATAGAGTCAACGCAAATCTGCTCTTGAAGTCTTGGGTGCTTAATCAGGAACAACAAGGCAATGGGGATGAAGGTGGGGTATCAGCAGGAAAGGGGGTGCAGGTGTCCCTAAGCCAAGGCCCTTCACTCAGGCAGGTACCCAGCAAGCCTCAGACCCGAAGGTGAGACAACGTGTCCCCCAACCAAAGCTTCACCTTCCTGAACCCTCTAATAATATTCCCTTAAGTATAATTGTGTAAATCTAGGAGGGACACTGCAGGGCACAAGCCCAAGGCAAGTGGGGTTCAGGAGCAGCTCCCCAAAGGGAAGTCCAGTAACCCCAAACTCAGTTCATCTCAGTTGATATGTGAGTGAATGCAGGGAAGACCAGCTGTCACAGGCGCAGGTCTCCTATGCAAGTCAGGAGAAACCCAATGGCCACTTCAGGGGATCTCAGAGCAAGATCTCCTGACCTTCCTCTTGGGCTCCAACCCCCAAAAGTCCCAGGTCAGGTTTTTTCTCTCCCAGAAGTCTCTGCAGTTCCAATGGTCCTTTGGCTCTTCCTCACCTCCAACATTTCGTGGCAGTTTTGTCCAAAATGTCAGGGCTTGCCCCATTGTTACAGCTGACTGAGTCTAAAGAGAGAGGACCTGGTGTGGGGGCGGAGTGGGGACCCTGTGTGGGGGCGGGGTTCCTACAGAAGGGGATCCCCGGGAACTAACAGCTCTCCTTCCCTTCCAGACAGATTCCCCAAACCCTCCCTTAGGGCAGAGAATGGCTCTTTGGTGCCCAAAGGGGGAGCTGTGACCCTCAGGTGCAGGACATCATGGGAGGCAAAAGAGTGGCGGCTGGAGAAAAACGGAGCATCTGAACCTATCAAAGCTGTGAGAAAAGCTGGAAATGAGAGTGAGTTTTCCCTCCCACTGGTGACATCAAATAATGCAGGGACCTACCGGTGCCTCTATTTATACGATTCACACATACATGGAAGTTCATCCTATGGGTGGTCAGAGCGCAGCGACCCTCTGGAGCTGGTGGTGACAGGTGAGGCACATCATCCCTCCCAGAACCTCCCCCCCCCATCCAGGCAGGGCTGGCTCAGGGTCTCCACAGCCCTGGGTCCCTCTCCAGCCTAGCCTGGTCCCAAGTGCCCCCCTGGCTCTGCCCTTCCTGGCTTCTCCCCTGTGTCTGCCTCAGCTCTCCCTCTGGGTTTGCAGAAGAGGGGAGGAATCAGCATTTCTATAGAGTTTACTATGTGCCAAACACATCACCTTTGCTGTCTCATTGGATGTCGGGGCTAGTATGATCCCCATTTTACAGATGAGGAAACTGAGGCAGAGAGGAAGTTGGGAGGCTGGATTTGAACTCAGACCCTCCTGACTCCTGGCCCAGGACTCTCTCCTCTGCCCCATGAGCTTCCTCACTCAGCTCCCATCTTGGGGTCAAATAGGAGGCAGGAGAGGCTCAGCTTGGATCTCAGGAGATTCTCCTACTGCCAGCCCTGCCCCTCCCAAAGCCAGGAGAGGGAGCAGAGGGTGGAGCTGCTGCTTCTGGGCCCCTCTCTGAGCCCAGGCCTGGGGCAGAGTGTGGAGGGGGATCGGGAGGGAGGAGAAGCCTGAGGGACAGCCAAGTGTCTTCCTCTCCTCATGCCTGTCCCAGGGGATCCCTCAGGCTCCCTCTTCCCTCCCTCTCAGTTTCTCTTTGTCTCTCCCTCTCTGTCTGTCCATCTCTTTCTCTCTTTCTCCTCCCCCATTCCTTGCCCCGGAGCTGTCCAAGGTCTTTCTCTCCCCTCATACTCTGACTTTTCCTCTCTCAGAGCTTGAACCTCCCAGCCCAGCCCAGGCCTCCCCCCAGCCAGATCTGCCCCCTCCCTGCACAAGGGCTGCTCAGGCTCTAACTCCAGGGTCTCCCCCACTCCAGGCCTCTCTGCCCCGCCCTCCCTGGCAGCCCTGCCCAGCTCTGAGGTGGCCCCAGGACAGGGCGTGACCCTGCAGTGTCGGTCAGAGGGATGGTATGACAGGTGCGTCCTGTACAAGGAAGGAGAAGAGATCAGCCACAGCTGGACCTGGAGCCTTGAAAGGGGGCATCAGGCTGACTTCTTTTTCCCTGCTGTGAATCCGACCCACGATGGCACTTACCGATGTTACCGCTCTCATAGTTCTTCCCCCTATTTGTGGTCCTCCCCCAGCGCCCCCCTGGTGCTCAGGGTCTCAGGTGAGGCAGCCCCGGCCCCTCCCAGCCCCCCACCTCTCCCAAGCTCCCTCCCTGCCTGCTCAGGGCCTGTCCCAGGGGACCCCGGGGGCGGGGAGGGGCTGGAGGAAGAGGAGGCTCAGAGGGAAGGGCACTGGGTCATCCTCAGAGAAGGTAGACAGTGAGGCCTCTCCTTGTGACCCCTCTAGACACCTCCCATCAGCAGCCCATCCAGTCGTGTTGCTTCCATATACAGAGAATATATCTATTAGGCCCCAGGAAGGTTTGAGGAGGTCAAAGGGGGACAAGAAGAGGGCAGAGCAGGCCTGAGGTGGGGGTCTTGGGAAAATTGTGGGGAGGGGAGGCATGTTAAATACCCTCAAGTCTCCCCTCCTCCTCCTCTCTCTCGCAGGCATCTCAAAGGATCCTCACCTCCCCCAAAGTTCTGAGACTCCTCCATCCAGTGAGTAACAGCTTGCTCTGAGGACAGGTTGGGGGTCTCTCTCTCTTCCCCATTGATGCCCACCCTTTGTCTAGACCAGGCTTCAGTCCCCATTTCTCAGGAGGAAAACTGAGGCATGAGGAGGGCTGGAGGGAAAGGACAGGGACAGAGGAAACACCAGGCTGGGGAAGAAGGAAGGACAGAGCTGGTCAGGGAGGGGGAAGATGAGCAGAGAGGGGCAGAGTGGCCCTGGGATGGGTTCGAGTGATCCTGATCCCCCAGGAGGCATCCACACCTCCAGAATGAAGAGACGCCCCAGTTAATTGGAAATGATTCTGAGTGAGATGGAGGCAGGGAAGAAGCTGGCAGGGAAAGTGGGCCTCTATCAGGTGACACAAAATGGAGCATCTGAGACTTTGCTAAGAGAGGTAGTTGGGTGACAGAACTCTGGGGAGAGGCTGGGTGCCTTCTAGGATGGGGGGCTTTAGGGAAAGGGTTTGGGGTGACACAGATGTTCATCAGGAGATTTCGCAGATTCTAAAAGGATGGTTCAAGAATGGTGTCTTTGTCCTTGTCTCAGGGGCTCTCAGGGACAGTCTTCACTGGCCAGACAGTCCAGAGTGATGAGTCCCTGAATTGTTTCAGACATCTCTAGTTTTCTTAAGTCCTCCTCAATTTCCCCCTTTCTTTGTTTCTGGGTCTCTCTAAAGACCCAAAGCCTCTCCTTTCTGTCCCCTTCCCCAGGAGCCCCTGAGCTCTTCCTCTCTTCACCCACACAGCCATAGCTTCGACTTGGGGGCCAGTGGCTCTGCTTCTCCCATGCCTGATTTCCCCAATATATAGGAAGTGGGGGGGGGTCTCTCAGGTGCCCACACTCCAATTCACCTAAGCTGGAAGCACCAGAGGGACCTACTCCCCCTCATCCCTCCTCTGTCCATCATAGCCTCCCACTGATCCATCAGCCTCAGGGCTCTGCCTCAAGGCAGGGAGGACCTCAGGGCCCTGCAGCCAGCCAGGATGAGGAGCCCTGAGGAAGATTCAGATGGTCCCTCCCTGACACATCAGTTTTTCCATTTTTCTTCTGGGGTCCCTGCCTGCCCCCAGACCCCCCCCCAGGAGCTCAGAGAAGGGTCACAGGAATCACAGGAGCATCAAGTCTCAGAAGTGGACAGGCCAGGAGAGGTCCTGGGCTTGGACCACATTTGACAGATGGGAAAACCATGAGACCTGCAGAGAGGAGGGACTTGCCCAACATCCCTCATCCAGGAAGTCTGGGCAAAGCTGGGCTCACACCCCTTCTCGAGACCCTCTAGCTCTCCAGGCCTCTCTGGACTCCCCTGTAGAGCCCCTAACCCTGCCCCTTCCTCATCCCCAGGGACCTTCTCTCCAAGCCCTGAGTCTGAGAACAGACTCTCAGCTAAGTATTTGGAGTATTCCCAACAGAGGGTGGAGGGAGGCAGCAGAGTTGGGTGTTGAGTCTCAGGGTCTGTCTGCCCCATCCAGGGTCTCCTTATTTACCACCACTCCTGTTGCAGCACTTTATTCTTCTTTTTCTACCTCTGGACCTTTGGCTAGGCTGTGTCCCCAGCCTGGAATGCTCTCCCTCCTCACCTCCTCTTACAATGCAAAAATGTCTCTGAGACTAAGCTTAGGAGCTGTCACCTATAGCAGAGGTCGGCAGCCTTTTTGGCCATGGGAGCCATAAATGCCACATTTTTTAAAATGTAATTTCATGAGAGCCATACAGGGCTCACAGTGACGCTCCTGTAACAGCACCTGAAAAAAATGGACTTTATGGCTCCTGCAGAAAGAGCCATATCTGGCCCTCAAAAGAGCCAGATATGGCTCGAGAGCCATACGTTGCTGACCCCTGTCCTGTAGGAAGCCTTTCCTGATCTCCAACCTGTCCCTCCCCATTTGTTAGTGACCCCACTGCTCACATGGGACTGATTTATTTTTAGAGGAACAAACAGAGGCTTATAGGGGAGTGTAAGTCCCTAGAGGGCAGGAGCTATTCTCTCTTTTGCCTTTGTATCCTCTTGGCCTGGCCTAGCACAAGGCCTGGCCCAGAGTAAGTAGTTAATAGAAATCTGGAGAAATAAATCATGGAATTAAACTGAGAGCCCACTGAGGACAGGGCTGGGCCTCCTTCCCTCTACCTGGATGATAGCACAGGCAGAAAGCATTGTCATGGTAACTCAGAGAGAGGAGGATGTCCAACAAGAAAGGGTGGGCCACAATGTCAGGTGGAGGGTGAGGAGGGGGACCCTTAGCCTGGGCAATGAAGACATTTCTGGTGACTTTGGGGGCAGCTTCTGACTGGGGAGGAGATCAGAGCCAGGCTATAGAGGGGGAAGGAGTGAATGAGGAGAGGAAGTATAAGCATGAAGGTTAGGGGAAGGAGGGAGCAGGGAGAGAATCAAGGGAGAAGAGAGGATGGGCTCAGGGCAGGAGGAGGCAGGAGGCTGCCCCAGCCCCTCAGACCTTCTCCTTCCTTCACCCACAGAGTCAGGCTGTCAAGAAGGGAATAACAGGCATCTCCCCAGTTCAGGGGAAGTGTCTGGGAGGAGGATCTGACAGAGTGTGGGAGATGATTTCAGTGATCACAGGTGAAATGGGGCCTGAGCACAGGGCAGCCATATCTCAGTGACCAACTCTGATCCCCAGATGCTGCTGCCCAGGATTACACTGTGGGCAATCTGGTCCGCTTCATCTTGGCTGGTCTTGTCCTTGTCCTCCTGGGGATCCTGCTGACTGAACACTGGAACAGATCCAGGGGGTAACTTGTCCAGGGGAGTCCTTGTTTGAACTCTATGGCTAGACCAGTGCTCAAGACAGTGAGATGGGAAGGAAGGGAGGAAGAAAAGAAAGAAAAAAGGAAGGAAGAAAGCAAGCAAGGAAGGAACAAAACCATTTAAAAATCAAATTAAAAAATGTAACACAGAGCTGCCAGTGTCATGTCTGTGTTAGGCACCAAGATACAACTAACAAAATAGTTAGAGACAGAGTCAGAGGGATGAAAGAGAATTAATTCCTGACCTCCCAAAACTGACGATCTTTTGGAATAGACAATGCCTAAAAGAGAGCAAGCCAGGAAAAAAAATTAATTCTGGGGAGATAAGGGGGAAGGGAGTAGGAAGAGGAATAGATGTGCAGTATTATATAATATTGTACAATGTACTTCATTGGTAACATATTGAATGTTAGTGTTTTCTTGGGTGTTTAATTTATCAATTAAACTTTATATATATATATATGTATATACATATATATATATATAT
>NC_058132.1:19526284-19568766 GCF_016433145.1 Gracilinanus agilis | reverse complement strand
CCTGGGGGTGGGGGTGGGGCTTAATAGGAAGGTTATGTAATCAGGGTTGGGAATTTACAAAATACATTGACTCTAGACTTCCTCCAGTTAGAGAGAGGAGGGGTATTATAGTACCCAGAGAATTATCCCCATAAATGAGTCTGAACCAACAATGCAAAATTCAAAGGGACTTTATTATATTTAATATTTAAATCAAGGGTCTCACATCATAAGTCTCATTTGTGACCACGAGCTGTGCCTGAGCTGGGTTTTTATAGAGTGGTAGGCAGCAGGGGGCAGGATAAGGGGATATTTGTAAGCAGCAGGGGGTGGGATAGGAAGAGGTCTGTAGGTAGCAGGGGGCGGGATAGGGGTTTGTCTTTAGGTTGGGAAATCCTGCAGATGGAATGTCTGCAGTTGGAATTTCTGCAGGAATGAGTTCCTGCAGATAACAGGAAGTTCTGCAAGGTAGATAAGTTTAAGCTCTGGAGACAGGAGGTCTGCAAGTCTGGAATTCCTGTGGACAAGCCTGTTTCACCATAATGTCATACAGGGGTCAGAATGTTTAATTCTGACTCTTTCTAGGTTCCACATTCGCCACTTCTGGAGTTGGATCATAAAGAATTCTTTCTTAAATATCTGTGTCATTATAGACAGAAGGTGCAGGGGGAATTGGTCTGGCATTGTTGCCGAAGGACCATAAGCTATTTAGTGTTGATACTATCTTTGACAAACGTCATGTCTATTTAGGCAGGTAAGGGTACATAGTGGGAGCAAAGGAATTTTCCTGCCTGTAGTTTGCCAGAAAAACTTTTCACTATTGGGGTACAATGTTCTATGCTATCTCTGGGGTACAATATCCCACAACATCCCATGCCATCTCCCCCACCTCCAAATATCTAAGGGAAGAGGGCCAATGGTTTCAATCTTCTGTAGCTTCTTCAAGCTGATAAGGGGTGTAGAGTCCCTGAGAGGAGGAGCACGAGGAGGAGGAGCTGTGGGCACAGGGTCTTCAGGGGCTTCCCTGCAGCGAATTCCAGGGTCCTGAAGGCTGGGAGACCAGGGACTGTTTCCCTAGACTGGCAGACAGGTCACAAGAAGGAGCATCCATCCCTAAGGCAGAAGGATAGGACCCAGGACTGGGGCAAAAACTAGAACGCCAGATATAAAGAGAAAGAATTAGCACAGTAGAAACTGATGTTAAACATTAACATTTGGGTATCTTAGCTAACAGATTTTATCTCCAGAAATCATCCTCCAACAGGAATTGATCCTTGTAGGAAATTTGATTCCTAAGTTGTTTGCAGAGATGTTTCTGTTAAAGAATATTCTTTTACAAAGCTCACACTTATATGGCATCTATAAATACTTGAACAATAATATTTTACAGATAAATGTCTTTATCACAGATTTTGGAGGAAATCCAGAAATCCCTGGGTTATTTCCACAATCAAGACCCAAACTTCAGTTGTGGTAAATTAAGACTGCAAGCTACAAGTCATCTATCACTAAACTTCACCTATTTCTCAAAGTATGTTCCTTAACAATTTGATAATTTTTGATTATTAACCTAATAGGTTGTTTGGGGAGATGGAAACATTAATTTGACAATTTGCATTAAGTACTGCTTATGGGAACTTGCTCCAAAAGAGAAGGCAGGGAGGGAAAGCATTTCCTCACATCCCAAGGGACACATAGTTAGGGGGCTCCATGTACAGGCCAAAGTTGTCACTGGCTCATGCCATCAGTGTGTCACTCAAGAATTAGTAGCCTAGATGGTCAGAAGAGGTCCAGTCTAGGTTGAGCCCTAGAATTGCCTCTCTAACCATCACAGAACATTCTCTGTCTTTTATATACTACATCACCATTGGATCCCAGAAGCCTTCTCCTTCCTTAAAAGACAAGTCTTTCCCATTACAGCTCAGAAAAATTCTGCTAAGCAGCAGTCTGAAAACAATTTCCATACACTCAACCAAGCCTTTCACATCCCTATCAGGCTGATAACTCAGTTATTCTTACATATTTTGGCAATAATTAACATATCACACTTTAGTAAAAAAAAACCTGAATTAAGGAACTGGAGTGCTGGATTGAGTAGCTCCATAGTAAATATAAATCAGGGCTGCATCATCTCCTGAACCGACTGAAGGACTAAGAAAAGGCTATACAGGAATCTCTTCAGGATAACTTTCCAGAGAAATTCCAGAATCATTTGTGACTTTTCCAACACCATATACACTAATTTTAAAATTATCCCTAGGTCAAGGATCCAATTATAAGAGTAGAATATCTATCTGTTCTCTTTCATCTCTCCTTCTCTCTCCTTCTCCCTCTCTCTTTTTCCCTCAAAACCCTCTGCTTAAAAAGCAGAACACGACTTCCATTCACCCATCACAAATCTGCATACTCACGGTATTAGATCAAGTCTTTCTTCTGTATTCAAATACAACATACCTCTTCACTTTCTCTCTCTGTTACCATCATAAAAATAAACATACCATTTGGTATCCCTTCAAATGCTAATCAATAACTCCCAAGAATTGAAACACTGTATCTTTAGCATAGTTTTCATCAATTATAAGTTTCAGTTCATAGTACAAATTGGTAAAATGAGGTAAGTCAGGTTTACAATGAGCTTTTGCTTACATTCAAACAACACTTAAAGCACATGTTTTAGCAACAATTTACATAAAAGTCATATTTAAAGGAATATCATAAAGCATGTAGTATTACAAGGTCTGTTTCCAATTACAAGATTTGAAACCCAAGCACTGTAAACCTTAAAGCAAGCCTTCTAACAAGCAGGCTGCTTATTTATTTTCAAGACCAGGAAGTCAAATACAATAATAAAGTTAGTCCACTTTAATACATTGAGATCAAAACCATTTATGATCATTTTAAACAACAACAACAACAAAAACAAAAACATTTTTGATCCATTTCAACACTTAAACCTATTTTTTAAACCTCTTATGATGGAAAGATAAATAAGGATGGAAAACATTCTTCTTCAGACCATACTGCTAAAAAAAACCTGTTTTACAAGATATCCATGACTTTTCTATCAACTTTTACTCGCTTGAACATATCCTTAAAACCTCTGAAGTATACAATTAAAATATACTTATCTTTAAACTCTTTAAGATCTTATTTATGTACTGTGTTGTTATATCAGTTCCTAAGTATCAAAGTGGAACAATTAAAAGTATTTCTTTCTCCTTCCTTCTGCAAGGAAGGGCTGAATAGCTCGTGAGCAATTTACCCTAAGGCTGCCTGGCTAGGTTTAAATTTTTATTACCTGAAAACTTTGCCTCATATTCCTCTTTAACAAGTGAGATCACTACAAATTAAAATTTTGCACGTATCAAAACTTTCATAATAAATTATTCTCAACAGACTTTAGTTTGAACTCCACAACTTCCAAATAACTCTTAAGTCCTTTAGTAATCTTTCAGTATGTAAACAACTGAATTTAAAAGCATTTGCTCTTATCCCTTTCAAACCTCTATTTAAGACAGAATAGAACCTCCAGTTTAGTTTCTTTTTACCTCAAAGCATTGCTACATACCTGTATTAAATTCCATCAATATTATTCTGATTTACCATTTGTTCTACCTATTTTGCACTAGAATTCACACCTATTATTTCTTTATCCATTACTCTTATTTCCTCTGTCTTCTCCTCCTTTACCCATTATTACAAAAAGAGGAAGGGTACTATATTTAATTGCATGTAATCCCCCTATTAGATCCTGGGCTGGTCAAATTTTCCTTGTTAATTTCATACAGTCTGCACATCATATATCCTTAACCTATTCAGGTGGAAAACTTAATTCTCTTTATAGCTTAAATGCATACATATTTTGTATTCATTAATCATTACTTTCTAGCAATTTGAGTCTGAATACATGTTAATCTCTAGATCATGAATTCCTTCTTATACATTGTACACATCTTCAAAAACAATCATACAACTCTCAGTCAAATACAACACTGTTTGGAAATTCCACCTTTTGCAAAATACCAAATTCTTTGTACCTGTATTATTAAAACCCATGCATAGATTAACCACTTTTTAAAAAAATGTCTTGGGTGTCATATGATTCCTTGTTGCTAGTTCTGATAGCACATACATTAAAAGAACATCTCATTTGAAAAATCCCAAATTTAAATTCTAGAATAAGTTCTCAATAAAAATATTACAACTTCTTCTGACTAACTTTTACATCTACAAAGTAGCCAGTAAAGTTACTGTCCTTATAGAATAAACATTCCCTCTCTGTGTCAGACTGGCTATTAACTACATTTAGACAATTCTCAAATTCACTAAAACCAAGGCCTAACAAACTTCTAACCATGAGTTTTTGTGCTCAATGAAATCTGGTTAAATCTTCACGTTTAACTAACAGCTACCACAATAAGTAAAATTACATTATACCATATAAATATCATTAGCAATCCTCAACCCTTAAAATCAAATCTTAAGTGAAAAATGCTTCTAATTATGGAGTAAATTCTCCCTTTTTCTGTTCTGAATTTTTTTTCTTTTTCGCTCCTTTGGGGGCCCATCCAAAGGAAGAAAGAGGAAAAATCATTGAACAGATATTTGCTTTTGTCCTCTGCTGAGGATTTTTGACATGGGAAGTTCAATCTTCCAACTTCCCTTTTACCCTTTTTTTTGGTAAGTGTCCAATTTAAGAATACATAGAGATGAGACTGTGACAAAGACATCAACAAACAGAAACATACAACTTTGTGACAAGCATGCTTAAAGGAAAAAATCAGTGCTTTAGGATCCATGTTTAAAAAGAAATATTTGTAGTGACAAAATTGCTATCTGCTCCCTGTGGGAATTTGGAGGTGAGCTGTTCATAAGGCTGACTGGATTTCTTAAGAAAAGA
Source organism: Gracilinanus agilis (assembly GCF_016433145.1). Classification (NCBI taxonomy): domain Eukaryota; kingdom Metazoa; phylum Chordata; class Mammalia; order Didelphimorphia; family Didelphidae; genus Gracilinanus; species Gracilinanus agilis. The sequence goes on along the minus strand of NC_058132.1, from coordinate 19,563,887 downwards.
ACTTTTAAAATCCCCTCCCTATTCAGATGTTAAGTCTGCTGCCAGAGCAGGCACAGCCTCTCCAGTACTTAAGTCTGGGAGGTTTGAAATGTAGGTGGGGGGATTGCAGAACAGCCACTATGAAAGAAATTACCCTTTGTGAAGCTGCATCTTAAACTCTTTCCCCTTTCTTTGTTTAATCTTATAGCTAGTTACACAAAAATAACACAGACTCAACAGAAATCTACAGGACATACTCTCTCACATATTCATACACCTTGGAACCCAAAGAAGCCACTGAAATAGAGTGACATGGCCAGATCCCTGCCTGGACTCCTCACTTTTCTTTCAGTTCTTCCACTGGTGCTCAACTTACTGAGGTCATCTAACCCTATGAACTGGGAACTCAAACCCTGGGTAAGGTCGTCCAACCCCTGTAAGTTTCTCTTAAATCTTGGAGACTTGAATCCCAGGCAAAAACTCTTACAGTGGGGACTCCAGTCCCACAAGTTACCTCTAAATTTCTGGCCAGTTAAGTTGTAGGACTCTTCTGGTCAAGACTCTCGTGTCTGGCAGAGCTCCTCTCTCCCTTTGGCTTTAATGGGAACGTTTTCAGAGGGTCTGTCTAGGTTCTGGTTTGGCAATAGGCTCTCCCCGCATAAACCCCGGGGCCAGAGGGGCTAGCCAGCCACTTAGCCTTACACCATGAACCTTCAAGATCTCTTCCCTCATCCCTGGAACAAGCCATGGATTGGAGCCCACCTGACCCAAGCAGCCTCAGCAGTAAGGATCCTAGGGGAATTCCCAATTGGTCCCACTGCTGGTCAGAACTCAGTTATTCCTGTGGGATCCCAGACCGAGCCTCCATGTGTAGTGCCCAGAGAATTATCCCCATAAATGAGTCTGAACCAACAATGCAAAATGCAAAGGGACTTTATTATCTTAGTTTAAACCAAGGGTCTCACCTGGTAAGTCTGGTGTGTGACCATGAGCTGTGCCTGAGCTGGGTTTTTGTAGAGTGGTAGGCAGCAGGGGGCAGGATAAGGGGATATCTTTAGGCAGCAGGGGATGGGATAGGGGGATGTCTTTAGGTTGGGAAATCCTGCAGATAACGGGAAGGTCTGCAAGGTAGATAAGTTTAAGCTCTGGACACCAGAGGTCTTCAAGTTTGGAATTCCTGTGGACAAGCCTGTTTTACCATAATGTCATACAGGAGTCAGGATTTTTAATTGTCTCTAGGTTCCACAGTATTTGCCCTCATGGGTCAGGTGTGCTGCCCCTGGGTTTCTGACAACTTTGACAGCAATCATAAGCATCTCTCTCTCTTTCTTTCTGACTCTGTCTCTCTCTCTGTCTCTCTGTCTCTGTCTCTGTCTCTGTCTCTGTCTCTGTCTCTCTGTCTCTCTCTGTCTCTCTCTGTCTCTCTGTCTCTCTGTCTCTCTGTCTGTCTGTCTGTCTGTCTCTCTCTCTCTCTCTCTCTCTCTCTCTCTCTCTCTCTCTCTCACACACACACACACACACACACACACAATTTTAACTGCTATATTCCTATGGACAAAACTCCCACATTAACAAGGAACATTCCTCCATGTAGCACTGAAGAGTCACTTTGTGGCACAAAGGTAGAATCAACATTCCCACCTCTTCTACCCCAACCCTTACAGACTGAAGGAGCTCTTTCCTTAGAGATAATTCAGCTCATCCAAAGCAAGAGAGTCCCAGAACTCACCCAGAGGGGAAACAGAGACATGATGGAAATGGACAGCTCTTCCCATATTAGCTTTTTACCACCCCTTCAGCAATTTGAAGAGGGGTTGGCCAGTTCTACCTCCTTTACAAAAGCTGCAAGTGAAAAGTGCCTCAAGTGGAACCCAAAGGGAATGAATAAACCTTTGATCATGAATAGAACAAAGCTCTCCACTCTTCTCCTCTCCTCTAATTTTACCCTATCCCTCACAGGGGTACAGGGTTTTGATCTCCAACAAAAAGGGAAGAGTCCCATACCAATGGGTTTGAGGACTGGATTTACACAAAGAAGCATGAATGGCTTCAGAGAATAGGGGAACCAGGTCAAATCAAGTCAAGTCAATCCCAGTCAATAAAGATTTATTAATGTGCCAGAGACTGTTCTAAGAGCTGAGAATACAAATAGAAGCAAAAAGAAAGACAATCCCTGCCCTCAAGGTGATTGCATTTTAGAGGGGGAAATTTAATATGTAAAAGGCAGTTGAAAAATGGGAGGAGGGGAGGAAAGGCACTGGGGAATTGTAGAGAAAAGTGTGGAGACAGAAGTACACAAAGGAAAGGAATGAAGGAGACTTTGTGAGTGTGGGCTTTAGTCTTCCTTAAAATGGAGTTTTGGGGAGAAACCAGCCAATGAGAGGGAGAAGCTAAAGGGGAGGAGGGGGTCTTCGCAATGTATAAAATTCAGAAGTGGAGTCTGGGATTGGAGTGATCTTGCACAGTAAAGAGTTTTCTAGGGGCTTGGAGAGAATGGTAAGAGAAGAGTGCAGTGCAGAGAGATAAAAGAAAGGTTGAGCTGTATTCTGAGACAGAATAAAGGGGTACGTCTTTCTACAAACCTCCATCCTATAATCCTGGGAACCAACCAATTCAGGCAGCATGAAGTGTAAAGCAAAGATGCAATAAAGGCTTTTGCCCTTGCAAAAGTTACCTGAAAACTTCTGGCAGTTAAACCTTAGAATCCTGACAAACAGTCAGTTGATCCCTGAGGCTTGAGGAGAGTGGAAGGACTAACTGAAGCTCTGCTTTTGGCTTTCAGCTTTGCTTTAGGCCATACCTTGTCTCTGGACAATTTGAACTTAGCTAATTTCTCTGGACCTCTCCCTGACCTTCTTCATACTATTCCCCTATTTCCTTTCCTGTTTTCCTGTGGGCTCTGGGAGGAAGGGTGGTTTTGGGGTTTTTAGTGAATAGACTTTGTGGGTTAGTTTCCTTATAGGCAAGTAGGACATCCCTGAATCAAACCATCTCTTGGTTCATTGATTTAATATACCCTCTACTTTAAAAGCAGCCAATCTTCTCTGGCTGAGAGAGCAGGTTCTCTCTCAGTCTAACCCATTCCTGTGACCCTCCCCAACCTTGAGTTTCTCCCTACCAAGCTGGTAGAAACCCTAAACCCCTCTCTCCTTCAGACCAACCCTGAATTTCAATAAATCCCCTTGTTACCTAATCAAACCCTCTGGTGAATCATTGTGTTGAAGAATTAGGCAGGGGTTGAAGAGAAGGAATTATTCTCTTTTATTTTCTGAGGGAACTGGAGGCATCCATCTTGGGAGGAAGTAGTTGCCTGATACTTCCTCCTGGATCCTTCTCAGTTTCAGTGCCAGGGAGGAGCCTTGTGACTCCTCTTTTGAGGATTTGAGAAACTGACAAGAAAGCCCCCAAGTCAGATTTAAACCATTTCTGACTGGCCCTATTCCTTGTGTCTATAGAAGTACCTTTCCTGCCTGGAAGGGTTCAGCCTATTTCCCCCAGTATCCTCTGTCTCTAGCCTGAGTGTCTAGTTTGTGCTAGCTGCTCTCCTGAATACCTCACCTCTACCCTTATCATCCAAATACCACCTTGTCCATTCCTCCCTAAACTCAGTCATCCCTTCCTTTCCTTTCCTACTACCTCAACCACCTTCATTCCTTCTTTTAAGCTTAAAGAGTCAAAGTACCCACATTTTTGATAACAGAAGGAAGCCCATTCTCCAGGAGGCATTAAGAGGCAGGTCCACATTCTCATGGAAAAACACAAAATGCTCAATGAAGGCTCATCTCCCCATTCTTTTCAGGTTGCTCTAGATAAGTAATGATGAACCTATTTGAGATTGTTGGTTGTGCCCCATCCCCCAAGACCATGCTTCCCTCCCCTAGACTAAATGCCCTCCTCCACTCCAGAGTCCCTAGTGTTCCCTTCCCCTCAAGCTCTGTTGCATGTGAGCCACCCACCTTACCCCAGACAGGAGGGAGGAAGTGCTCCCATTGGGCTTCTGGGCAGAGGCATTGGTGAAGTGAAAAATGTCCTCAGGTGTGGTGGAGAGGGGAAAGGAAACAGGTCTGCCTTTCTAGTAATGAGCACTGGCAAGTGAGATGCACATGCCCACAGAGATGGCTGTTTGCCCTCTCTGCCATGCCTGCCATAGGTTCACCACCATGACTCTAGACCCTACATCCATATTGTGTGATTAAGCCATTTCTCTGATGTAACAATGTTGTTACATCACATGCCCTGGATGATCTAATCCAGATCTGGGAAGACTTAAAGATCATGTCTACTTTTTGGCTCTCAGGTAAGGGAGTGCTGGACACTGACACATTTCCTTGGAAACATTTTCCCCAATCAAATTAAACTGCTTAACTCTAACTTTAAAGTCTAAGGGACAGTCCTTAAAACAATCCATGACACATAGGAGCTATTAATCTTGGTTCTTTACTGTTATTGGAGCCCTAAGAATTTTGGGGAAGGGAGAACTAATAGCTAGGAAGCCTCAATGGAGGAGGGAGAAAATGTCCAGAACTTGAGGTAGTGTTAGAGGTTTTAAGTGTTAATGGTGAGGGAAGCATTCCAGGAAAGGGTGTTGTGGGGTGCTGGAGATGATATGGAACCTAGAGAGTCAAAATTAAAAATCCAGACCCCTGTATAACACTATAGTGAAACAGGCTTGTCTGCAGGTATTCCAAATTTGCAGACCTTTGGTCTCCAGATCCTAACCCTTGCATGATAAAACAGCCTTATCTGCAGGAACTCCCACCTTCTAGACATCCCCCAGTCTACAGGAATTCCAACCTTGCAGACAAAATCCTGTCCCCTGCTACCTACTGCCCTTTAAAAACTCAGCTTGGCACAGCTTGGGGTCACACATCAGCCTTTTGATGTGAGACCCTTAGCTTAAGCTAAGACAATAAAGTCCCTTTGCATTTTGCATTGCTGGCCTCAGACTCATTGTTGGGATCCACTCCGGGCACTTCATACAGCAAACCCCTGGGGTTTGGAAAGTTTGAAATAATGCAAGACTCTGAAACTTAGCTTGGAAATAAAAAGAGAAATTTATTAATTTAGAAAGTAATGTTGAATCTGGCCAGGAGGACAGCCTAGGCATCAGTGATGGGTAAACTAGGGACCCCTGGAATGTTCTATCCACCCCAAGGACATTATTCCTAATCTGATGAATACAATGAGTAGGGTACAATTCAATGAAACTTCAAAAGAGTTGCCTTAGAAACAGACTGACAGATGAGCATTTCCTTTCCTTTGGCTCCCTCTTTAAAAAGTTTTCCCATCACTGGGTGGATGCTTGCCTCCTAGATGGAACAGCATAGATGGAAAGCTGTTCTTGGGGGATAGCATGGATGGGAAGTTGTTCCCCTCCCTCACCCCAAAAGACATCTACTCTGGGATTTTTATACTCTATCCAACAGAGAAGACATAACTCTAGAATGGCAAGCACTGAAGCAAGGGATGGAGGGGTGGGTTTGCTTGAAGGCTTAAGGGGTGGCCCTCAGTTTAGAGGACAGATGGATGTCAGAGATACAGTTTAATGATACCAAGGCATAGCCTGGAGGTAAATCTCTCTGTCCATCCCAAGTCTAAAGGATGATCCAAGAAGGATAATCCTTTTCCAGTCAGATGTTTTGGGTTAGAAGTCCTGAGGATGTAAGGGAGCAAAGGAATTTCCCTGCTAATAGCCTGAAATGTTTCTATAGTTTTAAGGGTACAATGCCCATGGCAAGGGGACCCCTAATGGAAAGGCAGAGATGAGCATGTTGATTTCAGCCAAGAGGACATCAACAAGTTTCCCTGGATCAGAAAGTATGTGATAGGGATTATATCCTGACCAAGTTGAGATCTAGACCCACGTATTTTAGTGCCAATTAAATGCCCAGGATCAGTTTGGTTGCTTCCCCATGGTAAAGGGGAAGGAGATATAGTTCTATTGAGTCCTGAGGGAGTCCCCTGTCAATGTGGCATCTAGAAGCCCCCAAATGTGTGGCCTAGTAAGATTTGATGACCCCAGTTTAGTTTAAAGGCAAAAAGCCCCAAGTTTTGAGCTTGTCCTGTGACAGTTTCTCCCTGAGGGGAAAGTCCAACCACAGAGTCTCAGACTAACAATAGACCTTAAAGTAGTTTAAATGGAGAGGACTAATCCCATCAGATGTTAAGTATATCTTTTGTCCCAATGGTTTCTCCCCTTAGGCCAAAGTCCTTTACTGAGGTAGTCCAGCCCTTGGCTAGGTCTTTCCCTTTTGTGTCCATTGTAAAGCATCAGCCCTTCACGGTTATACCTTTCTGGGACTCATTTTTCTTTGTTATCTATGTGAAGTAGATCAACTATCCCTCTCATCCTCTGTCCCTAAGTTCCCCTAGAAAGGTATTTAAGCTTCCCAACATTAAAGGATCTTTGGAATTGTCAATCTAGTTATGGTTGGCTCTCTGGAGGGGTCAGTGACCAGAGCAATCAGGGTCTTGGGACTCTGCATGGATGTGTAGTGGACAGCTCTGTGTGGAGGCCTTGAGGAATGCACTGAACTCCTTTCCTTAATGAAAGAGTGCTTCTTCTGAGTGTTTAGTAGTTCTGTGTTTTTTCCAGGTAACACCTCATTGGGGAAAGATACCAAATACAGCTCAGAGGTCTCACCCATTGGTTTGTGGATCTGGTGTGAGGCATCATTCTGAGCCTGAGAGTTTAATTAATTAACTCTTCAATAAAAACATTTAAAGATACCCCCAGGAGAAAATAATTCCCAAGGGTTTAAAATAGCTTAAAAAATAAAAGAAAATTCCAGGCAAGAAAATTAAAAGAAATCAGTGATGCAGTTCTCTGAGGACCCTGGAGCATCCCATCTAAATCTTATTTTTTTTTAATTTCCTATCTTAATGTCACTTCTAAGAAAGGAGATTGGCAAGGTTTAGACAATCAAGGTTAAGTAACATGCCCGGGGTCACAAAGCTAGGAAGTGTCTGAGGCCAGATTTGAACCCAGGTCCTCCTTACTCCAAACCTGGCACTCTATCCACTGTGCTATTTTTAACCAGTAATGTCAGAGCTACTGAAGCAGTTACAAAGAACAGATCTTTAATCAGATAAAGGGAGAGAATACTGTTAGTGCCACCACACAGAGTCATGCACTCACGCGCGCGCGCTCACACACACACACACACACACACACACACACAATCAACCAACACCACACCAATCTCAGACTCTGGGAAGAATGACTCTAGGAAAACCTGCCACCAAAGGGGATTTCCATTAAACTGAAGAACTTGGAGTTTTACATATACTTTAGATTAGAGAGCATAAGAAAGGAAGGACAACTGGTTGGTTTAAATGGAGAGTAGGGAAAGAGGCACCTGGGAATGGCCTAAATACTAAAAGAGGAACTTAGAAGACAAAAGGGCACTTAGGACTTGAGTAGCTCTACCACTGTATTCTGGGTACTTCATGGGTGCTTGATGGCTTATTTTCAGTCTGGGACAAAGGGTCAGTCTGGGAGCTTCTTTAAGGCAAGTTCCCATGGGACAGGAAAGTTTGGTGTTCCATAAAACAAGGTGTCACTACCTAGCTGCCCCCCATTTAAGGCCTATAAACCACATTTATATTCTTCTTTTTTTAAGCCTTTACCTTTCTTCTTGGAGTCAATACTGTGTATTGGCTTCAAGGCAGAAGAGTGGTAAGGGCCAGGCAATGGGGGTTAAGTGACTTGCCCAGGGTCACACAGCTGGGAAGTGCCTGAGGCCAGATTTGAACCTAGGACCTCCCATATTTAGACCTGGCTCTCAACCCACTGAGCTACCCAGCTGCCCCTATATTCTTTTTATCCATGGGGCCCACACCTGGGTCACAGGATAATCTACCTAGGGCCCAGTTAACTCAAACTGGCCCTTGTCTACAACTTGGCCTCTTCACTTTAGACAGGCCCAATGGAGATTCTGAGCCTGTTGGGGGTTAAGTCATGTCTTCCCAGCCTTGTAAGCCATGAGGGATTGGTATCAGCTACCACAATATTATCCAGAAGGAAAAGAGGAAGAGGAAAAAGGTGTAGAAGCAAGGAAGGGCTCACAAGATAAATGAACTGAGAGTGAGAAGGGGGACAGGATCTAGTTTTGACATGAATGGAGGTGAAAAGAGCCCAGGAAAGGACTCAGAGTATTGAGGAATGATTTGAGGTGAACCCCTGGGTTCAGGATAGGAACTCTTTGCAAGAATGCAAGACTCCAAAACTTAGCTTAAAATGAAAAGAGAAATTTATTAATTTAGAGAGTAATGTTGAAAGGTTGGGAGGCAGATTCAAGGATGGGAACTGCCTCCAGGGGGATAAGTTCTGGGTTTTTTAATATTCTATTGACAACAGGGGCTACATGACTTGCAGAAGGTCAGTGATGGTATGAATTTTGTCAGAAGTGGGGGTGTTGGTCACCTGACTGGAGCTAGAGTGGTGTTTTTGTTCCAAAGACATAGGATTGGGCTTGGCATAGTTTAGGGGACAAGCAGATGTTCTAGGTTACAACCTGATGGTATCAGGGCATAACAGAAGATGTATTGAAGTGGGCTACCTCCTGAAAAAATGCCCAACACCCAGGTTTAGAAGTTTTAGGGATCTTTAATAATCAGCCGACTGGAGCGTCCTCCTCACATGAGAGAGAATCTTGCCACCCATAAGTAAGCACAGAACATATATAGGAAAATAAGTTGGCGGGAATCTTCCTTGGTGAGCATTTCACAGGATAGCATTGGTGTGTTCAAACATATACATTCCTTAAGCAAGCGAGGGATTTCTCAGAAGCAGGAGTTGAGCATTACAGCAGGGTCAGGGAAGCTGACTGAAGGGAGGTGAGATAAGAGGTTGGGTGAGAACCCAGCTAGGCTGCAGCCCCCTGAGGGGCCCCTGAAAGGTTCTGTTACTTTTGAGTCTTCTCTGCTCCATGACAGTATATTTTTGTCCATCTTGAAATCTAGGGGAGAATCCAAGGGGAATATTTCTCTCAGGGGTCTTTCTTATGAGTCTCTAAGATCAAAGTCGCCTTTTCTTTGGCATCACAAGAATAACAAGGAAGAAAAGGAATTTTCTTGCTCTTTTTTTTTGACCTGATGTCTTCTGGATTTTGGGGTGTCCAGAAAGGGAAACCCTGAGTGCTATGCCAAGGGGACTTTCACTGCGTTCCTGGCTTTGTCCAACACTTACTCTATGATTCTGGGTATCTCACACCCTATTTCTGGACTTCTGTTTCCTCATCTATTGTCAGTCAGATTGATGGAGGTTTGACCCAAAGGATAATGAGACTAGAGTAAGATAATATAGCAAAGCTTTAGTGGAGGAAAGAATCAACAAGGGGGAGTCCCATGCCAGTAGGGGTGGCTACATAGTCCCACATTGGTGGGGGGGGGGGAATGAGATCTTATAGCATTATGGGGTTTCAGGAGTAATACAACTTGAGTGGCCCCTTTTGGTTGTCTCTGGAAAAGGTGAGCCACTAGGATTAATTTCATTGGATATCCCTGAAAGAGGAGGGAAATCTCCATCTCTAGGTGTTTTTTTTTTTTTTTTTTTTTTTTTTTTATCCTGGGACTCCATTCTAGGAGCATAGGGCCACAACCAGTAGGCAATGGGTCACACAGTCGCTCAGGGTCGCCCAGCTGGGAAGTGACTGAGCCCGGACTTGAACCTAGGACCTTTCGTCTCTAGGCCTGGCTCTCAATCCACTGAGCTAGCCCAGCTGCCCCTACTTTAGGTTGCAGTTTCTTTAGCAGATGTAGTTTTTACAGGGTGGGGTTGCTAGCCCCACGCCCAACCCTTCTCCTTTTTCATCCGGGCTAGGGACCGTCCTTGGCCCAGGAGTGGTAAGGGTGGGCAATAGGGGTCAAGGGACTTGCCCAAGGTCACACAGCTGGAAGTGTCCGAGGCCGGACTTGAACCTAGGACCTCCCATCTCTAGGTCTGACTCTCAATCCACTGAGCCATCCAGCTGCCCCAATGTGTAGAAGGCAATAATTGGAAAGTCTCAAAGTTACAGGATATTTTGGAAATTGTTTTGTTGGCTTTCTGTTGCCTAGATGGGGTTTATTATTTTCCTGTTGCCTGGCTGGGGTGTCCAAGTTTGTCATCTATAAAATGGAGGAGAGGGATTCAGTGTCTGAAGGCCCTCTTGGCTCAGATTCTAAGCTGGGTCTGGAAGTCTCACCTGTAGTTAGACTAAAAGAGGGAAACAAAGGATTGGTGATATAACAGTGTAGGCCTGAGGGTTCTTTCCCATTCTTCAGGTGCTGATGGGGAAAATAAATCTGTGCATCATGGGGGAAACAAAGGGAAAATGCATGTAGGTATACCTATCCCTTGGGAATCCTCATGTCCTCTTCCTGGTATAAATTTCAGACACATCTGAGAGAGGTAAGAGAAGAGTAACCTACTGACCATGCCAAACACAGAGTCATCAGACACAGCAGAGCTTTGGGTCACACTTTCCTGGTGTAAAAAAGATGGGGCACCAGGGGTGTTAAAATATAACCTAAATGGTTGTGGGTACACACACTGGATTGAAGGAGAGACAGAACCAACCAGGATAGGGAGACCAGAGTTCACTGCTAGGCTGGTAACTGTCAAGAATGGCAGTTGGCCCAGCTCACCCTAGGCCAGGGTCTATAGAACCAGCAGGCAAGGTAAAAGTTTTAACAGTTTTAATTATGATTAACTAAATAAAGGTGGGATAGGGAATTCTACACTAGAAAACTAAAGGGCAAATCACAGGGGCAAGGGGAGGACTTGTCTACACTAACTCTAATTGACCTAGGCCAGGCAGGGCTCAAAGGAGCAGTTCTGGAGTCACTGGGAAGCTGCTTCAAAACTGGTTCCAGTCGGGTTTGACTAGCACAGCTAATAGGCCTGATGGTGGCTTTGGGGTTCTCAAGGTAATCCACAGATGATCACAGGATGCCAAAAGCCAAGGTGATCCAAGGTACCGAAGTAAAGAGAGTGTCCTTGAGATGCTGTCCACCAGATCCCAAACTCCTCCTCCACTTGGTGCAGCTCTGCAGGTCTTGTCCACTTGCCGAAAGCCTCCACCACTCAGGATCCAGGGAATCAGGATGCAGGGTGTCCTTAACTCTGAGATCTCCCAGGGCTAGCAACAGTTTGTGCCAACCCCTAATGGAGTCCCTCTCAGAGCACAAGCACTACTTCCTGCTCCTTCATTCCATCTTGGAATTCTCCAGCCCTTCCTGCTATATCCATATAAACTATATGCAACTAATACTATAATCTTCCTCACAACACTGGTGCCCACCTAGAACTGCTACTTTTCCTGTAGTACACACAAAATGTGTGCTTCATCATACAAATTATGTGGATTATCTGTGTAAGAATATTTGGTAATGATGTATATAGTGGAGAAGAGGTCTCAAAAGTGGATATTGAGTGAGGCCAGAAGTGAGACTTATGGCTAATTTGATCATGTTAGGGGATTTCTCTATCTCCTCAGATTCTGGAACTGGACCAGTGAGGACTCTCTTCTTGCCCAGCTCTTTCCAGACAAAGTTTGGTAGGTCTGGGCTTCCTGTGAATAGGCATATGGAAGACATCCCTCAATTGAGAGAGAGTCTATTCAGACAGGCGCTGGAATGGCTGCCTTTCAAAAAATAATCATTTCCTGAGGAATTCTAATGAAGAGTTTGGATGAAGTCCCCCTTCTGAGGCTACAGGTAGCATTTCTTCTTCTGATAAATCCCTTAGTGGGATTAGTATTAAATTGTCTCATGAGTAAGAGACTGATGCTCTAATCCCTGGGATTTAGGAAGTGCCTGTGAAGTGCCATCCCCTACCCTCCCTTTATGATTACATCAGTATCAGCAGGTTTCCAAAATTCAATTGATTTGTTTTAATAGATTAGCAATTTTCCCTAGTTTAGTTTTTCTGAGATCATAGACCTTAACTTTTCTAAAAATAATCAAGATCTATATCAGAATCATGTAAACATTTTGTATAAGCATAATTCTGAAATAATTTATTTCTAAAATCACACAAGAGTATAGATTTTTCTTTCAGAGAAGTCTGACCCTTTTGGGAATTCTATTGTTGATCTTTGGGAAACTGTAATCATTCTGATGAAAATTATTGTACCATGGTGCAAATCTTTGTGTATATAAGGAGGCAATTCAAAAGGCTTGGGGTCTTTGGTTGCTAACCAGAGTCTGACTTTATTGTGAGACTGGCCCTTTCTCAATAAATGTATTTCTTTTTTGGCTTGGAGACTTTGTTTCACTTTTTGGCATCTCTGCTAATAAATTTTCGCCACATTCCCTTACTGGAAAAGTTCCTGACTCCATTTCCACTTATTTGAGCACACACACACACACACACACACACACACACACACACACACACACACCTTAGAGTCAATTCCACAATTCTGTATCTGCAATTGGGTCTCCAACAGCTATAAGAAAGGCTATCACTCAAGTTGGATCTAGAACCCTGGTATGCAAATACTTCAGAGATGGTTCATCATTTTCTCAATTACCACTAAAAGTTTGATTCATGGTTTCTAAGGACCACATGTGTACAGGAGGTATTTTATGTTTTGCTCTGCATTCTCAGTAATTTCCTTTTGTAAAAGCTAAATCAGTCCTCGTGGAACCAGTGAGAGGTAACTGATGTTCTTTGGTTAATTGATATTAAGTAGATAGTAACTGGCTAAATGATATGATGGGAACTTGCTAGGTTTTGGGGGGCTCATAAGCAATGAACATTAGGGAAACGGTAACTTTGTCCAGGGGTGTCTGACCTGCCAGTCTGAGAAAAAATTGGGAGAGTGAGTTCTGGGGTCCTACCAGAGGGACTAGATATCCTGAGGATGGGTTGAAGCTGACAAGGTTGCCTTGAAAACAATAGAAGATGCACCCTGAGCTCCAAGTTAACAGCTCCCTAAGCTGCCCACCCATCAGCCCCTTATTCTGTGGTTTTAACTCTTTGTCTACTAGAAACCCAGGAAGCCTTGTGTGTCTGGACTGGGGGCACAGCTCTAGCTGAGGGAAGGAAGTGGTTTGGAGACCAAAGTCAGATTCCAAGCATTCGAGTGAGACCAACATCTATCAGTGATGGGTAGCTCAGAGAGGGAATCTGTGAGGTTGGCACATAAAGTTTATCTGGAGATCTATCTCAGGCAATGGGGCCTGAATTTTCACCAAAATCACAAGAATCATTCAGCCATTCTAAAACCAGATGACCCTACCACAGGCACACACATGCACCCTCCCCACTGCATGGGGCCATCAATCAACTAAAAACCACAGAAAGGAAGGAGAAGCAAAGCTTCTTAGGGTCTTATACTTGCAGAGGTAGCCCTGGACCCATCCTGTGCCTCATATCAGCTCCTGGTCCATTGTCAGTCCCCTTCCAATAGTCTCTGGGACCACCATGACCTCCACCTTCTTATTCCTGCTGTACCTTGGTGAGTCTTAAGCAGCCCCTATCCTAGGAGGGTCATTACCTACCACCAAGTCCAACCTGTATCCACCACCAATTTGTTAAGGGGCAAACCTTCCTCCAGAGAAGGGGAGAGACAAGTCTGAGATCTCAAGGTAAGGTGAAGGTGGGGTGGTGTTGGTGGGAGTATCTGGGACTCTTAGAGGGGTCTTCTGGGGTCCATCCCACTTCATTCAAAACAACCCTAACTCTGGACTCTGATCCTGGTCTGTCTTTCCTCTGAGAATGCTGGGTGAGGAAGTGGATGTGGGGGGCCTTGAGTAATCAGGGTCTTCTCTGACAGGGCTGTGTCTGGGCCAGCAAATGAGGACACAGGCAGCAGGTGAGTCCCTCCCCTCTCACTCCCCCTGCCCAGAGCATACAACTGACCCCAAAAGAAGGAGCTGGGAAAGGTCTGGGCTGGACTGATAGGGTCTAAAGTGAGAGGGGACCCAATAAGGGTGGGGTGCCCACACAAGGAGGAACTCCTGAACCTAATAGCTCTCATTCCCTTACAGACACACTCCCCAAACCCTCCCTCAGGGCAGAAAATGGTTCTTTGGTGCCCCAAGGGAGAACTGTGACCCTCAGATGCAGGGGATCACAGGAAGCTGATCTGTACCATCTGGAGCAAAAGCTAGGAAATGCAAGGCCTGAGGTCAAGGATATGACCATAGTTGGAATGGAGGCCAAATTTTCCCTTCCTTATGTGACATGGTACCATGCAGGGACCTACTACTGTCGCTACAGACACTCATTGGACTGGTCAGAACCCAGTGACCCCCTGGAGCTGGTGGTGACAGGTGAGCAACACCCCTTCCTATGCCCAGACCCTCCTGGCAAGGTTGATTTCAGGTCCCAGCAGCCCTAGGTTCCTCCCCAGCCCAACATGGCCTCCAAGTGCACCTGTCAATCTGTTCTTCCTAGCTTCTCCCCTATCTTTGTCTCTGTTCTCCCTCTGGGGTTAGGGGAAAAAGAGGGAATGAGTATTTCTATAGTACCTACTATGTGCCAAGCACCTTACAATTCTGCCAGGTCAGTGCTAGTATGATTCCCATTTTATACACTGAGGAAACTGAGACAAAAAGAAAGTGACTTGTCTAGGATCATGTAGCCAAGAAGTATCTGAGGCTGGATTTGAACTAAGGTCTTTCTGACTCCATGTCCAGGGGCCAGATCAGAAGCAGAAGGCTTAGTTTGGATCTCAAGAGACCAGACAGAGTTAGAGGTTCCCTGCAGAAGGACACAGGTCATCTCCCACTTCCAGCCTTACCCCTCCCAAAGCCAAAAAAGAGTGAAAGGAGGGTGGATCTTCTGTTGTTCTGGCCCCTCTTACATCCCAGGTCTAGGCACAGGGAGGGGAGGGAGTGTCTCCTTTGTGCATTCTCCGCAGTCTGTAGTATAGGACTTAGGAAATCAGGGGGTGAGAGAAACAGAAATCACACCTAGACTCTTATTCTCCTTCCAACACCGGTCCCAGAGCAGAGAGCTGGGCTCTACTTTGGGGGACCTAATAACTAGCCCAAAGTGAAGAGATGGTTCCTAATTACGCCACCACCCCCATTCTGTAGAGGGAGATTCTCTGCCAAAGGACCAGGAATTGGGGTTCACAGCCCAGCACCTGGGTGGAAAACTTCCTGCTTAGGTCTCCCTCCCCACCATTCTCCCCGTTTGTCTCTTTCTCATCTCTCTCTGTCTCTGTCTCCCTTCCTCTTCCCCCTCTGTCTCTGTTTCTGTCTCTTTCCCTCTTTTCCTCTGACTCTGTCCCTTCTTTATTTCTCTTTCTTCCTCCACTCATTCCCCTACTTTCTATTTCTTACCCCGGAGCTGTCCAAGGTCTTTCTCTTCCCCAAGACATGTGACATTTCCTGTCTTCCAGAGCTAAACCTCAAATCCCAGGGAGGTCCCTAGGAAGGCCCAGACCAGGCCTCCTTCCAGCCAGATCTGCCCCACTTCCCTGCTAGAGGCTTCTTCTGGTTCTGACTGCAGGGTCTCCCCTCCTCCAGGCCTCTATACCCAGCCCTCCCTGGCAGCCCTGCCCAGCTCTGAGGTGGCCTCAGGACAGAACGTGACCCTGCAGTGTCAGTCACAGCGATGGCTTGACTGGTGTGTCCTGTACAAGGATGGAGAAGAGATCAGCCGTGGCAGGACCCGGAGCCATGAAGGAGGGCGTCAGGCTGACTTCTTCTTCCCTGCTGTGAATTCTACCCACGATGGCACTTACCAGTGCTACAGCTTTCGAAATTCTTCCCCTAATGCATGGTCAGCCTCCAGCGACACCCTGATGCTCAGGGTCACAGGTGAGGCAGCCCCAGCCCCGCCCAGCCCCCCAGCTCTCCTAAGCTCCTTCTCTACCCCTGAGGCACTCACTGGGTGCTGAGGGCCTGATCTAGGAGGACCCCAGAGACCAGGAGGAAGGGGAGAAGAGGATGCTCAGAGAGAGGGGATCAATCAAATAGGAAATGGGCCATTCTCAGTGAATATAGGCAGTGATGCCTCTCCTCTCGGATGCCTCTAAACTCTTCCCCTCACAATCTGTCCAGTTGTGCTGCTCCCACAATCAGACAATGTCTATTAGGTCCTAGGAAAGTTGTTTGAGGAAGTCAGAGAGGGACAAGAGGAGGGCAGAGCAGACCTGAGATGTAGTGAGGTTACAGGGTGGGGAGTAAATATTCCCCAGACCCTCCTCTTCCTCTTCTCCCTGTTCAAAGCACCTCAAAAGATCCTCATCTCCCCCAGAGACCTGGGAATCCCCAAGATTTGCCATCCTCCCCCCAGGCAAATAAATACTTCATCTGAGGACAGGATGGGAGTCTCTCTCCACTACTGCTCTCCATCTCCCATGTAGGTCAGGACTGAGAACTCCTTCTCTTAGAGGAAACCAAGACATGAGGAGGGCTTGAGGAAACTATGTTGGCTGGGCACTCACTGGAGATGGGGCAGAAATGGGCACAAAAGTCCCAATCCCTCTCCTTTCTCTTTACCTCTCCAGTAGCCCCTGTGCCCTCCCTCTCCTCACCCATACAACCATAACTGGGACAACTGAGGATGGGGGCTATCCCATCCCTGACTTCTCCAGCATTGAAGAAGGGTCTCTCAGGTGTTCTCATCCCAATTCTTCTAAGCTGGAAGTGCCAGAGGTGCTCCTCACCCTCATCCTTCCTCTACACAATGCAGCTTCCCACCAATCCATCAGGCTCTGACCTCAAGGCACAGAGGAACCTTAGAATCATGGGGCCAGGCAGGATGAGGGGCCCTGAGGAGGATTCAGAGGGTCCCTCCCTCCCACACCAGCTCCTCCATTCTTCTCCCTGGATCCTTCTCCTGCCCCAGAACACCTCCAGGACCTTGGAAAGGGGTCACAGGATTCACAGAATCATCAAATCTCAGAAGTGGACTGGACAGGAGAGGTCCTGAGCTCAGGCCCCATTTGACAGATGGGAAATCCATGAGGCCCAAAGAGAGGAGAGACTTGCCCAGCATCCCACACAAAGAAATTCTGGACAGAGCTGGGGCTCACAAGTCTCTAGATCTTCCAGCTTTTCAGATCTCTCTGAATCAGCCTGCCCAGACCTTAATCCTGCCCCTTCCTCATCCCCAGAGACCTTCTCTCAAGTCCTGAATCTGAGTACAGGCTCTCAGATGAGTACCAGGAGGATTCCCAACAGAGGGTGGAGGCAGCCAGAGGGGTTGGATGTCCATTCAAGGTCTGCCTGCCCCTTCCAGGGCCTCCTTATTTATCACCACTCTTTCTGCAGCACTTTATTATGTTTCTTCCACCTCTGGGCCTTTGCCCAGGCTGTGGCCCCTACCTAGAATACTCTTCCTCCTCACCTCCTTCTCTTACAATGCAAAGATGTCTCTCAGAATTAATTTAGGATTTACTACAAGAAACTTTTCCTAATCTCCAACTTGTCCCCACCCCAATTATTAGTGATCCTACTCCTTGGATGAGTGATTAATTTGTGTATATGATAAACATTCCAGGAGAATGTAAGTCCTGGGAGAGTAGGATTTAGCTTCGTTTTGATTTTGTATCTTCCTGGATTGACTTGGCACAAGGGCTGGGTCCAGAATGAGTGATTAATGAAAATCTGGAAAACAGAATTACGAATAAGACTTGGGGCCCACTAAGGACAGAGCTGGGTCTCTTTCCCTCCCACTGGAGGTTAGGACAAGGAGAAAGCATTGCCATGATAATCTAGAGTGAGAAGAAGATTCTACAAAAAGGGTGGTCCATAGTGTCAGGTATAAGGTGATGACTACGACCCTTATCCTGGGCAATGAAGACATCTCTGGTGACTTTAGGGAGTGGGGCAGCTTCTGTTCACATATAATATAAGGGCCAGGCTGTAGAGGGTAAAGGAGAGAGTGAGGAGAGAATGTATAAAATTGAGGTTATGGGAAGGAGGGAGCTGGGATAGAATCAGGGGAGAGGAGAAGATGGACTCTGGGGAAGGAAGAGGCAAGAAGTTGCCCCAGCCCCTCAGACGTATTTCCTTCCCTCATCCACAAAGCTAGACTACCAGGAGGGGAATATCAGGAACATCCCCAGTTAAGGGGGAAGGAGGACTTGGGATGAGGATCTGAGTGCGTGTGAGAGATGATCTTAGTGATCACAGGTGAAAGAGGGGCTGAGCACAGGGCAGCCATATCTCAGTGAGAAACTCTGATTCCCCAGATGCTGCTGCCCTGGATTACCCTATGGGCAATGTGTTCCACCTCATCTTGGCTGGGCTGGTCCTCATCATCCTGGAGGTCCTGCTGACTGAGAACTAGAAAAGCTCCAGGGAGTCCTTGTCTGAGCACTCTGGCCAGACCAGCCCCCAAGATAGTGGTGAAGGAAGGAAGGAATAAACAAAACCATTTAAAAATCAAGGACACCCTATGTGCCAAGTACTGTGTTAAGCACTAAAATATAACTAATAAAAGAGCAAGAGACAGAGGGATGGGAGAGAATTAAAGAATTCCTGGCCTCAAAAAACTTACAATCTTTTTGGAGTAGACAGTACCTAAAAGAGAGAGAACCAGGAAAAAGGATTCTATTATGGGGAGGTGATGGGGGTGGAGTGTGTGTTGGGGGAATAATGGGACAGGAAGAGGGATGGATGTGCAGCATTACATAATATTGTACAATGTACTTTATTATTTCTATATTAAATGCTAGTAATGTTTTATTGTGTGTTTAATTCTTCAGTTAAACATTATTTTTTATATATACATAAGAATATCATGTTCTCTGTGGATCAAATATGGGTCAAGAGGTGTTCGCTTATATCCACAGTTTTAGCTATCTTGGTCATGGAATGTATCCCTTTACAGACACAAAGGGCCTGTGTTCTGGAAGGAAAGGAATTAGAATCAAAACCAAAAGTAAAACTGAGAATAATTTTGCATGGCAAAAAGTGGATATTTAATGAAATAGAGACTTTCAAACATTCTTCATGAAAAGGCAAGAGCTGAATAGAAAATTTGATTTCCAAATATGAGTCAAGGGAGGTATAAGAAAGGTAAATAGGCGGGGCAGCTGGGTAGCTCAGTGGAGTGAGAGCCAGGCCTAGAGACAGGAGGTCCTGGGTTCAAACCCGGCCTCCACCACTTCCCAGCTGTGTGACCCTGGGCAAGTCACTTGACCCCCATTGCCCACCCTTACCAATCTTCCACCTATGAGACAATACACCGAAGTACAAGGGTTTAAAAAAAAAAAAAGAAAGGTAAATAGGAAAGAGAAATCAAAAGGGATTCAATAAAGTTAAACTGTCCTATATAGGAAATATACTTGTAACTACTAAGAGCTTTATCTTGGTAGTTAGGAGTATTCAGAGATAGAGTGCCTGGGTGTGAATTGACTAGAATGGGATGATATTTTAAAAAATAAAATTAAATGATAAGTAAAAGGATTGTATTGTGAGAAGAAAGGGGGATTTAGAGTTGGGTAAATCATTTCACAAAAAAAGAGGCATGAAAAAGCTTTAAAATATATGGGAACATGGTGGTAGGGGTGACACTGCTTGAACCTTACTCTCATCTAAATTGGCTCAAAGAAGGAATAACAAACACCCTCATTGGGTATAGAAACCTAACTTACCATATAGGAAAGATGCAAGAGAAAGGAATAGGGGGAAAGGGAGACTGGCAGAAGTGAGGATAAATTGGAGGAGGCTGTGGTCAGAAACAAAACACGTTGAGGAGGGACAGGGTGAAATGAGAAAAAGAAAAAAGGATAAATGGATATAGAATGGAGGGAAAGACATTCTAATAAATATGAAAAAAATTTACAACAAATTTCTTCAATTAAAGGTCTCATTTCTTAAACGTAGAGAAAAGTGAGTCATGCTGATAAGAATACAAGTCAATCCCCAAATGATAAATGGATCAAAGCATATGAAGTGGAAGCTTTCAAATGAAGACATCAGAGCTATCTATATTCCTATGGAAAAATGCTTCAAATCACTATTTAGTAGAGAAATACACATTTTATAAACAGCAAGGTCCCACTTCAACCTATCAGATTGGCTAATATGACAGAAAACAAAAATGGCAAAATTTGGAGGGGATGTGGGAAAATTATGACACTAAGGCACTGCTGGTAGTGTTGTGAACTGATCTAACAACTGTGTGGAACACTTTGGAACTACCTAGGAGGACATTAAACTGTCCATACTCTTTGATCCAGCAATACCACTGCTAGGTCTATATTCCAAAGACATCAAAGAAAAAGGAAAAGGGCTTATATGTACAAAAATATTCATAACATCTCTTTGTGGTGGAAAAGTATTTGAAATTAAAGAGATGCCCATCAGTTGGAGAATGGCTAAACAATATGTAGCATATGATTTTGAGGGAACACTATTAGGCTATAAGAAATGATGAGAGGATACTTGAAGAGAAACCTGGAGGAATTTACATGAACTGATGTCAAGTGATGTGAGCAGAACCAAAGATTTGAACTCAGCTCTTCTTCACCCTGAATTTAGTGCTTCAGCAAGCTCTTGCTAAAATTGCAGGAGATTAACAGGGAGAGGGAGGAGAAGAAGTGAAGGAAAAGTGAAGGTCCCAGAAAAGGGCCATTGGGCTGACTCAGGGCACTGGAAAGTTTGAGGGGGAAGAGATTGAAGGAGGCTTTCTCAGTCCCTCCTTCAGCCTTCTCTCCCTGAGACCTCCAACTTTCCCCCACATCCTCGGGTTCCCAAGCCAGAGAGCAAAAAGTATCTCTTAGCCCAGGAGGAAGAGTCTAAGCTGGGCTGGGTCTGTGGAGCCTTGGAGTGGGGGGGAGGAGGCTATCTGTGCTTACATTTATGGGGGCCTAAGATGAGAGAGGTCTTGTCCCTATGTCCATTATCGTCTTCTCTGCCCCTACCACTCCCATATCTTGCTTCCCAGATTACACTACAGGCAACCTCATCCTCCTCAACCTGGGAGGGCTATCTCTTATCATACTAAGGGTCCTGTTGGTTGCACCTGACATACATAGTAATCATAAGAGTGAAAAATATTTATAGCAAGTTTTTCTTGCTATAAGCAAGGTCTCATTTTTATGGTATAATTTGAAGAGACCACTAAGAAAGAGTCCAGGATCACCCAACAGATGGGAAGACAGAGCTAAGCTTCAATGAATGTGGGGATCTTAAAGTGTCATTGAAGTATGAAGGCAATGGTTTTCCCCAACTTCAGAGAGAGGCAAGGTCCTTGCCTTCCCCAGGATTCAAATGTGGCCAAACCCAGTCATACCTAACCTTTCCCTCAGTCCTTCCCCTCTTCACAACTGGTACTGCTGTGACCCTACAGATACTCCCCACAGTCTCCTGCCCACTTTTGTGCTTCCCGATACTCCCAACAGGGATTATCATTGACAACAACATTTGTCAATAAATGAAGAGAAAAATATATTCTTCAAGAGTACTAAAGCATCTCAGGAGTAACAGAAACCTGTATTTACCTCCTTCAATGGTCAGAAAGTATATATGTGGAAGCAGAAAAAAAGATGGGAGTAATCTACCTAGGACTCCTTCTGCATGCCTTTGGTCATCATGGTTCTGTTGTTGCTCAGCTCTGTCCAAGTCTTCATGACTCCAACTTGAGGTTTTCTTGGAAGAGATCCTGCAGTGGTTTGGTATTTCCTTTTCCAGATCACTGTAGAGATCAGGAACTGAAGCAAACCAGGTTAAGTGACTTGCCCAGGAAACACAGCTAGTAAGTAACTGAGGCCAGATTTGAACTCATAAAGATAAGTCTTCCTGACTCGAAACCAAATGATCCATTCAGTGTATCTCCTGGCTTCCCTCCTGGTTTCAAGGGCCCAGATGTGAAAGCACCTGGAATTAAGACCAAGTTTCCCATCCCATCTATGACACAGTACAATGGAGGGACCTACAATTATAGATTCAGACTTTCATGATCATATGATCAGAGCCCAGGGACTCCCTGGAGCTGGTGGTAACAGGTGAGGCAGACCTACCCAGTGCCATACATTCCAGGCTTTTCTAGGTTTGTGTAAATTATCATGCATTCAGTAACTATATAGAATTTTATGATGTAATTTTTTCTCAATCTGATGTCAGAAGATTTTAGGAAAGAATAGTGGAGCTTGGGAATTTAAAAACCGATATAGTTGTAATGACATGAAATAATTATATTCAACCCTAAGTTGATTGGATAGATTTGTCAATTGATGTTAAATGTTATGGGAATGTAATGGAAAGCAATGTCAGGTAACCAATTGATCTCTAATGCCGGCAACCCCATGAGGTGCCTTCTGGAAACTGCAGGTATACATTTGTCCCAAGGGAAAGCTGTGAGAGTGTGGCTTATAGTGATTGACATCTTTCCTGGCTAATTTCCCTAGAATGAAATTCAGTTCTACACCTGGAAAGTTCTATACATGGTTGTGCATCATGGCCACCTTCTCTCTGGCATTAGTTAATACTTTAAATTAGGGAAGCACTTGTCCCTCATTTTAGTTATGTCTATTTTTCTCCTGTCATAGCAAATTTTCTATAATTATGAAAGGTGATACAAATGTATCTAGATTAATGCTAAAACATATAGAAATTAAAAGGGCAGATATTTAGGATTTTAGTTATTCAATCAAGTAGATGAATAATGAGTTTGTCATTTACCTGTTTTTTCATTATGAGATATTTGAAAATATTTATATCATAAGAATAATTGGAAAATATTGCAGTAGTTTTTGAAACCAAGGTATGAATTTATTTATTCAGTTTAAACTGGTTAAGTTAAATGAGTTATCAGTAGCAAAGAATAAGTTGCGTACTTACTTCATGAAGACACCAAATAATTTAGAGGTGGCATTGAATTTTTGATTAGTTCTTGTATGTAGAGAGCACACTCTGAAAGTCCCCAAGAATTCAAAAGGATCTGAAATAGGCTTTGAAATAAAGTGGTTAAGGTGAGTGAAATGTCTAATCTATTTCTCCTAGGTCAGAGTTGCTAAAATTAGCTGATAGAGGAGTAACTGTGTCTATGGCACTTAAAAGAATGTTGTCAGTAGATATTGTAAGCAATGGCAGGATGTGGCTCTTCTCAAATAAGATAATGATCAACAAAGAAGACAGCTAGGGACAGGAATGAGAGGAGAAGATAAAACCAATGTTTACTTCCATACTTATTAGGTATTAATGAAGTTAATGAATAATTTTCCCATCCACTTCTGGGTGGGATTTGGCAGCCATTTTCTTCTGCACATGCAATGTATGGAAAGTGTGTAAGGGGTTCTTAGGTGGAATTCTTTCGTGAAGATTGTACACTTCTATTTCTCATCTAATTGGGAATGGAAGGAAGGAAATTCTGCATTTTAAGAATAGGATAAAAGATTGCTTTCTAAAATTAGCACTTTGCACTCAGTTTTATATTCTGGTGGGTTCCTATTCTTGCAAGAATGAGATCAAGTCTTTATCTGCATCTGACTCTGAGTCTGTCTTTTTGTAAGTATATTTCATCTCTAACAATTTGGGGGCTTGTCTGGAATTAAAAGGCGGTTAATTGACTTCAGGGGGCATTGGGCCAATTGGTAGGACTAGTCCCTCTGAAGTTTCAGTGGCTGGTTGGTTCTTTGTCTCTCTGGAGTCATTCCTCCTAGCATACCAAAGAGACAGCATCAGTTGTGTTGATGAAAGAGGAGTGAAGATGAATTGGACTATAGGGTTCAGGGGAACTCTGTGCATAGAGCCAGGTGGTCTTGCCTGGTGGATTGGGCATTATGTAGGGGGGTCAGGACTGAATGTGTATGATTAAGACATACTCAACTATCTTTGAGTATGAGCCAAATGGAGAGCATGGGCTAGCAGTTTTCTTCTCCCTCAAGGGATAGAGTCAAGGAAGAGTGAAGGAGGTGGTGGCAAGGAGTTTGGTGTTATAATGGTTAAATTGGGATTTTACCTAAAGAAGAGAGTTATAAGAATTGGTCACCAATTATTATCCCATAAGTCAGGAAAACTTTTATCAGCTTTTAACAATTTTGTTTAATCAGAATATTAGTAAAAATAGGGAAATGTGGAAGGGAAAGAGGTAAGGAGACTGCCTAGCCTACCCTAAATTCTGATCCAGTAAAATGAAGCCATCACCCCACCAGAGTTCCAATCTCCACATAGGAATCCTAGTCACTCACCAGCAAGCTGGGCAGAACCCAGGCAAGGTCCTTAAGCCAAAAATTCCAAACCAAAGGCCCCAAACTCCAAGTCAAAGTCAAAGTCCAAAATCCCCAAGGAGTCTTCCTCCAAAGAAGAATTCCAAAGGAAAAGCTTATAGGAGAATTCCCTTGGACAGGAAATTCAGGGCTTTTTATAGTCCTTTATCCACATCACTTCCTGTCCCTTCCTTATTGTAACCAATCACAGTCTTTCAATTTGTCTCCAGGGGGAAGTAGCCTCTGGAGTTGTTACTCACTCTAGCAAGTGACTTGTGAACTCTCATTCTTAGTGACTTGTAAGATACTAAGTAGGGGTACTTAAGTTTTTGATTGATTAACTTAAAAGTTGCTGATTGATAAACAAAGAGAGCTTGATTCACTCTTCACAGTGTCCTGACATTTAAGCTTAGGAAGGGGAATGGGACTAACCATTTGACTAAGCAGACAGGATGGGGAATTCCAGATAGAGCAACCGAGCTACTCCAACATCTTTGCCAAGAAAACTTCAAAAGTGGTCATGAAATTTTCAACATGACTGTAGTGCCTGAACAGCAATACTATATTTATAAAGGTTAATTTATGTTGTATATATATTTATACATAACTGTTATCTCTTTCATTAAAATGTAAACCACTGGGAAATTGGGTTGCTTATTTCTTTGTGCTCATTTTCTCAGCTTCTCCTAGAACAGTGTCTGGTGTATTATAGATGCTTAATAAATACTGACAGGTTAATTGATTTTCTAAGTCAATTTCTTTCCTTTTTTGTTCTTTTTGATAAGAATTTTGATTGGAAGAATTTTCTCATTCCATCAACTGCAAGGTTATTATTAGGACCAATTCTGAGCATGAAGTGAAAAATAAATTTTAAAGGGAAGGAAGGAGAAGATGAAAAAAGATTCAAATATAATTAAATATAATGACTGTATTTTGCTTCCAGATTTTGACTACTGGATGAAGAGCTACCAAGTGAACTGAAGAAAACAGACAATAAGGGAAGAGAAAGGGAAAAATACAGAGTGAGTAATGGATAAAGGGAGAGAAAAGTAGCCACACAATTCAGGCACAGGCTCTCATAAAGGAAGTTCCAGTCTCCCCCTGGCCATTTACCATATCTTTTCCTGCTCTCATTCAACTCCAACTCCTAGTTATTTACATCTGTTAACTCAAAGATATTTCCCCATGAAACTGCCAAGGGCAAGAAAATCCCTGGAGAAGGATTTGGATTTGGAAAGCCAGTTCCTGAGTCAAGTACTTGTCCATTTCTCCCTGGATTTTGCTTTTCTACACATTAACTCCTTGCTGTGAAAAAAGTTAAATGGGACTATTTACAGAGCTGTCAGTGCTACATGAGATCTGAGGATAACAGTAGATACTAATAAGATGTCTCTCCAAAACCTTATAAAGTAGGTGTTATTTTACAAGGGAAGAAACAGGTCCAGAGAGGCTAATAATGTTAATAACAGTTGCTATTAAGATATTTTGTTAATCACTTTACATATAGCCTCTCATTTGAACCTCACAAAAACCTGGGAGGAAGGTGCTTTTATTATCTCTGTTCAATATGGGAGTATAAGGATGATATTAGAAAATGAGTATTGTTATATTAGTTTAGAGATAAGAAGTAGAGAAGCTGGCTTGAGAAAGAATTGGAGTTTCAAACAGAGCTGAGGCAGAGTGTCAGTTTCAAGTTTAACAGTTTTTCTGTGACAGTTACTCTCTCTGGGAGTGACAGTTGGTCCCTGGCAGTTGGCAGAATCACTCATAGAGTCTCTCTCTGAGGGCTTGGAGGAGGCAACATCTTTGTCTCTTTCTCTCTCTCTCTCTCTCTCTCTCTCTCTCTCTCTCTCTCTCTCTCTCTCTCTCTCTCTCTCTCTCTCTCTCATTACCTGAGGTAGAAGGATAGGAGGGAAAGATCTGAAGGAGTTTAGTGTTTTCTTTTTCCAACTTGGGAAACACTATTGATGATCTATTACTGTTTTATAGATTGTTTTAACTCTGAGAAGACCAAAGAAAATCCTGGTCTTTGGTTTGGACTCTGAATCTGTTAAGGCTCAGAGTCCCAACTTAGTTCTTGCTGAGACTCAACCAGCTAGCCTTTGTTATTGTTATAATTTGGAGGCAAAGTTAAAAATTATAAGGATAATAGTGTTAGTTTATTTAGAATAGTAAAAATTTGGGTTAGTTAGATCAGAAAGGGTCAGTGTAGCCTGTGGACACAGGAGAAGTGGTTCCTTGTGGAACCAGGGAGTTTTATTTGGGTGGTTAGATGCCCTTAGAGTTAGAAATCTTTTTATACTTTTATTTTCAATAAATAGTTTATTTTTCTATAACTAGAGTCTTTTTAGCATCCTTGCACCTTAAATTCAGAGGGCGGGCTTGAGATGGGCTCTTTTGGCTACGTAGTGAGGATGGCCATGGCGGTAACTTTGAAGAGCTTTTACCAGGCGTGTGGTCTTACATATGTTGTTTTTTTTTTTGTCAACATGGCCATGGCAATTAAAATATTATTTTCTCTCGTAATATCAACCGTTACCATTTTTAATTGTTACAATCAGTATGAAACCTATAATCATTTCATTGCCTATTAGATTTACAATTTGCCATTTATTTTAACAGGACAAAACTGAGACCTACAGAGGATAATTTGGTTCTTTGGATTTTTAAAAAATGCTTTTCATGTGTAATCTCATTAGATCAAGCAAAGGGTTGTACCGGGTGGTGAAATTATAGAGCAAGAGCTGACAGGGATTCCAGAGAGATTATTAGAGACCATAGGATGGAGCCCTTCCATCAAGACCTTTTGTAATTATCACAGTGAATATAAGCCCTTTATGTTATAGTCAGATAAGTGCTTATTTGTAATCCCTACATCTCTTGTCAGGATGGTTTTGAAATGGTCCTGCTCCTCTGACATTTTTCACTTCATTTGAATATAAGGGGAGAGAGTTCCCAATCACCATGTCTCCATCCCTGGAGAAGTTAGGGACTTCTAAGACTTGTGCATAGAAGGTAATGCCTGTGGCAGCACCACCAGGACAATAGGAATGATCTCAGAAATTTTCTTTAGAATATCAGGCAACATCACTCTGAACATCAGTTAAAGTCCTAAGTCTGGGGGGGGGGGGGAGGCAATTAGTGGCTAGCACTAACACAAGGTCACCTCCTTGAGCCTTGTTCTGATGGAAATTATTCAGCAGCTGGAACATCACTTCTGAGTGCCAAGACCTACTCTGTATACCTAAAGAAACACAAACTTCAGGCAGGTGTTTGGGGCAGTGATAGAAAGAGGGAAGTATTTAAGCATTTCTGGCTCTTATATTGGACACTAACCCCCTTAGTGCTCATGTTTTTGAGACTGGCCTGGTGTCTACATTTTCCCTCACATTACTCCCCCATCTTCATTATGGGAGAAGCTTTAGGCACCATCTCTGCCTGAGACATCTCAGGCTCTGACCCTGCATCCAAGGGGGGAATTAAAATAGAAGTAGAAAAATAGGTTTGGGGATCCCTTTCTCTGTTCCTAGCAGAGGTTGTGGGATCAAAGAAACTTTCAGTTTCTCAAGAAGCTTATTTACTGTTTGTAATGATTCCTTCTCTCAGCTTGTGACTGTTGTGTTTCCCAGGATTAGTAAGGGGCTGCAGGGACTCTGGGGCTGACACCTGCTGTTGCATCAGACAAGATTCTTTGCAAAGTCATTCTGAGATTTAGGCAGGAGTCAGAATGAGGTGGTGAGATCACAAACTCATTGATGGCAGTTAGACCAACAGCCTACAAGACTTGGTGTCTTGATGTAAACACAGTTGTAGTAATAATAATATAATTTATATAGCACTGAAAGGCTTGCAGAGCACTGAATCTTTGATCCTAACAATAAACTGTGAAGTAGGTGCTATCATTGTTCCAATTTTATGGATCAATAGTCACAAAGCTAATATCTGAAGCAATATTTGAACCAAGTTTTTCCTGACTCCAAGTCTAAAAATATCATCCATCACACCCTCTGATTGCCTCTTATGTTAACCCTGGGCTATGTAGTCCAAGCCTGACACAACTTAGTGTTTAGAGGGATCCTTTCTTGTTACTATACTTGGCCATAAATTACTTAAAAGTTACCTTCCCTTCCCATCCCTACTATCTCATCACAATAGCTGAGTACTAGAGATGCATAATAGGTTACTATAGATGAAAGGACCTTCCGAGGTCATCAAGTCGAGCCAATATTCATTGCATAAATTCCCCTTCAAAATGGTTCCTCCAGGCTTGACATTTTTCCTGATTACACCATCCTTTCATGACACACATGACTGTTCTTGAGAAGTGACAGATCCAGAAGGATTTTAAAACCAGAAGGGATCCATACTTCAGAGGGAATTCTAGCTTAATAGCACCCTATAAAACTCAATGATGGGGACCTCCCCACCTCCTGAGACAATTCATTACATTTTGGATTGTTAAGATAGTTTTTATTAATGTCTACTTTTTAAAGTTAAGAGTTAAGAGAGCAAAAAGATTTCTGAGGAGACCCCCTGCTGTGCAAATGGTCAGTTGGTGAGTTAGAAGGGTGTGAATGAGAGTTAGTCAATTACTGGCAATGGGAAGGGGCTTTTGTCTCTGGGTCTCCTGGGGAGAGGACTGTGTGACTCTCTTTCTGGTTGGAGACATGGAAAGGAATTAAGCCCTAAATAGCCTTATCGATCATTGATAACTCGGATAGATAAGTAGATAGATAGAAGTTATATTATTAGAATAGTCAGAGTAGAGAAGAATAGGCGAGTGCTTTGGCCTAGCAGAAGATACTGTTCTCCGAGGCAGCTAGATTTAGGGCTATTTAGAATAAATTTAGTTAGGATTGTGATCTTACATATAGTTACCAGCTATTGTAAGAATACCTTCACTTTCTTCCTTCCTATTTCCTATCTATATTTTCCTAATAATAAACTAAGTGTGTTGCTTTTAATAAACTACTCTACTGCCTTTTGATCAAATTCCTGCCCCCAAAATTTAATTCCTCACAGCCTGGAGAGCCAGCCAGGAGTTTGATTAATCTATTGATCTTCTGTTCTTTACAATATTAGGAAAAGAATAGGAGTGTAACCATGGTGCTCAATATCATGGTATGGATTGTGCAGGAAGTAGTGCCTCATTACTTCAGAGAACTCCCTATACCTGGGACTTTCACTGAGATTTTACATCTCACAGTTTTGGATTGTTTCTGGTTAATAGTGCTTATGGGAGTACCTGTGTTGTTCAGATTGTTTTTAAGATTCCAATTGTATCAAGTATTTAGTTTAATCCTTACTAAGAAAAGGAAATAACTGAAAGATTAAGTGACACTACAGTTGTACATCTTGAGCAGTGGTTTCGAAAATTTTTTGGCCTACCGCCCCCTTTCCAGAAAAAAATATTACTTAGTGTCCCTGGAAATTAATTTTTTAAAAATATTAATAGCAATTAATAGGAAAGATAAATGCACCTGTGGCCATCACCACCCTCCTGGATTGCTGCAGCACCCACCAGGGGGTGGTGGTGCCCACTTTGGGAATCACTGATCTTGAGGATTGCATCTCACAATTGACAAAAACTATTGCCCAACAAATTGAAACTAAGTCCAAAGTTGAAGACAGTATCTCTCAAATGGCTAAAACTATATTGTAACAAAATGAAACTATCTCTAAAGTTGATCAACTGGAAGATAGTATCTCTCAGATCACTAAAATTATAATGCATCAAAATGAAACTATCTCTAAACAAAAGGAGATTTGTCCTCAGTCTACTAAACCTGCCTCTCATACTCTTTCTAATTCTCCTACTAAGGCACCTTAAATTAAAAGCCAAAAGAAAGAAGATACTAACCCTAGCCTACTCCCTTTAAGAGAAGTAGCAACTTTTAATCCTAGGTGTTAGTAACTAGTAGGCCCCACAAATCATTTATCCCTCAGGATATGAAGGGATTTAAGCACAGTATTCCTTCTTTTAAGGAGGAGCCTATAGCTGTGATTAAAAAAAAATAGAGAAGTTATGCAGACAATTTGATCCAACATGGATTGATTTTGAATATCTTCTAGAAGGGTTACTAACTAAAAGGTAAAAGGTTAAAATTATCAAGCTTACCAATGAGGGGGAGGGGTGCAGTCCACTGACCTGAGAATGACCCTCATTGGGACTTTAATGATGAAATGAAATGTGCAAGATTGTGCCAAACTAGGGAGTCAGTTCTTAATGCAATGAGAGCTTGTTCTGATAGATCTCATATGTGGACAAAGTTTGAAAAACTCAAGAAGGAAATAGGAGAAAATCCTTCACAGTTCATGGACAAACTTATAGAACTGGGAGGAAGGTATGTAGACATTGACTTAACAAGAGATAGAGATACTAGACAACTTATAAGGCAGTTTGTAAAGAATTGTTGCAAAGTAGTCAGGGATTTTTTAAAATTTTGGGCAAAAAGTTGCCCTACCTGGATGAATATGGACCTTGATGAATTAAGGAGAGTGGCAGTTTATGTTTATAATGGGCTTGAAATGAAAGATGTTGATGATAGTGATTTAGTGGATGTATTAATAAAGGAGATAAAAGCACTAAAGGGAAAAATTGAAAGGCTTGAAAAAGTGATACAGATTTTGGGTTAGCTATAGTTCCAGTGATAAAATATACAATCCAAAGAGAATATACTCACCAACGGCCAATGTGCTACTTATGTGCAAAAAGTAGACACCTGATGATAGCAGATGCTGGAATCAAATATTCAGTAATTTTAGAAATAATGGTGGGAACATTAGGAATAACTATTCTAGAAGTAATAATAGCAGAAACAATTTCCAAAACAGTAATTTTGGAAATCATGGGATTGATAGAAACAGTAACCAAACTGAGGTAAATGACATGTTACAATATATTGGTAATGGAACATGTCCATGTAATAGCCAAAATGTAAATCCTCCTGAAGGAGAAGAATCTCAGAGGGGTGCACATGGCCCCTTATGAAAGTTTTCCAGGGGAGAGAGAACCACATTTTACCATGGTTCTTTGCTCCAAACAATGTAAAAAATTGTTAACATTATTGTTTGTATTTAACACTAATTTCCAGAGTTCTACTTTATGATCTAGGAATTATATGTGAAATATGGAGACTCTTACAGGTGATATAGTTTAGAAAAGGACTTTCAGCAAAAAGAAGCAAGTCAGTCAGTCTAGGAAGGTCCATTCCAGATAGCTACATACATCAGGGACAAGCCTACAGAAATAACTGGACATTGTTTTTAAGGACATTGAAATTCAAGAAGAAGACTACAAATGGACAATTGGACAATTGGACGATATTTACAAAAACACTGGATTACTACAAGGACTACTACAAATGGACCTTATTTTAAGGATACCGAACTTTGCGTTTAAATAAAGGATTTCTCATACATAAAGATTTGAAATGGAATTGTAGGAGAGAGAGAGATAGACAGGTGGGAGCTTTTGCAGAAGCATAAAGGATACAAGTTTTAGTAACTGTTATGAGATCTGTATTTGATACAATATCCATGTAAATAAATGGATATTTAGGAAAGAGTGATATAATAGCAAAATCGTTATATATTAGATTCATAAGACCTTACCTAGATAAAAGGTCTGATTGAGATATTCTACTTAGGGAACATCAGGAAACATATATGGATCAATACAGAGATTAGAGTAGGAACCTACAATACATACTCTACATATTACACACATGTTTTTATATACTTGTAAAACAATTGCATTATAAATAATGTACATATGTGCATATATGTGTATATATGAATTGTTTAGCCTGCACATGTATGTAACACATGTAAATTCAATGTCTATAGTTGCTGAAATGCAGAAATTTTGCAAATTTATACACATTTGTAGATATATATTTTTATTGGCGGTATGGTGCTTCTGTATTTGGGACCTGATAAAGAGATGGCCCAAAGTCCTCAGATGGTATAAGGACCTGACTGAATAAGGACGGGAATCCCAGGTGAACACCAAAGATTGATAATGAACACCAGGTGCCACCAATATTTATTACTCAGTTGCACCCCAGTCCCACCTACAGTGCCCAAGCTTAAGTGGCAGGTGAGAGGCTGTGAGCTGACTCACACAGACTCTCTGGCTACTTGGCTTGGGGTTGGGTTAATGGATAATTGATTAGGATGAGTATAGTTATTAATGAGGTTGGAATAATGCGATTGACTATGACTTAGCTGAAATATCCCCTTCTCCTTTGAGTGCAGGACTGTTTACTGATCTTGGAATAACAACAGTCTTCTCCTGAATAAGTTCAAGGGTTTAATTATAATAATTCAAGGGGTAGGATCAAGGATAAGGAAGATGGTGTGGGGATGGCTGTGCCAGTCTACTGGTACTAAAGTTAGCGAATCAGTTGTTAATCAGATTAGCAGCTGGCTGGAGAAATCCCTTCCCCCTCTTAGACCCTGGTCAGGCCCAGACATGGCCTTCACCAGGTGGAGTGAGGTTTAATGAGATTCTTCTTGATGATTAGATGTTGGTGTATGTCTCTCAGCCCTATTCAGCAACTGATGGTGATGCTCAAGGCAATAGGATACAGGTGCTAGTGCAGGTCTATAGGCCTACCCACCCACCACCTGGGACCCTGTTCTCAAGAGGGAGACCCTGAAAGGCTCAGCCCCTGGGTTTTATAGTGGTGGCAACAATTGTCTTTTGCCCCTGGCTCATGCCATCTGGATGAATTCTAAATTCCACAACTGCCAGTTGTCACTCAAGTTGATCTCTGTCTTCTTCCCAGAGGTTGCTATAACAATATAGATACATATATAGATTATATAAAATGAGGCTGTGCATAGTTAAAATGATGTGAAAACCTTAAATTCATAAGATAGGATGCTTAGTTCACAGTTCAATGTAGACATTTTGATTGAATGTATTAGCAATATATTTAGCAAAGAAAGTATTTGGTTTAAATTGTTTAGCTTGTATTTTTAAGAAATGCATTTTGCATAAATTCATTTTTTAGTTAGATTGTATTTTTTGTTAAAGCTTTGGCTACATTGTGTTTTATTGGAATTTTTCTATTTTTTTCTATTTTTATACATTTTTATAATATTTTTTAGATAAGATTGCTTTTCTATTAGTTTAGCATCGTAGTGTTTTAGTTGCAAACTGGATTTAAAAGAGGTTTTATTAGGATATTTGACTTTTGAATTTTATCATATTTTGTAATCTTAGCAGTTTATAGTCACAATTTTTTCTTGTTTATTTTGAGTTTGCAAGCGTTTGCAGTTTGACCTTTGTAACAACTTGTTGTAAATCCCTTCCTTTTCCCTGCCTTTCTTTTATTCAAGTCTCTAGAATAGAGAAGTTAAAATAGGAATAGCTCAGTGAGTGTAGTTGGTTGTTATTCTGGGGTAAGAATTTAGAGTAGGAATACAGTAAGGCAAAGTCAGTTTATTGGTGTGCAAATAACAAAACAAATTTTGTCAAAATGAGTTTTGATCTGCGAAAAGGGGTGAATGTAAGAGAGAGAGACAGACAGACAGGTGGAAGCTTTCACAAAAGTCCAGTCTGGTGCAAGACTTTGCAGAAGAGGGCTGGTACATGCATGGAATGAAAAGGAGAAGATTCTAGGGCAGGGGTCGGCAACCTTTTTGGCCATGAGAGCCATAAACGCCACATTTTTTATAAAATGTAATTTTGTGAGAGCCATACAGTGCTCACAGTGCAGCTCCTGTAACAGCACCTGAAAAAAAATGGACTTTATGGCTCCTACAGAAAGAGCCTATCTGGCCCTCAAAAGAGCCAGATATGGCTCGAGAGCCATACATTGCCGACTCCTGTTCTAGGGTGTGAAGACTGGATGAAAGGAAACACACAGAAACAGTTGGGGGGAGTGTTGCTGTCTCTTCAAGGAGTTGGCACAGAGGACTTCCTACCATTGGTCTATCCAATAGGGGGGTTAACTGACTTTCCTTGGAAATCATTTGGTTCCTGCTTTCTGTGATTCTGCTATCCAGCCACCCAGCCATCAAGTGAGATATCCTATCCACCGTCCTACACTGTAGTCCTAAACTGAGCTCCTGAGATCTGGTGCCAACTAAGAAGAACCTTGTCAGAGTCCAGAGACCTGTCTGAGAGTTAGACCAAGGGGGTGAACTCCCCAGTGTACCCTGTCTGCCACTAATAGACTATTCTTCAAAAATAATATTTTGAGGACTAGATTAGATCAGGAGGTTTAGACAGTGAGGTCTAATTAGACAGAGAGAAAAAAGAAGGGAGCTTCAAGATCCAGAAGAGGACTCCAGAAGGAGTATATAGATTTTAGTAGGAGATTCAAGGGAAGATTAGGGTCGTCCCTCCTTCTGGTCCTCTGCTCTTCCTGATTTAAGGAGTAAACCAATTTACTGTTTATATCATAAAAATAGTCAAATTGCTTTAAATATCATCAACCTGCAGGTGAGGCCTACCATCTGGGCCTGCAGCCTGTTAACACCCACCACTGGGTTCAGCGCTGGTCTAAACCTTTGAGCACAAACAACTTATATTATCTTAGGTTTAAGTCACCTATTTCAGGTGACTTCATATTCAGAATATAATGGGTAAGTGTATAATTTATGTTATGTTATTTTATTTTGTTATTTATTATATATATTATGTTTCCCGTTCTATAGAAGGGATTTCTGGGTTTTGAGCATTGATCAATCTCTTTCAAATTCAGTTCTCCAGTTCATGGTTGATTCAGTTGTTTTGAGTTCTTTCTTTGCACCTCTGAGAGAATCAGAAATGGAATTAAGTAAAATAAGGGTGTTACTTTCCCTTGTGGTCAAAGCAATTCGATCAGTGATCCTAAGGAGGTGCCATAGAGTGAATTATGCTGCCTGAATTCTTTTGTAGAATAAGAGAGCAGCCAAGGCAGTAAGTCCAGAAGAGCCTGAGGGTGGCTCTCAATTATCCAAAGATGGGGGAGAGATAAGGGGCAGACATATGACAATTTGTTGTCCTTGGTGTTGGGGAGAGGCACTCCCCATCAGTAAGGTCACACTGACAGAACTGGAAGATGGCAAAATCTAACAATAGAAAAATGTATCCCAAAGAGACTCAAGACCCAAGTGGAGATAGGCTGCTAATTGCACTGTTTTACGGCATGTTCTCTATCATCCCCTCAGATTCTGGAGCTGGACCAGGGAGAGCTCCCTTCTTGCCAACCCTTTCCAGGTCAAGATTTGACAGGTCTGGGCTACTTGAGAAGAGACATAAATAACTCAATTAAGGGAGAATCTATGAATTCCCATGAAGATATAGGATGAGGTCCCTCTTTCTGAGGCAGTGCTCCTTTTGTTGAGACCCTGAGTGCAGTGGGATTAAGTTGACCCATAGGTAAGGCACTCTAAACCCTTGGATTTAGAAAGTATCCCTCCTGAAAAAATTCCTGACTCCTTTTCCTTGTGTTTGACCACACACACACACACACACAGCCCACTTTGGGTCTAATTCCCCGACTTTGTGTCTAGGATTGAGTCTCCAACAGTTATTTGAGCAGCAGAGACTCCAAGATATTAGGAGAGGGGAGTATCTAGCAGCACCCAGAAGTCTCTTGAGAATTTTAGTACTAAAGTAGGAGTGAATATCATTCAAGTTGGATTCAGAACCCTGGGTGCAGACACTACCAAAGATGGTTCATCATTTTCCCAGGAACCACTTAAAGTTTGAGAACAATGTCTTGTTACTATTAAAATATTCTACAAACTGGTTTGAGGGTAAGAATATGAGCTTATTGATTGGGTTATTTATTTAACCAATAAATTAGCAGGACAGTGAATATCTAGATAATTAAAATCAAGGTAGTTCTTATAGGCTGGTGTATGAATGAAGTCTGGGAGGAATTATTCATTCCCTCCTTTGGATATCCCAAGATATCTCTAATTGGTGAACAGTTAGTAGGGAGGTTGTCCATTAATACATTCAATCCTCCTCATACCCAGAGATGATATACTAGCAGGAAGAGCCTTATCTATCAATTAGGTTTTATGGGATAGAAACATTCCTTGGAATTTCTAAGAAGAAAGAATGTAAAAATCAGAAGAATAAATAGAGTATATAAAAAATAAATTCTGACTCTCTCAGGACCAAGTAAGTGTGAAGAAGGAAGAGAGTGCCTACAGCTAAGTGTGGGGTATCGAGAGGGAGGCTTTTATACTTCCTACTTTAATTTCTCAGTAAATATCCTTTTGTAAAAGAAAATAACTGTTGGTGGAATCAGTGTGAGCTAAGCCATGTCACTTGGTTAACTGATATTGGAGAGACAGCAACTGGCTAAATGACATGCTAACCCCCCCCCCCCCAATCTGGCCCTCGGGCTGTAGTTTGCCCATCACTGGTCTAGACAATCCTGAGCATAGGTGAAAGCTATTCAGGAGATACTGAATTTAGCAGAAGAGACCATGCTGGGTTCTAAGGCAGCAGCTCTCCAAGTTGCCCACCATCAGCCCCTTATTCTGGGGTTTTGGTTTAACTCTTTGGTTCCCAGAACCCAGGAATCCTGGTCTGTCTGGTTAGGGGTTGAGCTCTGTTTAATAAGACAGGGGAGGGGGCACAGGGCAGACTGAGAGCAGGACTGGGTTGGGAGACTCTAGTGAGACCAGCACTGGCCAGTTGTGAGGGGAGACGAGGGAAGGTGTGAGGCTGCTCCTAAAGCTGACCAGGGCATCTGTCCCTGGCAATGGGGCCTGAATTATCATGTAAAAGCAAGAATTGTTCCATCATTCTGACCCCAGATGAATCACCAACAGCCTCCCTGCCCACCCTCCCCACTGCATGGCACGATCAGTCAAGCAGGGCCCACAGAGCGGAAGGAGAAGTGAAGCTGGTCAGAGAGGCTCAGTCTGGGGAAACAGTGCAGAGCTGACCTTGGTCACATTGTGTGCCTCAGAGCAGCTCCAGGTCAGCCTGGGTCCCCTCTCCCACCAGTCTCTGGGAGCACCATGACTCCTGCCCTCTCAGTCCTGCTGTGCCTCGGTGAGTCCTCAGCAGCCCCCACCCTGTGGGGTTGGGGACTTTACCCACCATCAAGTCCAGTCTGCCCCCTCATCTCCATTGTGCTGAGAAGAAAACTTTCCTCCGGAGAAGGGGAGTGACAAGTCTAAGGTCACCCAGCAAGCGTAGGGTTGGGAGGAGAGAAGCCAGGACTATTAGAGGGGTCTCCTGGGGTCCAGCCTCCTTCACTCACAACAGCCCTAAGCCCTGGCCCTGAGCCGTCTCTGTCATTCCTGTGGGGATGCTGGGGGGGCCCTGTGAGTAATGAGGGTCTT
This sequence comes from Gracilinanus agilis, assembly GCF_016433145.1. Lineage (NCBI taxonomy): Eukaryota > Metazoa > Chordata > Mammalia > Didelphimorphia > Didelphidae > Gracilinanus > Gracilinanus agilis. The sequence continues at coordinate 19,526,493 of NC_058132.1, read as the reverse complement.
CTCTGCCAGGGCTGTGTCTGTGCAAGAGGACAAGGACTGAGGCAGCAGGTGAGTCCTTCTCCCACAATCCCCCGTCAGGAGGATACAACTGACCCAGGAGAGGGAGTTGGGGGTGGTGGTCTGTGTTGGGCTGACAGAGTCTATAGAGAGAGGGGACCTGGTGTGGGGGAGGGGTTCCTACAGAAGGGGGATCCCCTGGACCTAACAGC
>NC_058132.1:19507848-19525784 GCF_016433145.1 Gracilinanus agilis | reverse complement strand
CTAAAGCCAGCCTAATTGATTCTACATCTTCAGTAAACATCTCTAAAGACAAATATTGCAGTTTCCTCTGTGGCCAAGGAGCCAGAGACTCCAGTGGGAGGGAGTTGGACCTTGGGGGCTAACTAAGCCTAGGCTGGGTTTAGATATTACCTTCCCTCTTTAGCCATTTTGAAACCTTTTAGGATAGGATCTTACTGGGGTCCTGAGACAATTAACTAAGATTGAAAGTTATGGAAGAAATCTAAATACTGCTCAGCCGAGGGAAAGACTTAGAATAGACCATATTAATTTCACCCTAGCTCTCTTCCCTGAAAACTTTCCCCTTTATCCCTGACTACCTTGCTCCTGAATAAACCCCTGTTGAGTTATTTAAGACAGAGTTTGGAATAGTGACTTCTTGGAGGTAGTGAACAGAGGGAGCAAGAACACTCCACATTGGAGGGCAGTCATTTTGGGATAGGGAGAGGTTTCTGCTGAAATAACCCGACTCTGGGTAATCAACGGGACCATTTGAGTCTCATTCAACTCACAACTCCCACTATTCCTTCATGCCCCTAGCACTTCCATTTTGGGGAACCTCCTCACATGTTACACCCACAAGGAACTGCCAAATAAGGAGAGGTGATGAGAGTAGCTTGGGCCCATATCTTTTCAGTCAAGGGGGTTTCCAGAGAACACCCCATCTATCAGTTACCCCCCCGCTTCTTACACCTTTGAGCTGTATTTGGCATCTTTCCCCAGTAGAGTGTTAACTGGAAAAAAACAAAGAACTATTAAATAGTCAGAAAAAACACTCTTTAAGGAAAGAGGTTCAGTGCTTTCCTCAAGGCCTCCACACAGAGCTACGCACTACATACCTTTGCAGAGTCCCAAGACCCAGGTTGCTCTGGTCACTGACCCCTGGGAGAGCCAACCTTGATAGATGGACAGCTCCAAAGAGCCATTAAAGTGGGAAGCTTAGATACCTTTCTTGGGGAAAATGAGGACTGAAGATGAGAGGGACAGTGGATTGACTTTACAAGGGTAACTAGGAAAAGGAGGAGTCCCAGACAGGAATAACAGTAAGAGGCTGATGCTTTACAATAGACACCTAAGGGAACAATCCAGCCAAGGGTTGAGCTACCTCTGTAAAGGACTTTGGCCTAAGGGGAGAAACCAATGGGATAAAAGAGATACTGAACACTTGGTGGGATTAACACTGCATCAAGTTCTGGCCATTTCCTCCCTCCTCCATTCAGGCTTCCTAAATATGAGTTCTCCCTTCCCCAAAATTGTTAGGGCTCTAGTAGCAGTAAAGAACTAAGATAAGTATCTCCTATGGGTCAGGAATTGGTTTAAGCACTATCCCTCAAACTTCAAAGTTAGAATTAAGCGATTTAATTTGATTGGGGAAAATGCTTCCAAGGAAATGTGTCAGGGTCCAGCACTCCCTTACTGAGACCCAAACAGAAGAGATTATCTTGCAGTCTTCTCAGACCAGGATTTGGTCATCCAGAGCATTGGCTATACTAAAAAACATTGTTACATCAAAGAAATGGCTTAATCACACGATACAGAAGAAGGGTCTAGAGTCATGGTGGTTAACCTATGGCAGGCATGCCAGAGAGGGCATGTGCATCTCACCTGCTAGTGTTCATTACTAGAAAGGCAGAGGGACTCAGGCAGAGCTGTTCCCTTTCCCCTCTCCACCACATGTGAGGACATTTTTTCACTTCACCCACCCCTCTGCCCAGAAGCTCAATGGGAGCACTTCTTCCCTCCTGTCTAGGGTAAGGTGGGTGGCTCACATGCAGCAAAGCTAGAGAGGAGTGAAGCACTAGGGCCTCCAGAGAGGGGAGGATATTCAATCTCTGGGAGTGTGGAATGGTCTGGGGTTTGGGGCACTACCAACAGTCTCAAATAGGTTCATCATTATTTGCCTAGAGCAACCTGAAAAGAATGGAGATATGAGCCTTCATTGAGCATTTTGTATTTTTCCATGAGGATGTGGACCTGCCCCTTAATGCCTCCTAAAGAATAGGCTTCCTTCATGCTGGATGAAATGGTTGGTTCCCAGGATAAAAGATGGAGGTTTGTAGAAAGAGGTACCCCTTTATTCAGAATACTGTTCAAACTTTCATTTATCTTTCTCTGAGCTGCACTCTTCACTTAGCATTCTCTCCGAGCTAGAAAACTCTTTACTTTGGAAGATCACTCCAATCCCAGACTCTACTTCTGAACTTCATACATTAGGAAGTCCCCTCCTCCCCTTCAGCTTCTCCCTCTCATTGGCTGGTTTCTCCCCAAAACTCCATTTTAAGGAGGACTGAAGCCCACACTCACAAAGTCTTCTTCATTCCTTTTCTTTCTGCACTCCTCTTTCTCCACTTTTCTCTATAATTCTCCAGTGCCTTTCTTCCCCTCCTCTCACTTTCCAGCTGCCTTTTACATATTAAATTTCCCCCTCTAGAATGCAATCACCTTGAGGGCAGGGATTGTCTTCCTTTTTGCTTCTATTTGTATTCTCAGCCCTTAGAATAGTCCCTGGCACACTTTAATAAATTTTTATTGACTGGGATTGACTTGATTTGATTTCACCTGGTTCCCTTATTCCCTGGAGCCATTCATGCTTCTTTGTGTAAGCCAGTCCTCCAACCCATTGGTAAGAGACTCTTCCCTTTTTGTTGGAGATCAAAGCCCTGTACCCCTGTGAGGCATAGGGTCAAATTAGAAGAGGGGAGAAGAGTGGAGAGCTTTGTTCTATTCATGATCAAAGCTTTATTCATTCCCTTTGGGTTCCACTTGAGGCACTTGTCACTTGCAGCTTTAATAAAGGAGATTGAAGAGTCCAGCCCCACTTCAGATTGCTGAAGGAATGGAAAAAACTAATATGGTAGGAGCTGGCCGTTTCCATCATGTCTCTGTTTCCCCTTTGGGTGAGATCTGGGACTCTCTTGCTTTAGATGAGCTGAGTTATCTCTCATAGAACTCTTTCAGTCTGTAAGGGTTGGGGAAGAAGAGGCTGGAAATGTTGATTCTACCTCCTTTTGAGCCACACAGTGACTCCTCAATGCTACATGGAGGAACATTCCTTGCTAAATGAGGGAGTTTTGTCCATAGGAATATAGTAGCTAAAATTGTGTGTGTGTGTGTGTGTGTGTGTGTGTGTCTGTGTGTGTCTGTGTGTGAAAGAGAGAGAGAGAGAGAGAGAGATGCTTATGGTAGTCAGAAACCCAGGGGCAGCACACCTGACCCATGAGGGCAAATATCCCTCCCCTTTCTACCAGAAAGAAGTCTAGAGCCAATGTATTTTGTAAGATCCCAACCCTTGCTGTGGGGGATATAATGGTGAACCCCTGGGTTCAAGAAGGATACCTTTTGCAAGAATGCAAGAATCCTAAATTTAGCTTAAAAGTAAAAAGAGAGATTTATTAATGGTGTTGAATTTTGGCCAGCATGACAGCATGAGTAGAACAACCCTGGGGGGTTGCTCCCAGAATGCCTCAGTTCTGGGGATTTTATTTTATTTTATTTATTCTTTACAACAATGAGGATATGATGTTGTGTCATGGTGTGGCTGTGACTCTAGAGTGGTGAACATTCAGGCATTCGGTGGAGTGTTTGGTCATCTGACTGGGGTCTGCCTGAAGATGGATGCCTCAGATACAGCCCGATGGGATCAAGTGTTGTGAGGAAGCTTAATAAATGAGTATTTAGGAGACTTAGCAGGAGGGCTGAAGGATTCTAAATGGAATGGGGAAGCAGGAAGTGTTGCCTCTCTCTCTGAGACAGACTCCAACACAAAGTAAAGCCTGGAGGTGCATCTCTATATCCATCTCACTCTAAAGAATGAGGCAAAGATGATACTAATCTCAGGGTCTTATAGAAGTTGTCAGATGTTCGTGGGTTAGGAGTCACAAGGACAGAAAGGAGCAGGGAACTTCCCTGCTTACAATTTGCCTGGGTTAAGGGGGTACAATGTCCATGCCACTCTGAGTCCATAACCCTCCTACTAAGCTCCCCCCAGCCTCTATCTATTGTTCTCCTTCATGAAGACTTGGAAAAAAAATTCATATTGTTCAGGAGAGCTAAGCTGTGGGTGACCCTGTATTTACATGGGCAGTGGGGCACTGAAGACTCATTCAGGCTCTCTACAAAGGGGCCAAGTAACTGATAACTGGGTGGCCTCATGCATCCTGTGCTTCTGGGAAGGGCAGGTGTGGCCGCAAAGCCAAAAAGAGTCCTCCCTATCCCTTAGTATCCCCACTAATAGTGGAGAAGCCAATAGTAAGTTTTGCTATAGCATCAGTGAATAAATTCTCAGCGGGGCTATTCTAAGAGCCTGACTGTATCTCCGGCTCCCTGGAAACAAAACATTCTCTACCGCCAGTCTGCACTATGGAGGACTATGGCAAAAACAAGGGGTTTTGATAGAGGTAAAGGCATTGCAGTTTGCAGTCACCTTCCTTCAAGATTAAAGGGGTCTGAGTACATATTCAATAGTGAGTCTAATTACAAGTGTAGTTAGCATTTGACCTCTGTTCTTCCATCCACAAGCTCCCAAATTGGGCACAAAGCATGAAAAACAAATGTATGAAAGGTTACAAGTGAGGAAAAGGGTCCTAATTATCTGGGCCAAATAAGCAGGCAGCCAAGGACCACTGACTGGGGAGGGGCTCTCTTTGTAGCCCAACTGAGTCTGGGGACTGAGCAGGGGTTGCTCCCTCTGCTGAGTTGAGGACAATCACAGAGGCTTCACCTGGGAGTGATGGATTCAGGCCATCTTGGTGATGTTGCTGATCAGCAACATCTGGAAAGTTCCCTTCCTGGAGGACTGCAGCCTGGATGTCTTCCTGAAGCTAGAGCTCCATCAATCTCCTGCCTCAGAGGGATGAACTGCCTCATTCAGTGACTGAGTTCCCATCAAAGCTGCCTCCTTCCAGACCTCTGAAAGAGAAAAGAGGCCACTTTGACTGTTTCCTGGAATAGTTTTCTCAAAAGGCCTGAACTTCCCTCTTTAGCTATTCAGCTTCTCCTAATGTTTGTGGATGATACGAGTGATGGAGGCTCAGGGTTAAGCCAAAATCTTTGGAGACGTCTTAAACTGTTTCTGCAGTAAATCACAGACTTTGGTTGCAGTAAACAGAACACGACAGGCCAAACCTTGGTGTTCTGTCCTTGAGTGGACAGAGGCTGCTCTGCTTAGTGTGGCTCGTGTCACTGCACAGACCTCTGCCCCAAGGCTCAAGTGGTTTTGGCAGAGAAAAACCTACTTGTAACCCCATAAATTGTGGTATTTCAATAAAATCAGTCTGTAGCTAAGCAAATGGTTGGGCTGCCCACTTCCTCCTGAGCTCTGTCACGGTTTTCCTGGGGGAAGAGTTAAATTGTTGACAAGAAAAGCAGCAAAAGGCCACCCAGTGCATCTCTGCTTGCACACCAGGGGCAAACCGGAATCCACACACTTGTCCAAAGGCCTCGACTCCCTGTTTGGTACCAGTCCAAGCAGAAAGCCGCTTCCAGAACAGGTAACGGGTCCATAACACATACAGAACTCATAAAACAAGTGATAAAAAATAGAGTGTATAAAGAAATCGAATAGAGCTGTAGTTGTAGCAGCATCCAGTCCTTTAATAAAGTCTATGATCTTCAGGTGTCTGTGGATGGACAGTTTGTGGAGGCATTTCCAGGTTACTTGGGGAGATTCTTTGGGGAATGTTGCTAAAGCCTGCTAGGGGTAAGACCTGACAAAATCTAATCAGATTATCAATCCAGTAATTAACTCATCAGGTCTTTCCTTTTTCTTCTTGAGTTTAACTCATCCAAATGTAAAAAAAAAACTATCTTTAGAAAATGAGAAAATAATTACATTCTAGAATTCCACATTAAGTTTTCATGTCCAACTCTTCATGTTTTCATTTGGCATTTACTTGTCAAGATGCTAGAGTGGTTTTCCATTTCCTTCTGTTGCTTATTTTAAAGTTGAAGAAACTGAGGCAAATAGAATGAAGTGACTTCTCCAAGGTCATACAGCATGCCTGATGCCAGATTTGAATATAAAAAGAAGTTTTTCTGATCAGACCCAGACACTCTATAGACTATATCACCTAGCTGTCCCAGGCATTCCACTTACATAGCAATGTATCACTCAAAAAAAAAAACAAAGAAATTCCTTCCAGGGATAATTTCATCATTTCAACTATCTTAAAACCACCTCAATACTATAAGCAACTTTGAGAATTCATCCCTCCACTTTGTTGAAGAATGTTTGTGATAGAAGAAGGGATTCCATTTTCTGAGTGAACAAAGTCATTATTTTGGAATTTTGCAACTTTTAGCAAGTTCTTAAGTATATACTTAATCGCTACTACCAGCAACAAGAACAAAAAAACTTCTAAATAAGCAAGATTTAGCAAGTTCTTTGACAGGCCTGAGCAGATTTTCTGAGTCTGCCCAAATAGTCCCAAGGAACATGAGCAGTTTAAAAAAAAAGGAGATTTTATGAGTTTCTTTTTTCTTTTCCCACAAAGTAATTCAAATCTATCCCTTTTAAAACATTCCCAATGTAATATCTGATAGATTTTAACATTAAGACAATGGCCTCCAATACTGTAATAATCTCACAGCATCCATAGCAAAAGAGAAGTGAAATATGCAGTGATACCATTGCACCATCCTCTTAATAGTATTTCTTATACAGTGGTTCACCAAATTCATAGCACAATAACATTGAGAAACATGATAATAACATATCCAAAATTATGGTCTTAACAGTTTCAACAAAACTGATTGCTAGTCAGGTGACATCAGTTCAGTTGGATGCATTTCCCAATTATCCTACAGAGGAGATCACTTTATTGGCTTGATCACTTTGGCATTCCACACTGATTGCATTCAAGACCAGGATAGAAAATTTTACCTGTAATGCTACTTTAACAAACTTACTTTTACACTAAATATCTTGCCTGAACTGCACCTCTTACATGTCTTTTGCATAAAAGTCTGATTGGCTTATACAGGATCATAAACCATAATTATCCTATCAGAAGAACATGTCCCCCTTAAAATGAGACTGAATTACATCTGGATCTATATGTACAAACGCTATCACACAGAACCTCGATTTTCCTGGGAGCATTTTCTGCTGGCACTTCACATTACAGAACCTGCACTGTTCAATTAGTCTGCTGCCAAAGATGAAAGGTGGCAGTTCTCTCATTTAGGGTACATGAGAATTTTATATTGCTCATATTACAACTAAACTATACTCTTCTTAAGACCCTTTAAGGATAGACATTTGGTATGAAAACCTCAAATTACTCCATGTTGCAAATATATTGCTATAGTTTTCATTTCATAAAGAATAACCTCTTTATGTTTCTCACATATGTCAATGAGATCAAAACATCCTTTTGCAAACTCCAAACCCTTGAATTTCAAACCCAACATGCAAATTCAGTGAAAATAGATTCTAGATTTGTTTGACTTCCCACCCATTCACCTCTCATTGGCAATACTTATCCCCATAATTCAAAAAAAATTATGGCTACCTCTCCAATGCTGGAGAAAAAGGGCTGTGGCTGAGGAGGGGTTGGGTTGAGGTGGTAGTTCATGGCGATTCTTCATGAAGGCTCCCTGTTGATAATGTGGAAGATGTCCTGTGTCCTGGCAGAGTTTGCTGCAAATTTTCATTAAAAACCCTTCCTTTTTGCATAAAAACACACATATTCAGGTCACTTGACCCCCATTGCCCACCCTTACCACTCTTCCACCTATGAGACAATACACCAAAGTACAAAGGTTTAAAAAAACACACACACACATATATTTTACTCTATTCCTCTGTGTTTATTCTTTGTGCATCTCTGATCATTAAATGTGTTTCTGGTAAGCAATGTATTGTCATGTTTTGGTTTTTGATCCCATTCTGCTACCTATTTCCATTTTGGGGGTGAATTTATCCCATTCACATTTAAAGTTATAATTATTAGTTGTATATTTCTCTCCATTCTATTTTCCCTCACTATTTTTCCTTCTTTGATTCTCTTTTTATTTTGTTCCTCCTCAGAAATCTAATTCTCCTCTAACCACTGCCTCCCCAATCCCTAGCCCTTCTTTAATCCTTTTGAATCATATTTCTCTCTTTATCATATTGTAAAACAAGAGACTTATTGAGAGTCAGGCCTGGAGATGGAGATCCCAGTTCAAATCAGGCCTCAGACATTTCCTGGCTGTATGACCCTAGACAAGTCATTTAACCTCAATTGCCTAGTCCTTACTAGTCTTCTGCCTTAGTAATGATGTTACTTATTTCCAAGATGGAAAGGAAGGGTTTTAAGAAAAAAATACCTTTTGACTTACCAAGGTATTGAAGATATTTTGCATGAAAGTGAAGGGAAATATGAAATGTAGAAAGAGAAAAATTAATTTTTGTTTGTTTTCTACAAATTAACTGAAAATATAGATCAATAATGAATTTCTAATCATAAAGGGGTTTCAGAAAGTGATTAGTCTAAATGTAAGCTTTCCTAGAGAAACTAGTAATTAATAGAGCGACAAATTCTTGGAATTAACTAGAAAGAAAAGGTCATTTTGGACAAATGGTCTTCCGTACTGCCTTCAAGGTCCAGCTAAAATTCTACCTTTTAACAGGAAGTCTTTCCCAGTCTTCTTTAATACTAGTGCCTTCCTTTGGAGATTGCCTCCAGATGATCCTGGCTGTACAGACTCTGTATGTAAGTAATCATTTCCATATTGTCTCCCTCAGTAGACTGGGTATTCTCTGAGGATAGGGACCAGTTTTTTTTGTTTGTTTGTTTTTCTTTGCCTTTCTTTGTATGTCTAGCACTTAGCACAGTATCAGGCGTAGAGTGAATATTTAATCAATGATTCTTGGCCTACTGATCACAGAATTTTCCCCACTCCATAACATAGCATAGAAAATTGCAGTGCCCCAAGAAGCTTAAAATTGGATTTTTCCTCAGGGAAGGAGACATATCCCTTTGGTGAACAAACATAGAGATTTGGGCTAGAAAAGTAACCCTAGATTTGCAGGACCCATTTATTTACTAGTCTTTTTTAGTATCTTTTAGAAAAAGAATATTTACTAGGGTGGTGGAATGAGATAAACAAGTCTGACTTGCAATCAGAAAACTACAGGCAAAGATATGGCATTCCCAGGTGCATCCTTCCCACAGAGTCACCATGGACAGTTCCTGAGAGGAGGAGATGGGACTCAGTTAATGGTTTTCCTCTCTTCCCTACTGACCCCAATCCTCCAGGAGAGATCCACTCTGATCAATTCTGAACAGAAAAAGCTGAAAAGAGATGTTCAGATGCCTGAGAGTGGGTGATTGTGATTGTTCCCATTTATAGACTGTCACTAAAGTTGGCTCTTCTGACAAGAGTCAGCCCACTTGAGATTCCACTTGACAGTAGGTTCCACTATTTCTCTCACTAGAAAACAACCAGTAGCTGTTTTTCCTCTCTTCTTTTACTCAAGTGTCCCACAAAGGGATGGACTTTCTAAGGCCAACTCTCTATAGAACCTTAGATCATATCCCCATCCATCAACTTTGGTAAATTTCCCCCGCAGTCATTTCCTCCTTCCAAGAATTATTCCCTCCATATCTCTTCATTCCTTCCAAATTATCACAAACACACCCAAATCTTTCCTAGTCGCAAAAAGTGTCCAAAACTCATTTGATCCTACTACCCCTCATGATATCCTCCATTATCATTTTTTCCCTTTTATAAGCAAAATCCTGGAAATTGCTGCTTATTTTTGTGGAGTTGACTTGTTCTCATTTCACTCCTTTTTTGCCTCCTTTGTATCTGGCTCCTGACATTATTGTTCAATTGAAATTATACTCTCAGTTCTTCCATTTGTGAAATCTATTTTCTCAATCCGCATTCTTCTTTATTGCCTTGGATGCTGCTGACTTACCTCTTCTTCTGATAGTCTTTCCTCTCTGGATTTCTGTGATATTGTTGTCTCACTTCTTCTCCTACCTCCCTGTGAACTCCTTCTCAGTCATTTTTGCAGGATCCTCATATACATCATGCTCTTGTAGTGTGTTTGCTCCTAAAACTCTGTCCTTGAACTCTCTGCTCTTCTCTCTCTAAATTCCCAGTGACTCATTACCTTCATGCCTTCATTTAGCATCTGAATGGAGATGACTCCCAGTCTATATTGAGATTCAGTCTCTTTCCTGTGCTCCAGAACCCCATCATCAACTGTCTATTGGACATTTCAATCCAGATATCTGTGGCTATCTCAAACTCAACATAAACAAAACAGAAATCATCTCCCCTCCAAGCTAAATATCTTATTTCTATTGAGGGCACCATCATGCCCCCAGTCATCCGGTTCATCACAAGTGAACCCTCTTCTCAATCCTCTTCTCATTCTCCTTTACCCTCCAGGCCCAGCCATCATCCATGCTCGTCCTTCCATTCATACAGTAATAATTCACAGTTAGCTCAGCTACTAATCACCTGCCATCTGCATGATTGGGTTTACCTAAGGGCTTCTGATTTGTATCCCTGTTTCATATCCCTCCCCTTTCCCATCTACTCTCTCCACAGCTTCTAAAGTAGCACTACAAGGGCCTCGGTCTGATTAAGACATTTTTCAGGGGGGGGTTGATTTATTTTTAGCTTGGGAATTTTTTTTGTTTAAAATGAAATTTTATTTTAATTTCACTGCTAAATTCTCTCCCTCTCCATTCCCCTCCCCTATCCAGTGGGAAGGCAAGAAAAAGAAAAACCATTACAAATATATATATGTATGTATATATGTATGTATGTATGTTCATGTTTATAAATTTCTTTATTAACCATGCATGTCCAAAAAAAAGAGGGAATGAAAAGAAAGGAAAATACATTTTATTCATTAGTTCTCTATCTGCAAAATCATAGTATGCTTCATCAAGAGTCCTATGAGATTATGATTGGTCATCATGTATCCAAGGTTCTGGCTTTCTCCTAGCTTTCTTCATCTCCTGTCCCCAACCAGGCTTATTATTTTTTGTTCTCCATCATGGACCCTGTAGAACAATCAAATTGATACTCTTGTTGTTCCCATGTTCTTTGCACCTTGACATGGGGCTTTGCTCCATAAGCAGAAGACATTCTGTTCTCATCCCCTCACCTAAGCTAATTTCTCTAGTCTGGCATTGGCTTGTGGATAGCCTCCTTGCCTGTAGCCAGTGGGCTTCTGGTGGATTTTTGGTACAATTCTAGGGCAGAAGAAATTACTCTATGGTATATCTTTTTGGTCTTCTATACCACTATTTCATCTAGTGTAAACTTTAGTGTTAAAAAAACAACAACTCTTATGTTTCTGTTTTGAAATAGCTCTAAGACAGATAGGCAAGCAAGGGCTAGGAAAATGGAGTCATCCAGTGTCACAAAGCTAGAAGTGTCTGAGGCCAGATTTGTACGGAAGTCCTCCAGACTCCAAGCATGACTATGCCACCTAGCTGCTCCTCAAAGTACTGTTAGAAGAGCAATATCTCCTTTCTGGGGTCATGGGGTAGATATATTTACCACAAAGCATTATTTATGGAGATTAAAATCTAGATTTTATTATTGTTTAAGCATAGGTTCAGGTCTCAGAGGATATCTAAACAGCCATTAGGATTCTCAAAAGCCTTCGTAAAGGCAAAATTGTATAAGAATGACAGAGAACAAATTCTTTTACATATTGTAGTCTTTTACATTCCTTTTTGCCCATATGTCTTAAAGAAAAGAGAGTGCATTTCCACCCATATCATAGCCATTTCATCAATTTAAAGTCATTTTAAAGGTATCAAGGAACAGATAAGTCAACTCCCACTAGGCTCAGACAGATCAAGTCACAGAAAATTACCTCTCTGATCTCCCTGAAGGACAAGAACAATGACTCCCCAAATCTCTCAGTGTGTCCAATTTTAACTCTTCCCCAGACTCTAGAAGAGTCCTTTCAGTTCTGTGCATGCAGCCAGACCCTCTTTGAAAAGTCTTGCATTTAATCTCTTTTGCAAGATCTCTCTTTCTTTCTTTCTTTCTTTCTATCTTTCACCCCTTACTTGGTACCCTAAGATCAGTCTTGGGACATTTCTCTAGATAATTGGGTTTCCATTTAGTTCTACCATTTGATTGAATGAAAAACAAGACCTGAGGCATGCTTACTCCAGAAAGATGCCAGAAGTCTAGTGGCTCCCTGGCATCCCAGAATATGCTTGCCTCTTGTCCTATGTGGCTCCTGGAAACTGGAAGAACAGCTTCTGACACAGATTGAAATAAATTCTATCCAATAAGAGGACTCTGAAAAAGTGATGTCACCAAGTGTAAGTGATAGATCAAGGAAGCTGGAGGAGTCTTTTTTTTCTGGCCAACCAGTGAGCAGTTCTAGCCAAGTAGCAGGAATAAATGGGTTCATGAGATGAGTAGGAAGATTTTCACTGTTTAATAAATAATTATAAATTTATATAAATTCTTTAAAGAATTTTAATCTTAACAAGTAGATGGCTGGGTTTCAGTTTAGGAAACTGTTGAGCAAAAGCCTACATTTCATTTTGAGAATGAATACATTAATGTGGTGTTAAAACCCATCTATTCAATAATTCAAGTCTTAAAATCAACTTTTATTAAGTACTCAACCTGGTCCAGACCCTGTGCTATTCACATAGAAAAGGAAAGGAGGACCAGGAACCAAGGAGTCCCTAAAATTCTGGGTACTCCACCCTCCTTTTCTATGGGTCTCATGCCATGTCATACTCTGAGGAACTAAAGGAATTAGGGCATGTAACATCCATGTTTCTGAGTGGGGTTCAAGCTGCAACACTGAATTCCATAGTGCCCCCCAGAACTCCAAGGGAGGGGGCAGTTAAGGGCAGTTGGAGACCTAGTATAAAAACCAGGTCACCCCTCTTACAGGGCTCTCTTGACTCTGGTCTATTGGCTCTTGGCACACACACTCTCTGTAGCTTCAGGGGCTAAGGCATTCAGTCTCTGACAGCCAGGGGCTGCCTCACTTTGATAGCTATCCTCAAGATAGATCTTCAAGTAAGATCACTGTCTATCTTCAGTTTAGCTGTTTAGGATTTAGAAGGAAGATTATTTGAGTGCTTACGTAGGTGTCCAGCCATTCATCATACATTCCCCCTGGGAGAATGTGCTGTTAGCCAGTATTTAGCAGTATCAGTTCATTTTACCTTCCCTCCTCTTTCCTCAAACCCAGTTCCCTACTCCCTGTTTCCTGTGATCATTAAATTCATTTGTTCTGTGAAGATTTAGCTTATATCCAGTTAACTTGGGGTTATACTTACCATCTTCCTTTTACTAAGCCAAGTATTTCATCCAAGCTGGTGCTCAAGCTGTCTCTGTCTAGAGCCTGTTGTCTGATCTGTGAAAGACTTTAGGCTCATACCTTCCTATCCTGTGGGAGAATAATTTATACAAAGTTATTATTTCAAGGGGTTTAGTCCCTATCCATTTACCATCTTGGTCCAGAATTTACCAAACTTGATTAGCCATCTTAGCCAGCTCTGAAGGTGTTCTGTTAACTGTTTTTAGAATTAAATGTTTCTTTTGCTGGTTGCTCATATTCCTGGCTATTTTTTGCCTGTGGGCTTGGAATTCTGAAATTTGATGATTCTATATCCTCTACTGATGGCTTAAAAGGCTTAGTACTATGAGCTATTTTGCTCTGGGGATAGGTCTTCATCAGAGCACAGGTTTGAAAGGCCAAGAGCTATGAATTTCCAGGTCTCACTACAGGATGGTGCCAGGGCCTTGGACTTCAAAGGGTGAGCCTGGGGTGTAAGGTGCTCTATTGCTGGTGTAGCCAGGGTTCATGGATCCCAGAGTTGACCTATGCCCAGACTTGAAACCTGGCACAGTGGGAGGGGGGGCAGTGTCAGCCAGCACTCCTCTATATTTAGTTTTTCTTCCAGTTCCCCTTTATTCCATGAAAATAGATTTTCTTTGCCTACCTTTCAAGTTGTATGCAGCAGAAGAGACCTCTATCTAGCTGTTGGTTTTTGACTCATATCATTTTGAGACACTTTTTAAAGATTGGTTTGGAAGGACTGTCAAAGCAGTTTCAGCTTTTGCTGCTACTAAGCCACCATCTTGGCTCTGCTGCCCCCAAAAAATGTTCCAACCTGGTTTATATTCTTTTATAAAAACAATAGACTTGGTGTAAGACATATGGTGAGGTTAGTCATTTAAAATGCATTAAACAAGTCACCCACATAATATATGAATTGCCTTCTCCAAAAATGAGAAGGAAATATATATATATATATATATATATACATATATAATTATGATAAGTTTCTGATCATTGTCCAAGGTCTAGTGGAGGTAGTTTATGTTCTGCAAACATGTAGATCAGCTGAAAGAATATTGTGGTTACCAACCATTTGCCATATCTAAGGAAAGTTGTCATACCAAAAGGAAAAAAAGGGACAAAAGTATTACAGAAAGGGGTATGTGACCCCCTAGTTTAATTTATATTCTGTATAAGAGTCATAGCGATAGCAAACCAGAGTCAGAGATAAATAAAAATATTCTTAATGTCTTATCAGGCTGAGTAAGAAAAGACCTACCTCAAGACTTTTGCTTAATAGTTGATATTCACAGACCTTCCCCTGAGATAGCTTTCCCCACCTTGGCACTGGCATATATCATCTCCATAGGTGTGGGAAGCCAATAAAAGAATAGATAAAAAAATCTGAGACTCCTCTTTTGACCCCTTTTATGATCCACACCTTTTCTTATTGAAAAACATTATAGCCTTCTAGGAAACTTTAAGTTTTTAGTAAACCAGCACTTAATGAGTTAACAGCCTTTTTTCACTCAGCAGAGTAAAGCTGCAGCTCTGGGTATATCTCTCTAACTGCTCCAGGCATCCCAAGTGGCAAGCTCAGGCAAAATAACTTTTAGATAAAGTGAGGCTCATTTTTAACCTTGAGACTGTTTCTCATCCGGCATTATCTTCGTAAGAAAATTCTTGGTAAAACTATAACTTTATTGTGCTTTGATGTGACATAATTTGTGTTTCTGCGCAAACGCGAACTTTTGGGGGGGTTCTTTTGTGTGAAATGAGTCTTGAAATATATATATAATAAACTCCATGCTCCTGGAGCCAGAGCTGGAAGCATGAAGTAAAAGACATTTCCCTTGTCCTGTCCTTATTTCCTTATCAACTAAACTGTCCTTATCAGATTATCAGAGATGATAAAGAGATCTCCACACATGGGGGCTGTTGGAATCCAGATCATTGACTTACTAGCACTGAACAGTAAGTAATTTGTTAGCATTCCCTTGTAGTTTATCTGGAATCAGACTCAGACATCTATTATAGTGTCATAAGATTTAATCACTAATGGCATATTTTAATAGTCTAAACATTGGGGTATGCAATATTGTCTGGCTTTTAGACATTGTAAACTGATTCTTTTATACCAAAAAATTCCATAAACTCAAGTTTTAAAAATCAGACTGTAATGGGATATTTGTTAATTAAGAGTTAATTAAGTAAGAGTTCATTAGGAAATAGAGTTAAGTAACATAATTTATAGATAGATGCATAAGAGAGACAAGTTGGATTTCTTTAAAATCTGAATGGAGGGGCAGCTGGGTGGCTCAGTGGATTGAGAGTCAGGCCTAGAGATGAGAGGTCCTAGGTTCAAATCCGACTTCAGACACTTCCCAGCTGTGTGACCCTGGGCAAGTCACTTGACCCCCATTGCCCACCCTTACCACTCTTCCACCTAGGAGCCAATACACAGAAGTCAAGGGTTTATTAAAAAAATAAAATAAAATCTGAATGGAATCTCAGAGATGGATTATGAGAAAAGAGAATTTTCCCAGATTGCCTTGAGAGACAGTTATCCAACTGACTTTGCACTCTTGGGGTTGACCCTGACCTGATGGGAGATCCTAAAAACAGCTCGGTAAGACAGAAATCTCAGTTGCTTTCTACATCAAAAATTCATCTAGCAGACCTGAACAGTGAAGGAGATTTCTGAGTGAAATATCATTGCAAGCCCAGCAGATTTGCTGTGAGTGTGGAGGAAGGCTGTGGAGATTCTGAGTTGTTTTTCCAACTATATAGCTAAGAAGGAAAACCAACTTACTCCTCTTGGGCATAAATTAAGAATTTAGATTAAGATAAGATATATTTAGAGTTTGGGGGGATTTCGATAGATTAGGGAGAGAGAGTAATCTCAACATTGTTGAAGACCAAAGAGATCCTTGTGGATCAGTTTTGGTTGGGTGGTTAGATAAGAATTATTAGCTTAGGGATCAATATATTATAAGAAGTTCCTTTCCACTCATTTCCCTTTGCTATCCTTGTCTTTAGTTTTTTTTTTACTTATAATAAATATATTTTTTATATAACTGACTTTAAGACTGCTCTGCGGGGATAGCTGGGTAGCTCAGTGGGTTGAGAGTCAGGCCTAGAGACGGGAGGCCCTGGGTTCAAATCCGGCCTCAGACACTTCCCAGCTAGGTGACCCTGGGTAAGTCACTTGACCCCCATTGCCCACCCTTACCACTCTTCCACCTAGGAGCCAATACACAGAAGTTAAGGGTTTAAAAAAAAAAAAAAAGACTGCTCTGAGAAGCCATCTTTTCTCAATAGTCATAACACTAACAGCCTATCCACATAGGACTAATTATTGATGATATCACACTATACCAATAATCAAATAAGGTTTAGGAAATCCTTACAACAATAGTTAAAATTAACAAAACGAATTAGAAAAAAATTGAAAAGATAATTTTTCAATTCACATTCAACAATATAATAGGTCAACATATGTATTTTAAAGAAATAGATTGATTACTTGAAAGTTGAATTCACTCTATATGTAACGTAGTTATGATTCTCTGTATGCATATGCATAAGTTTTTCCCCTGGTAAAAACTTGACACAGACTTAATAACATCTAAGGCAAAGTCTGAAAATGACACTAATTGCTAAAATTAAAATGGCCCATTTGGCCACAGTTGCTAACAAACCTGTGATGTGTAGCCATGAGAGTTGCCATCATGTATCATCAGATGTCACATTGTGATTTGCTGAGTGTCATTCAAAATCCTTTGAAGCTCCTGAACATTTGTATCCATTTCCCTTGCCTTATTTATGTAAGAACAAGAAGATCTATTAATAAGAGCTCAGGTTCCCCCAGAAATTGCTTTAAGCATATCAAGAGGAAGTCAATTTTGTATGACTGTCTTTGCCAAAGAATCGGTTTCCTTCTTGAGGAGGGAGATAGCTTTAGAAGGTCGGGAAATGGTTTGAACTGTATCCTGAGATGATTTCTCACTGCCATTATCTCCAAAGTGGGCAGAGCAGCCCAGAAAATTTTCTCTGTGTAGAGGAAGTGGCTACTGAATTTTGCCCTGTACATGCCATCAAGTGCCCAGATTCCTAGCCATAGGCTTGTCTACTCTGCCAATAAAATGATTATGCACCAAGAATGGCGAGGTTACATAAGCCAAACCAAATCCCATACTGGCTGTGGGGAAGAGAAAAATAAGCTGAAGAATTACAGACATAGAATTACCCAGAGGCCACCAAACCCCATGGAAAATCTGTCTTCAACTGTGATGAGGCAGAGACATTTGCAAAGGATATATATTTATATTACCTGTCCTGGCACAGATAAATGTTGTGTTAAGGATTGGAATAGTGAAGTTGTGCTTCATATTGTTACCCATACATCTGCTACCCAGTGGTCCCTTATTTCTCTTAACAAAGAAGTCAACGGTGGATAATTGGTTGGTTAGTGGCAGTGGGGCTCCCAAATATCTAAAAATTACCTTGGGGGACATGTGAAAATAAACTGAGATTTGAAAATCGTTGAATCTTTCAAAGGCAGTTGGGCTCCACCTGCCACTACTGATATGACCTCTAACAAAAGCAAAAGAGGCAAATAGTTTATTGGGAAAGAAAG
>NC_058132.1:19458000-19507348 GCF_016433145.1 Gracilinanus agilis | reverse complement strand
AAAAAAAGGAATTTTCCTGCTCTCTTTTTGACCTGAAGTCTTCTGGAGTTTGGGGTGTCCAGAAAGTCCCCATGCACAGGGGACTTTCAATGGGTTCCTGGCTTTGCCCAACACTTGTGGGAAGCCAATAAGAGAAACAGTCTCAAATAGATAAAAATTTGAGACTCCTCTTTTGACTCTTTTTCTGATCTACACCTTTCCTTAATGAAAAGCTTTAAGCTCCTAGAAAAGCAGCAGTCAAGAGGTTAACACTCTCTCTTTTGGTCAGAAATACAACTTTTTTTTGTTTCAAAAGTAGTTCAGACACTCAAGGTCATAAATTCCTCCAGGAGGGGCATTTCACCCCTGAAAAAAATATTCCCTGTTACAGCTTTCTTAATAAGGACCCAGCTGAAGTTTGACCTTAGCCTTGTTCTATTTTGGAAGTCAATTAGATTCTTTTGTGTTTTGATATGACATAATTTGTGTTTCTGCACACATGCAAAGTTTTGGGGAGGTTCTTTTGTGTGAAATGAGTCTTGAAGTATATATAAAAAACTCCATGCTGCAAGAGACACAGCAGCAGCACCATGAGCTGACAGAAAGATGTGTCCGCTTCTTTCTTATCAACTAAGCCATCAATATCAAATTATCTGGAGATGATAAAAAGATCTCGAGAAACACTTAATCAGTGATTCTGGGCATGTCACATCCTATCTCTGGTCTTCTATTTCCTCATCATTTGTCAGTCAGACTGAGGGCGTTTGATCCAAAAGACAATGAAACCAGAATAAGATAATATAGCAAAGCTTTAATGGAGGAAAGAATCAACAAGGGGGAGTCCCGTGCCGGTAGGGGTGGCTATATAACCCCTTCTTGGGTGGGGGAATCATGAGATCTTATAGGATTATGGGGTTTCAGGAGTAATACAACTTGGGTCACCTTTTTGGTTGTCTCTGGAAAAGGTCAGCTACTTGGACTCATTTCATTGGATATCCCTGAAAGGGGAGGGAAATCTCCATCTCTAGGTGTAGAAGGCAATAATTGGAAAGTCTCAAAGTCGCAGGATATTTTGGCAACTATTTTGTTGGCTTTCTGTTGCCTAGCTGGAGTTTATTATTTTCCTGTTGCCTAGCTGGGGTGTCCAAGTTTACCATCTATAAAATGGAGGAGAGGGATTCAGTGTCTGAAGGCCCTCTTGACTCATATTCTAAGCTGGGTCTGGAAGTCTCACCTGTATTTAGACTAAGAGAGGGAAGAAAAGGATTGGTGATAAAACAGTGTAGGCCTGAGGGTTCCTTCCCCTTCTGCAGATGCTGATGGGAAAAATAAATCTGTAGATCATGGGGGAAAGAAAGGGACTGTATATAGGTATATCTATCCCTTGGGAATCCTCATGTCCTCTTCCCGGTATGAATTTCAGGGCACAGATGAGAGATGTAAGAGAAAAGTACCCCTACTGACCATGCCAAGTACAGAGAGTCATCAGACATAGCAGAGCTTTGGTTGATACTTTCCCAGTGCCTGCCCGGAACTGCTAATTTTCCTGTAGTACACACAAAATGTGTGCAACCACAGTGTGGATTATCTGTGTGAGAATATTTGGTAATGGTGGTCATAGAGGAGAAGAAGTCTCAAAAGTGGGTATGGAGTGAGGCCAGAAATGAAACTTGTGGCTAATTTGATCATGTTAGGGGATTTCTACATCTCCTCAGATTCTGGAGCTGGAGCAGTGAGGACTCCCTTCTTGCCCAGCTCTTTCCAGACAAAGTTTGGTAGGTCTGGGCTTCCTGTGAATAGGCATATGGAAAACATCCCTCAGTGTTCAGTTGAGAGAGAGTCTATCCAGACAGGTGCTGGAATGGCTGCCTTTCAGAAAATAATAAGTTCCTGAGGAATTCTCATGAAGAGTTTGGATGCTATCCCAGTTCTGAGGCTACAGGTAGCATTTCTTCTTCTGAGAAATAGCTGAGTGGGATTAGTATTAAGTTGTCTCACAGGTAAGGGACTGATGCTCTAATCCCTAGGATTTAGGAAGTGCCTGTGAATGTGAAATCCCCTACTCCCCCTCTATGATCATATCAGTAGCAGCAGGTTTCCCAAATTCAAATGATTTGTTAAATTAGATTAGATTAGCAGTTTTTCCTAGTTTAGTTATTCTGTGATCAGAGACCTTAACTTTTCTAAAAATAGTCAAGATCTGTATGTGAATCATGTAACCATTTTGTGTAAGCATAATTCTGCAAGAATTTATTTCTAAAATCACACAAAAGGGTAAAGGTTTTTCTTTCAGAGATATCTGACCCTTTGGGAAATTCTATCATTGATCCTTGGGAAACTATGAATATATCTGCTTCTTGGGAATCTGCAATCATATTCTGATAAGAATTATTGTACCATGTATACGTCTTTGGGTACATAAGGAGGCCACTCACAAGACTTGGGGACTTTGCTTGCTAACCAGAGTCTGGCTTTATTGTGAGACTGGCCATTTCTCAATAAACCTATTTCTTTTTTGGTTCGGAGACTTTGTTTTACTTTTTGGCATCTCTGCTAATAAATTTTCACCATATGCCCTTACTGAAAAGGTTCCTGACTCCATTTCCACATGTTTCAGCATATACACACAGACACACACACACACACACACACACACACACACACACACTCACATTCACACACACACCTTAGATCCAACTCCATAAGTCTGTGTCTGAAACTGGGTCTCCAACAGCTATAAGAAGGGGTATCACTCAAGTTGGATCTAGAACCCTGACATGCAAACACTATCAAAGATGGTTCTCCATCTTCCCAATCACCACTGAAAGTTTGACTTCATAGTGTCTAAGGACAAAGTGGGTGTATAGGAGAGGGAGGGGGATGTTTTAGTATTTTATGTTTTGCTCTGCATTCTCAGTAATTTCCTTTCGTAAAAGCTGAACCAATCCTTGCGGAACCAGTGAGAGGTAACTGATGTCCTTTGGTTAATTGATAATAAGGAGATAGTAACTGGCCAAATGATATGATGGGAACGTGCTGGATGGGGATTTATAAGCAACGGACATTAGGGAAATGGTAACCTTGTCCAGGGGTGTCTGAGCTGCCAGTCTGAGTACAAATTGGGAGAGTGAGTTCTGGGGTCCTTCCAGAGGGACTAAACATTCTTGAAGATGGGTTGAAGCAGGCAAGGTTACCTTGAAAACAATAGAAGATGCACCCTGAGCTCCAAGTTAGCAGCACCCTAAGCTGCCCACCCACAAGCCTGTTTTTCTGTGGTTTTAACCCTTTGTCTACTAGAAAGCCGGAAAGCATTGTGTGTCTAGACTGGGGGCACAGCTCTAGCTGAGGGAAGGAAGTGGTTTGGAGACCAAGGTCAGATTCAAAGGATCTGAGTGAGACCAACATCTATCAATGATGGGGAGCTCAGAGAGGGAAGCTGTGAGGCTGGCACAAAAAGCTTATCTGGGGATCTATCACAGGCAATGAAGCCTGAATTATCACCAAAATAGCAAGAGTCATTCAACCATTCTAAAACCAGATGATTCTCCAGCCCTCCACAGGCACCCACATGCACCCTCCCCACAGCATGGGGTCATCAATCAACTAGAAACCACAGAAAGGAAGGAGAAATGAAGTTTCTTGGGGACTTGGACTTGCAGAGCTAGCCCTGGACACATCCTGTGCCTCAGACCAGCTCCTGGTCCATTGATAGTCCCTTCTCCCATCAGTCACTGGGACCACCATGACCCCCACCCTCTTGTTCCTGCTGTACCTTGGTGAGTCTTAAGCAGCTCCTATCCTAGAAGGGTCTTTACCTACCACCAAGTCCAACTTGTGTCCACCACCAATTTGGTGAGGGGAAAACTTTCCTCCAGAGGTGAAGAGAGCCAAATCTGAGATCTCACAGTAAGGTGGAGGTTGGGTGGGGTTGGGGAAGAACCTGGGACTCTTAGAGGGATCTTCTGGGGTCCATCCCACTTGATTCACAACATCCCTAAGTCCAGGCTCTGACCCCTTTCTGTCCTTCCTCTGAGAATGCTGGGGTGGGATAGTGGATGTGGGGAGCCATGACTAATCAGGGTCTTCTCTGCCAGGGCTGAGTCTGGGCCAGAGGATGAGGACACAGGCAGCAGGTGAGTCCCTCCCCTCTCACTCCCCCTGCCCAGAGCATACAGCTGACCCCAAGAGAGGGAGCTGGGAAAGATCTGGGCTGGACTGATAGGGTCTAAAGTGAGAGGGGACCCAGTATGGGTGGGGTGACCACAGAAGGAGGAACCCCTGAATCTAATAGCTTTCTTTCCTTCCAGGTACATTTCCCAAACCCTCCCTCAGGGCAGAAAATGGCTCTTTGGTGTCCCAAGGGAGAACTATGACCCTCAGATGCAGGGGATCACAGGAAGCTGATCTGTACCGTCTGGAGCAAAAGCTAGGAAATGCCAGGTCTGATGTCAAGGATATGACAGTATTTGGAATGGAGGCCAAATTTTCCTTTCCTTTTGTGTCATGGAACCATGCAGGGACCTACTACTGCCACTACAGACACTCATTGGGCTGGTCAGAGCCCAGTGACCCCCTGGAGCTGGTGGTGACAGGTGAGGAACACCCCCTCCCAGGTGCTGACCCCCCAGGCAGGGTTGGCTCCAGGTCCCAGCAGACCTAGGTTCCTCCATAGCCCAACATGGCCCCCAAATGTCTCTCTGACTTTGTCCTTTCTAGCCTCTCCCCTATCTTTGTTTCTGCTCTCCCTCTGGAGTTTGGGGAAGGAGGAGGACCTTCTATGTGCCAGGCACCTTACAATTCTGCCAGTCCCTGCTAGTAAGATTCCCATTTCATACAGTATACTGAGGAAACTGAGGCAAAAAGAGACTTGTTCAGAGTCATATAGCCAAGAAGTGTCTGAGGCTGGATTTGAACTCAGGTTTTTCTGACTCCATGTCCAGGGGCCAGATCAGAGGCAGGAGGCTCAGTTTGGATCTCAGGAGACCAGACAGAGCTGGAGGCTCTCTGTAGAAGGGCGCAGGACTAGTGGGTCATCTCCCACTTCTAGCACTACCCCTCCCAAAGCCAAAAGAGAGAGTGAAAAGAGTGTGAATATTCCAGCCCAGGTCTAGGCACAGGGAGGGGAGGGAGTGTCTCCTTTGTGCATTCTCTGCAGTCGATAGCATAGGACTTAGGAAATCAGGGGTTGAGGGAAACAGAAATCACACCCTAGACTCTTACTCTCCTTCCAACACCTGTCCCAGAGGAGAGAGCCGGGCTCTACTTTGGGGGCCCTAATAACTAACCCAAAGTGAAGAGATGGCTCCTGATTGTGCCACCACCCCCATTCTGTAGAGGGAGATTCTCTGCCAAAGGACCAGGAATTGGGGTTCACAGCCCAGCATCTGAGTGGAAAACTTCCTGCCTAGGTCTACCTCCCCACCATTCTCCCCTGTTTGTCTCTTTCTCATCTCTCTCTGTCTCCCTTCCTCTTCCCCCTCTGTCTCTGTTTCTGTCTCTTTCCCTCTTTTCCTCTGACTCTGTCCCTTCTTTATTTCTCTTTCTTCCTCCACTCATTCCCCTACTTTCTATTTCTTACCCCAGAGCTGTCCAAGGTCTTTCTCTTCCCCCAAGACATGTGACATTTCCTTTCTTCCAGATCTAAACCTCAAATCTCAGGGAGGGGCCCAGGAAGGCCCAGGTCAGGCTTCCTTCCAGCCAGATCTGCTCCACTTCCCTGCTAGAGGGTTCTTCTCGCTCTAACTGCAGGGTCTTCTCCTTCCCCAGAAGTTTATAAAGAACCTTCCCTGGCAGCCCTGCCCAGCTCTGAGGTGGCCTCAGGACAGTATGTGATCCTGCAGTGTCAGTCACAGCGATGGTTTGACTGGTGCGCCCTGTACAAGGATGGAGAAGAGATCAGCCGTGGCAGGACCCGGAGCCATGAAGGAGGGCGTCAGGCTGACTTCTTCTTCCCTGTTGTGAATTCTACCCACGATGGCACTTACCGATGCTACAGCTTTCGAAGTTCTTCCCCTAATGCATGGTCCTCCCCCAGCGCCCCCCTGGTGCTCAGGGTCACAGGTGAGG
This sequence comes from Gracilinanus agilis, assembly GCF_016433145.1. Classification (NCBI taxonomy): domain Eukaryota; kingdom Metazoa; phylum Chordata; class Mammalia; order Didelphimorphia; family Didelphidae; genus Gracilinanus; species Gracilinanus agilis. The sequence goes on along the minus strand of NC_058132.1, from coordinate 19,501,303 downwards.
GAGCCCCAGTGTCCCCAGGCTCCCCATCTCTCCAAAGCTTCTTCTCAGGCCCTGCGGCACTCACTGGGTGCTCAGGGTCCTGACCCAGGAGGAATGGGAGAAGGGGAGGCTCAGAGAGAGGGGATTGATTGCATAGGAATTGAGTCATTCTTAGTGAATGTAGGCAGTGAGGCCTCTCCTCCCTGATGCCTCTAAACTCTTTCTCCATCCACAGTCTGTCCAATTGTGCTGCTCCCACAATCAGACAATGTCTATTAGGTCCTAGGAAAGTTATTTGAGGAGGTCAGAGAGGGACAAGAGGAGGGCAGAGCAAGCCAGAGCATGGAGTAAATATTCCCCAGACCCTCCTCTTCCTCTTCTCCCTGTTCCAAAGGTTACTCACCTCCTCCAGAGCCCTGGGAATCCCCAAGATTTGCCATCCTCCCCACCAGGTGAATAAATACTTCATCTGAGGACAGGGTGGGGGTCTCTCTGCACTACTGCTCTCCATCTCCCATGTAGGTCAGGACTGAGAACTCCTTCTCTTAGAGGAAAGCAGGACATGAGGAGGGATTGAGGAAACCTCTCTTGTCATGGGACACACTGGAGATGGAGCAGAGATGGGCAGAAAAGTCCCAAACCCTCTCCTTTCTCTTTACCTCTCCAGTAGCCCTTGTGCCCTCTCTCTCCTCACCCATACAATAATAACTGGGACAACTGAGGATGGGGCCATCCCATCCTTGACTTCTCCAACATCAAAGAAGGGTTTCTCAGGTGTCCTCATCCCAATTCCTCTAAGCTAGAAGAGCCAGAGTGACCCAGTCACCCTCGTCCTTCGTCTATACAACACAGCTTCCCACCAATCCAGCAGGCTGTGGCCCCAAGGCACAGAGGAACCTTAGAATTACGGGGCCAGGCTGGATGAGGGACGCTGAGGAGGATTCAAAGCGTCCCTCCCTCTCACACCAGCTCCTCCATTCTTCTCCCCTGCCCCCCAGATCCCTCCCCAGGAGCTTGGAAAGGCATCACAGGAGTCACAGAATCATCAAATCTCAGAAGTGGACAGGCCAGGAGAGGTCCTGAGCTCGGGCCCCATTTGACAGATTTGAAATCCATGGGGCCCAGAGAGAGGAGAGACTTGCCCAATATCCCACAAACAGAAAGTCTAGATAGAGCTGGGGCTCACAAGTCTCCAGATCCTTGAGTTCTTCAGGTCTCTCTGAATCCACCTGTAGAGCCCCTAACCCTGCCCCTTCCTCTTTCCCAGGGACCTCTTCTCCAAGCCCTGAATCTGAGAACAGGCTCTCACGTGAGTATTGGAGGATGGAGGGAGGCAGTGGGGCTCAATGCCCAGTCAGGGTCTACCTACCCCTTACAGGATCTCTTCATTGATCACTACTCTTTCTGCAGCACCTTATTATGCTTCTCCCACCTCTGGGTCTTTGCCCAGGCTGTGTCCCCTGCCTGGAATACTCTCTCTCCTCACCTCCTCCTCTTACAATGCAAAGATGTCTCTCAAATTTAACTTAGGAGGCATTTCCTACAAGAAACTTTTCCTGATTTGCAACTTGTCCCCCACCTCAGATGACTGTTTTATTTGTGTATATGATGTACATTCCAGGAGAATGTAAGGCCTGGGAAAGTAGGATTTAGTTCATTTTAATTTTGTTTCTTCTGGGATTGGCTTAGCACAAGGACTGAGTCCAGGATGGGTGATTAATGAAAGTCTGGAGAACTGAATTATGGAAAAAGATTGGGGGCCCACTAAGGACAGGACCAGATCTCATTCCCTCCCATTGGAGATTAGGTCGGGGAGAAATCATGCCATGACAATCTAGAGAGAGAAGGAGATCCTCTGAGAAAGGGTGGTTCATAGTGTCAGGTAAAGGTTGAAGACTGAGATCTTTAGCCTCGGCAATGAAGACATCTCTGGTGACTTTGGGGCGGGGGCAACTTCTGTCCACTTATGAGATAAGAGCCAGGCTGCAGAGGGGGAAAGAGAGTGAGGAGAGGAAGTATAAAATTGAGGTAAAGGGAAGAGGGGAGCTGGGCTGGGATCAGAGGAGAGGAGAGGATGGGTTCTGGGGAAGGAAGAGGTTCAAAGTTTCCCCAACCCCTCAGACCTATTTCCTTCCCTCATCCACAGAACCAGTCTACCAGCAGGGGAATAAAAGGAATATCTCTAGTTAAGGGGGAAGGAGGGCCTGGGATGAGGATCTGAGTGCTTGTGGGAGATGATCTTAGTGATCACAGGTGAAATAGGGGCTGAGCACAGGGCAGCCATATCTCAGTGACAAACTCTGATCCCCCAGATGTTGCTGTCCTGGATTACACTATGGGCAACCTGGTCCGCCTCATCTCAGCTGGATTGATCATCATCCTCCTGGTGGTCCTGCTAGCTGAGCACTGGAAAAGCTCCAGGGAGTCCTTGTCTGAGCACTCTGGCCAAACAAGCCCTCAAGATAGTGGTGAAGGAAGGAATGAACAAAACCTTTTAAAAATCTAAATTTAAAAATGTAGCAAGGACTCCCTCTGTGCCATGCACTGTAAAGCACTAAGATATAACTAATAAAAGAGCAAGAGGCAGAGGCAGAGGGATGAGAGAGAATTAAAGAGTTCCTGGCCTCCAAAAACTTACAAACTTTTGGAGTAGACAATGCCTAAAAGAGAGAGAACCAAGAAAAATAATTCTATTTTGGGAGGTGATGGGGGTAAAGGAGGGGAGCAAGGGGGCAGGAGGAGGGATGGATATGCAGCATTATATAATATTGTACAATGTACTGCTTATTTATATATTGAATGCTAGTAATGTTTTATTGTATTTAATTAATCAATTAAACATTGTGTTATATATAAGTATATATATTTTATATATAAATATATGCATATATATTTATATAAGAATATCATTTTCCATATGGGTCAAGAGGAGTTCATTTATATCCACAGTTTTAGCTGTCTTGGTCTTGGAATGTATCCCTTTACAGACACAAAGGGCCTATGTTCTGGAAGGAAAGGAATTAGGATCACAACCAAAAATTACCTACCCAGTAAAACTGAGCGTAATCCTGCACAGGAAAAAGTGGATATTTAATGAAATAGAGGATGTTCAAGTATTCTTAATGAAAAGACAAGAGAAGAATAGAATATTTGATTTTCAAATATGAGTCAAGAGAAGTATAAAAAAGGTAAATAGGAAAGAGAAATCCTAAGAGATTCAATAAAGTTAAACTGCTTATATTCCTTTATAGGAAGATGTACTTGTAATTCCTAAGAGCTTTATAATTATCAGGGTAGTTAGGAATATTCAGAGATAGAGTGCATGGTTGTGAGTTGACTGGAATGGGATGATATTTAAAAAAATAAAATTAAATGATAAGAAAAAGGGTTGTATTGTGAGGAGAAATGGGGATTTGGAGTTGAATAAATCATTTCATAAAAAAGAGCCATGAAAAAGCTTTAAAATGTATGGGAACATGTTGGTAGGGGTGACAGGTACCACTTTCATCTTACTCTCATCTAAATTGGTTCAAAGAAGGAATAATAAACACCCTCACTGGATATAGAAACCTAACTTACCATATAGGAAAGATGGGAGGGAAGGGAGTAAGGGGAAGGGAAACTGGCAGAAGGGAGGATAAATTGAAGGAGGCAGTGGTCAGAAACAAAATACTTTGAGGAGGGAGAGGGTGAAATGAGAAAAAGAAAAAGGATAAATGGATATGGAATGGAAAGAAAGACACTAATAAGTAAGAAAAAAATTGCAGCAAATTTCTTCAATGAAGAATTGAAGAATTCAATTTCTTAATTGTAGAGAAAAATGAGTCATGATGATCAGAATACAAGTCCATCCCCAAATGAAAAATTGGTCAAAGGGTATGAACTGGAAGCTTTCAAATGAAGATATCAGAGCTATCTATATTCCTGTGGAAAAATACTCCAAATCACTATTTACTAGAGAAATATACATTTTATAAACATCAAGATCCTACTTCAACCTATCAGACTGGCTAATATGATAGAAAAGTAAAATGACAAAATTTGGAGGGGATGTGCACTGTTGGTGGAGTTGTGAACTGATCTAACAACTGTGTAGAGCACTTTGGCACTATCTCGAAGGGCATTAAACTAAAGGCATAACCTTTGATCCAGCAATACCACTGCTAGGTCTATATCCCAAAGTCATCAAAGAAAAAGGAGAAGGGCTTATATGTGCAAAAATATTCATATTATCTCTTTGTGGTAGAAAAGTATTTGAAAGTAAGGAGATGCCCATCAGTTGGAGAATGGCTAAACAATATGTAGCATATGATTTTGAGGGAACACTATTAGGCTATAAGAAATTATGAGAGAATACTTGAATTAATGTATGGAATACTTTAAAATGTATAGTGGTCAGGGTGACAGGTACTGCTTGAACCTTACTCTCATCTAAATTGGCTCAAAGAAGGAACAACACACACCCTCATTGGGTATAGAAATCTGGAAGAATTTAAATGAACCGATACAAAGTGAGGTGAGCAGAACCAAAGATTTGAACTCAGCTCTTCTTCACCCCGAATTTAGTTTTCCAGCAAGCTCTTGCTAAAATTGCAGATTAATAGGGAGAGGGAGGAGAAGTGAAGGAAAAGTGAAGGTCCCAGGAAAGGGCTCTTGGGCTGACTTAGGCCACTGGAAGGTTTGAGGGGGAAGAGATTGAAGGAGGCTTTCTCAGTTCCTCCTTCAGCCTTCCCTCCCTGAGGCCTCCAACTTTCCCCCACGTTTTCAGGTTCCCAAGCCAAAGAGCAAAAGTATCTCTCACCCCAGGAGGAAGAGTCTAAGCTGTGCTGCATCTGTGGGGCCTTGGAGTGGGTGGAGGGGGCTATCTATGCTTACATTTATAGGGGCCTGAGATGAGAGAGTTCTTGTCCCTATCTCAGTTATGGTCTTCTTGTCCCCTATCATTCTCAAATCTTGCTGACCAGATTACACTATGGGCAACCTCATTCTCCTCAACCTGGTAGGGCTTTCTCTTATCATCCTAAGGATCCTGTTGTTTGCACCTGACATACATAGTAATCATAACTGAAAAATATTTACAGCAAGTTTCTCTGATAAAAGGTCTCATTTTTTTGGCGTAATTGGAAGAATTCACTAAGAAAGGGTCCAAGATCAGCTGACAGATGGGAAGACAGAGCTGTGCTTCAATGAATGTGGGGATCTTAAAGTGTCTTAAAGATTTCTAGGTTTGTGTAAATTATCATGCATTCAATAACTATATAGAATTCTACAATGTATTTTTTTCTCAATCTGATGTCAGAAGATTTTAGGAAAGAATAGTGGAGTCTGGGAATTTAAAAACTGATATAGTTGTAATGACATGATAATATCATATTTAACCCTAAACATGACTGGATAGACTTGTTATTTGATGTTAAATGTTATAGGAATGTCATGGGAAGCAATGCCATGTAACCAATTGATCTCTGATGCCGGCATCCCCATGAGGTGCCTTCTGGGAACTGCAGGCACACTTTTGTTTCAAGGGAAAGCTGTGAGAGTGATTTTGGCTTATAGTGATTGACATCTCTCCTGGCTAATTTCCGTAGAATGAAATTCAGTTCTATACCTGGAAAGTTCTATACATGGTTGTGCATCATTGCCATCTTCCCTCTGGCATTAGTTAATACTTCAAATTAGGGAAACATTTGTCCCTCATTTTAGTTATGTCTGTCTTTTCTCCAGTGATAGCAAATTTTCTATAATCATGAAAGGTGATACAAATGTATCTAGATTTATGCTAAAACATATAGAAATTAAAGGGACAGATATTTAGGATTTTAGTTATTCAACCAAGTAGATGAATACTGAGTTTGTCATCTACCTGTTTTTATTATGATATATTTGAAAATATTTGATATCATAAGAATAATTGGAAAGTGAAACCAAGGTATGATTTTATTTATTCAGCTTAAACTGGTTAAGTTAAATGACTTATCATTAGTGTTGTGAGGAAGATTAATTTAGTATTAGTGTTGGACCTAGCAGGAAGGGCTGGAGGATTCCAAGATGGAATGAAGGAGCAGGAAGTGGGGCCTGGACTCTGAGAGGGACTCCATGGTGGTTGGTACAAACTGTTGCTGACCCTGGGAGATCTCAGAGTTAGGGAAAAACTGCATCCAGATTCCCTGGGATCCTGAGAGGTGGAGGCTTTCAATAGTGAAAAATAGACCTGCAGAGCAGCACCAAGTGGGGAAGTGGCTTGTGATCTGGTGGAAAGCATGGCAAACTCACTCTCCCTACCTGGGTACCTTGGATCACCTGGTGGAGGTGGCTCTTGGCATCCTGTGACCATCCTTGGATAACTGTGAGACCCCAATTGAAAGCCATCCTCAGGCCCTTTAGCTGAGTTGATTAAAGCTGGCTGGAACCAGGTTTGGAGGAGTTTTCCCGGTGACTTCAGTACTGCTTCCTTTGGGCCCTGCCTGGCTTAGGTCAATAGAATAGTGTAGTCAAGTCCTTCCCTGCCCCTGTGGTTTGCCCTTAGGTTATAAGTATAGAATCCCTTATTCCCATCCTTCATTATTATTTCCCTCAATTAAGCTGTTATAAACTTTTATCTTTTCCCTGCTGGTTCCATAGACTCTAGCCTAGGAGAGCTGAATGACTGTTGGCGTAACAGCCATTCTTATTGACAGTTAACAGCATGGCTGTAAACTCTGGTCTCCCTATCCTGGTTGGTTCTGTCTCTCCTTCAACCCAGTGTGAACCCACAAATCATTTAGTTACATTTTAATAATAATAATAGCATCCCTGATGCCCCACCTTTACAGTAGTGAAGAATAACCTGTGATCTACTTACCTCGTAAGAATACCAAATAATTTAGGGGTGGCATTTAATTTTTGATTAATTCTTGTATATAGAGAGCACACTCTGAAAGTACCCAAGAATTCAAAAGGATTTGAAATAAGTTTTGAAATAAAGTGGTTAAGGTGAGTGAAATATCCAATCTATTTCTATTAGGTCAGAGTTGTTAAAATTAGCTGATGGAAGAGTAATTGTGTCTACAGGACTAAAAGAATGTTGTCATTAGTTATTGTAAGCAATGGCAGGATGTGGCTCTTCTCAAACAAGATAATGATCAACTGGGGAGGGAGTAAAGTAGCAGCAGGAACAGGTTCAAGACAGCTGGGGACAGCAGTGAGAGGAGAAGATAAACCCAATGCTTATTTCCATACTTATTAGGTATTAATGAAGCCAATGAATCATTTTCCCACCTACCTCTGGGTGGGATTTAGCAGCCATTTTCTGCACATGCAAAGTATGAAAAGTATGTAAGTGGAGGGGGATCACGTGAAGGGGTTCTTAGGTGGAATCTTCTGTGAAGATTGTATACCTCTATTTCTCATCCAACGGGAAATGGAAGGAAGGGAATTCTGCATTTTAAGAATAGGATAAAAGACTGCTTGCTAAAATTAGCACTTTGTACTCAGTCATATTCTGGTGGGTTCCCATTTTTGCAAGAATGAAATCAAGTCTTTAACTGCACCACACCATGAGTCTGTCTGTTTGTATCTTTCATCTCTAACAATTTGGGAGCTTGTCTGGAATTTAAAAGGGGGTTAATTGCTTCAGGGAGCATTGGGCCAATTGTTAGGACTAGTCCCTCTGAAGTTTTCCTGGCTGGGTGGTCCTTTGTCTCTCTGCAGTCATTACTCCCAGTGTTCCAAAGAGACAGTGACAGTTGTGTTGATGAAAGAGGAGTGAAGATGAATTGGACCATAGGGTTCAGTGGAGCTCTATGCATAGGGCCAGGTAAGAAAAATGTCTTACCTGGTAGATTAGACATTATGTGTGTGTGGGGGGTCAGGACTGAATGTGTATGATTGAGACATACACAATGACCTTTGAGTATGAGGCAAATGGAGAGCATGGACTTTCAGTTTTCTTCTCCCTCTAGGGAAAGAGTCAAGGAAGGGTGAAGCAGGTGGCGGCAAGGAATGTTTGGTGTTATAATGGTTAAATTGGGATTTTGACTAAATAAAAGAGTTATAAAAAGTGGTCACCAATTATTATCCCTTAAGTCAGAAAAACTATTAGCAGCTTTTAACAATTTTGTTTAATTGGAATATTATTAAAAAGAGGGAAATGTGGATGGGAAAGCAGTAAAGAGACTGCCTATCCTATCCTAAATGCTGATCTTGTGAAATGAAGCCAGCTCCCTGACAGAGTTCCAATCTCCATGTGGGAATCCAAATCACTCACCAGCAAGCTGGGCAGGATCCAGGCAAGGTTCCAAAGCCAAAAACTCCAGTGGAAAGGTTCAAAACTCCAAGTCGAAGTCAAAAACCAAAAGTCCCAAGAAACCTTCCTTCAAAGAAGGAGTCCAAAGGAGAAGATTCAAGTAGAAGTCCCTTGAACAGGAAGTTCAGGAATTTTTATAGTCCTTTTTCCATGTCCCTTCCTGTCCCTTCCCCACTTTATGGGGAACAATCTCAGTGTTTCAATTTGCTTAGCACTGCCCTGGGGTGGCCGTGGTGGTGGTGGTGGTGGTGTTGGTGTCCAGCAGTGGCCTCTGAAGTTGTCACCCACTCTAGCAAGTGACTTGTGAACTCTCATACTTATGACTGGTAAGGTACTAAGTAGGGGTACTTAAGTTTTTGATTAATTAACTTAAAAGTAACTGATTGATAGACAAAAAGAGTTTGATTCACTCTTCAAAGTATCCTGACATTTAAGTTTAGGAAGGGGAGTGGGACTATTCATTTGACTAAGCATACAGGATGGGGAATTGGGGATATAGGAAACCAGCTACTCCAGTATCTTTGCCAAGAAAACTCCAAATGTGGTCATGAAGATTTCAATATGACTGGAGTTACTGAACAGCAATACTATATTTATAAAGATTAATTTATGTTGTGTGTATATATACATACATACATATATATATGCATATACATACATACATATATATATATCTCATTAAAATATATACATACATACATATATATATATATATATCTCATTAAAATGTAAACCACTGGGAAATTGGTTGCTTATTTCTTTGTGCTTATTTTCTCAGCTTTTCCTAGAGCAGTGTCTGGTGCATTATAGATGCTTAATAAATACTGGCTGATTAATTGATTTTTTTAAAGCAATCCATTCCTATATTGTTCTTTTTGATGAGAATTTTAAATGACAATTTTATTTATTTATTTTTTAAACCCTTAACTTCTGTGTATTGGCTTCTAGGTGGAAGAGTGGTAAGGGTGGGCAATGGGGGTCAAGTGACTTGCCCAGGGTCACACAGCTGGGAAGTATCTGAGGCCGGATTTGATCCTAGGACCTCCCGTCTCTAGGTCTGGCTCTCAATCCACTGAGCTACCCAGCTGCCCCTTGATAAGAATTTTAATTAGAAGAATTTTCTCATTCCATCAACTGCCAAGTAATCTACTAGGACCAACTCTGAGCAAGAGGTTTAAATAAATTTTAAAGGGAAGAAAGGAAAACATGAAAAGACATTCAAACAATATAATTAAATATAATGACTGCACATTGCTTCCCTATTTTGACTGCTGGACGGAAGAGCTCCAAGTGAATAGAAGAAAGCAGACAATAAGGGAAGGGAAGGGAAGGGAAGGCAAAAATGGAGAGTGATTAATGGATAAAGGGAGAGAAAAGTAGCCATACAAATTCTGGCACAGGCTCTCATAAAGAGAATTCCAGTCTCCCACTGGCCATTTATCATATCTTTTCCTGCTCTCATTCAACTCCATTCTCTTAGCCATGTCTGTTAACTCTGAGACTCCAAAGATATTTCCCCATGAAACTGCCAGGGCATGAACAACCCTGGAGAAGGATCTGGATTTGGAAAGCCCGTTCCTGAGTCAAGATACTTGTCCATTTCTACCTGGATTTTGCTTTTCTACACATTAATTCTTTGCTGTGAAAAAAGTTAAATTCACAGAGCTGTCAGTGCTGCATAAGATCTGAGGATGACAGTAGTTACTAATAAGATGCCTCCCCAAAACCTTGTAAAGTAGGTGTTATTTTATAAGGGAAGAAACTGAGGCCCAGAGAGGTTAATAATGATAATAACAGTTACTATTAATATATTTTCTTAACCACTTTACATATATTCCCTTATTTGAGCCTCACAAAACCCTGGGAGGAAGGTGCTTTTAAAAAAATCTCCATTAGAGAGGGGAGGAAACTGAGAACTATAGAGGATAATTTAGTTCTTTGAATTTTTAAAAAATGCTTTTCATGGGGGCAGCTGGGTAGCTCAGTGGATTGAGAGCCAGGCCTAGAGATGGGAGGTCCTAGGTTCAAATCTGGCCTCAGACATTTCCCAGCTGTTTGACCCTGGGCAAGTTACTTAATCCCCATTGCCTAGCCCCTACTACTGTTCTGCCTTGGAGCTAATATACAATATTGATTCCAAGATGGAAGGTAAGGGTTTTAAAAAAATGCTTTTCACTTGCAATCTCATTCAATTAAGCAAAGTATTGTACCAGATGGTGAAATCATAGAGCTAGAGCTGGCAGGGATCCCAGAAAGAATGTTAGAGACAATAGGATGGAGCCCCTTCCATCAGGAACTTTTGTAATTAATCACAGTGAATATAAGCCCTTTATGATATAGTCAGATAGTTACTTATTTATAATCTTTACATCTCTTGTCAGGAAGGCTTTGAAAGGGTCCTACTCCTCTGACATTGTTCACTTTGTCTGAATATAAGGGGAGAAAGCTCCCAACGACCATGTCTCTGTCCCTGGAGAGGTTAGGACTAGTTTTTGAGAAACAGGGACTTCTCAGACTTGTGCATAGAAGGTAATACCTGTGGCAGCATTACCAAGAGGACAGGAAGGATCTGGGAAATTTTCCTTGGAATGTCAGGCAACATCACTCTGATCATCAGTAAAAGTCTGAAGTCTGAGGAAGGCAAGTAGTGGCTAGCACTAGCACAAGGTTACCTCCTTGAGCCTTATTCTAGTGGGGAATTATTCAGCAGCATGGGCATCACTTCTGAGTGCCAAGATCTACACTGTATGCCTAAGGAAACCCAAATGAACTTCAGGCAGGTGTTTGGGGCAGGGATAGAAGGAGGGGAGTACTTAAGCATTTCTGGCTCTTACATTGGACACTTCCCCCCTTAGTGCTCTTTTTTTTGAGATTGGCCTGGTGTCTGCATTTTCCCTCATGTCACTCCCCCATGTTCATTCTGGGAGAAGCTCTGGGGACCATCTCTGCCTGAGGCATCTCCAGCTTTGTCCCTGCATCCAAGGGAGAACTAAAATAGAAGTAGAAAAATATGTTTTGGGATCCCTTTCCCTGTTCCTAGCAAAGTTGGGAGGTTAAAGAAACTTTCATTTTCTCAAGAAGCTTATTTGCCCTGTTTGTAATGCTTTCTTCTCTCAGCTTGTGACCCGTGTGTGTCCCAGGATTAGCAAAGGGCTGCAGGACTTTGGGGCTGACACATGCTGTTGTTTCAGACAAGATTCTTTCCAAAGTCATTCTGGGCTTTAGGCAGGAGTCAGTATGAGGTGGTGAGATCACAAACTCATTGATGGCAGTTAGACCAACAGCCAAGAAGACTTGTCTTGATGTAATCACAGTTGTGGTAATAATAATATCATTTATGTAGCACTGAATAGATATCTTTGATCCTAAAAATTACCTGTGCAGTAGATGCTATCATTGTTCCCGTTTTGTGGATGAACAGTCAAAAAGCTAATATCTGAAGCAATATTTGAACCAAGGTTTTACTGAATCCAAGTCTAAAAATATTATCCATCACACCATCTGTCTGCCTCTTGTGTTAACCCTGGGCTACAGTCCAAGCCTGACAGAACTTAGGGTTTGGAGGGATCCTTTCTTAGTGCTGTCCTTGGCCATAAATTACTTAAAAGTCCCCTTCCCATCCCAACTGTCCCATCACAATAGCTGAGTACTAGAGATGTATAACAGAATATCACAGACAAAAGGACCTTCTGAGGTTATCAAGTCCAGTCAATATTCATTACATAAGTCCTCCTTCAAAATGGTTCCTTTAGGCTTGAAATTTTTCCTGATTACACTGTCCTTTCATGACTCAAGTGACTGTTCTTGAGAAGTGACATATCCAGGAGGATTTGAAAACTAAAAGGGTTATCAGAAGGCACCTAATCTAATCCATACTTCAGAGAGAATTCTTGCTTCATAACACTATATAATCTGAAAGACTCAATGATGTTGACCTCACTGCCTCCTGAGACAATTCATTATGTTTTGTATTGTTAAGACAGTTTTTTTAAATTAATGTCTATTTTTTATATTTAAGAGGAAAGAGAGCAAAAAGATTTCTGAGTAAGAGTCCTCCTGCTGTGCAAATGGTCAGATGGCGAGTTAGAATGGTGTGGCTGAGAGTAAGTCAGTTATGGCTGGCATTTGGAAGGGGCTTTTGTCTCTGGGTCTCCTGGGCAGAGGAGTGTGTGAGTCTTTCTCTGCTTGGAGACAGAGAACTGAATTAAGACCTAAATAGCCTTATGGATCATTGATAAATTTGGTAGATAGTTAGAAAGAGGTTATATTATTAGAATAGTCAGAGTAGAGAAGAATAGGCAAGGGCTTCAGCCTAGCAGAAGATACTGCCCTCTAAAGCAGATAGATTTAGGGATTTTTAGAATAAATTTAGTCAGGATTGGGATCTTGTGTATAGTTACCAGCTATTGTAAGATTATTTTCATTTTCCTCTTTCCTATTTCATGTATATAATAATAATAAACTAAGTGTGTTGCGTTTAATAAACCAGTCTACTGGCTTTTGATCAAACTCCTGCTCCCAAAATTTAACTCTTCACAGCCTGGCAAGTCAGGCAGGAGTTTGATTAATCTATTGGTCTTCTGTTCTTTCCAATATTAATAAAAGAATAGGAGTGTAACCATGGTGCTCAATATCATAGTATGGATTGTGAAGGAGGTAGTACCTCATTACTTCAGAGAACTCCCAATACCTGGCACTTTCACTGAGATTTTACATCTTACAGTTTTGGATTGTCTTCAGTTAATACTATTTATGGGAGTATTTGTGTCGTTCACATTGTTTCTAAGATACCAACTGCATCAAGTATTTAGTTTAATCCTTACTAAGAAAAGGAAACAACTGAAAGAGAGATTAATGGAGACTAGAGTTGTTTATTTTGAGGATTGCATTTCCCAATTGACAAAAATTATTGCCCACCAAATTGAAACTATCTCCAGAGTTGAAGATAGTATCTCTCAAATGGCTAAAACTATAATGCAAAATGAAAGTATCTGTAAAGTTGATCAACTGGAAGATAGTATCTCTCAGATCATTAAAATTATAATGAATCAAAATGAAACTATCTCTGAAAAAAGGAGATTTGTGCTCAGTCTACTTAACCTGCCTCTTCTACTGTTTCTAATTCTCCCACTAAGGCACCTAAAATTAAAAGCCAAAAGAAAGAAGATACTAACCCTAGTCTACTCCCTTTAAGAGAAATAGCAACTTTTAATCCTAGGAGAGAGTTAGTAACTATTAGGCACCACAAACCATTTACCCCTCAGGATATGGAGATATTTAAGCACAGCATTCCTTCTTTTGAGGAGAAGACTATAGCTGCGATTAAAAAGCTAGAGCAGATATGCAGACAATTTGATCCAACATGGATTGATTTTGAATGTCTTCTAGATGAGTTACTAACTAAAAGGGAAAAGGATAAAATTATCAAACTTACCAATGAAGGGGGGGGGGTGCAGTTCACTGACTGAGAATGACCCTTATTGGGACTTTAATGATGAAACAAAAAAGCAAGATTGTGCCAAGCTAGGGAGTCAGTTTTTAATGCAAAAAGAGCTTGTTCAGATAGACCTAGTACCTGGACAATGTTTGAAAAACTCAAGAAGGAAATAGGAGAACATCCTTCACAGTTCATGGACAAACTTATAGAACTTATATATTATATAGATATTGACTTCACAAAAAAAAAGAGATATTAGACAACTGAGAAAGCAGTTTGTAAAGAATTGTTACAAAGAATTCAGGGATTATTTCAAAACCAGTTGCCTTAAGTGGATGAATATGGATCTTGATGAATTAAGGAGAGTGGCAGTTTAAGTTTATAATGGGTATGAAATGAAAGATGCTGATGATAGTAATTTAGTGGATACATTAAGAAAGTAGATAAAAGCACTAAAGGGAAAAATCAAAAGGCTTGAGAAAGTGATATAAATTTTGGGTTAACTATAGCTCCAGTGAGAAAATATACAACCCAAATAGAATATATAAATCAGAGACCAATGTAGTACTTATGTAGAAAAAGTGGACATTTGATGATAAATTGCAGATGCTGCAATCAAATATTCAGTAATTTTAGAAATAATGGTGGGAACTTTAGGAATAACTATTCTCAAAATAATAACAGAAACATTTTTGAAATAGTAATTTTGGCAATCATAGGAATTGTGTTATTTGGAATTCTGGGGATTCCATTTAAAAGTATTTGACAAACTTCCTGTGGAGATGTAGGGGACTTTGAAACTACATTTTCCATGGTCCAACGGGTTCCCTGTTTTGGATGACATCTTCAAGGTAAAGCCCAGCTTTAAATATTGGGAAGTCGCGTTTGACTTCTGCTTTGCTACCTGAGCACACTCTTTGGCTACGTAGAGATGATGTGGGAAGGTACTGACTGGAGGCATTTTTTGAAATAGTCAGGCGTGGTCTTATATATTTTACCAACATGGAACTGGTAATTAAAGTATTATTTTTCTTCATAATATCAGCCTTTATCATTTTTAATCGTTACAGAATGATAGAAACAGTAACCAAACTAAGGCAAATGACTTGTTACAATATATCCATAATGGAACATTTCCATATAATAGCAAAAAAATGAAAATCCTCCTCAACAAGAAGAATCTCAGAGGACTGCACATAGTCCTTTATGAAGGTTTGCCAGGGGAGAAAGAACCACATTTTAGCATGGTTCTTTGCTCCAAATGTAAAAAATTGTTAACATTATTAATGTTTGTATTTAACACTAATTTCCAGAGTTCTTTTTTATGATCTAGGAATTATAGGTGAAATGTAAATACTCTTACAGGTGATATAATTTATAAAATAACTTTCAGTGAACAGAAGCAAAACAGTAGGCCTAGGAAGGTCCATTCTGGATAGCTACATGCATCAGGGACAAGACTACATAAATAACGGGACATTGTTTTTAAGGACATTGAAATTCAAGGAGAAGATTACAAATGGACAATTGGACAATATTTACACTTTACAAGGACTACTACAAATGGACATTATTTTAAGGATACTGAACTTTGTATTTAAATAAAAGATTTCTCCTACCTAAAGGTTTGAAATGGAATTGTAAGAGAAAGAGAGAGACAGGTGGGAGCTTTTGCAAAAGCATAAAGGATACATGTTTCAATAACTGTTATAAGATCTGTATTTGATATAATATCCATGTAAATAAATGAATATTTAGGAAAAAGTGATATAATATTGAAATAGTTACATATTAGATTCATAAGGTCTTACCTAGATAGAAGGTCTGATTGAGATATTCTACTTAGGTAACATCAAGAAATATATATGGATCAATATAGAGATTAGAGGAGGAAGATACAATACACACTACATATTACACACATGCTTGTACACACATGCAGGTAAAAGTAATTTTAAGTAATGTTCATATGTGTACATATGTGTATATAGGAATTGGTTAGCCTGTACATGTATGAAACACATGTAAATTTGACATCTATATTTGCTGAAATGCAGAAATTTTGCCAATTTATACATATATGTTTATATATGTATAGATTATGTAAAATGAGGCTGTGCATAATTAAAATGATGTGAAAACCTTAGATTCATAAGACAATGTAGACATTTTGGTTGAATATATTAGCAATAGTATTTAGCATAGAAAGAATTTGGTTTAAATTGTTTAGTTCAGATTTTTAAAAAATATGTTTTGCATAAATTCATTTTTTAGTTAGATTGTATTTTTTTTTTGTAAAAGCTTAGGCTACATTGTGTTTTATTGGAATTTTTCTATTTTTCTAGTTTTATCCATTTTAATAATATTTTTAGATAAGATTGCTTTTGTATTAGTTTAGCATTGTAGTTTTTTAGTTGCAAACTGGGTTTGAAAGAGGTTTTATTGGGATATTTGACTTTTGAATTTTATTGTATTTTGTAGTTTTAGCAGCTTATATTCACCATTTTTTTCTTGTTTGTTTTGAGTTTGCCAGTGTTTGCAGTTTGATATTTGTAACAACTTGTTGTAAATCCCTTGCCTTTCCTTTGTTCAAGCCCCTAGAATAGAGAAGTTAAAATAGGAATAGGTTAATGATTGTAGTCTGTTGTTATTTGGGGGTAAGAATTTAGAGTAGGAATACAATAAGGCAAAGTCAGTTTATTGGTGCACAGATAACAAAACAAATTTTTGTCAAAATGAGTTTTGATCTGCGTTAAGGGGCAAATGTAAGGGAGAGAGAGACAGACAGGTGGAAGCTTTTGTGAAAGTCTAAAGACTTTGCAGAAGAGGGCTGGTACATGCATGGAATGAAAAGGAGAAGAGTCTAGGGCTTGAAGACTGGATAAAAGGAAACACACAGAAACAGTTGGGGGGAGTGTTTCTGTCTCTTCAAGGAGTTGGAACAGAGTACTTCCTGCCATTGGTCTATCCAAGAGGGAAGTTAACTGACTTTCCTTGGAAGCCATTTGGTTCCTGTTTTCTGTGATTCTGCTATCCAGCCACCCAGCCATCAAGTGAGATATCCTATCCACCGTTCTACACTATAGTCCTAAACTGAGCTCCTGAGATCTGGTGCCAACTAAGAAGAACCTTGTCAGAGTCCAGAGACCTGTCTGAGAGTTAGACCAAGGGGGTGAACTCCCCAGTGTACCCTGTC
Source organism: Gracilinanus agilis (assembly GCF_016433145.1). Classification (NCBI taxonomy): domain Eukaryota; kingdom Metazoa; phylum Chordata; class Mammalia; order Didelphimorphia; family Didelphidae; genus Gracilinanus; species Gracilinanus agilis. The sequence continues at coordinate 19,484,407 of NC_058132.1, read as the reverse complement.
TGCTCCTAATAGACTATTCTTCAAAAATAATATTTTGAGGACTAGATTAGATCAGGAGGTTTAGATAGTAGGGTCTAATTAGACAGAGAGAGAAAAGTAGGGAGCTTCAAGATCCAAAAGAGGATTCCGTGAGGAGTCCTTAGATTTTGGGAGGAGATTAGAGGGAAGATTAGGGTCACCCTTCCCTCTGGTCCTCTACCCTTCGTCATTTAATGAGTAAACCAATATACTATTTATATCATAAAAAGAAGCAGTCAGATTGCATTAAACTGTTGAAATCTATCCAACATTTCCAGGAAATCTGATAAGGATGGCTTAGGTGATAAAGAAAGATGAGGAGACTGGATTTCTGTTAGCTCATTCTGCTACTCCCATGTGCCATTGAGTCACAAGTTTAATATATATGAAATTCACGCTCCCTTTCACCCAAAAGCACAGAGAAAGTTTTACAGCTGCACAGAAATTGCCATTACAATTTAGACAATACAAAAAGGCTTCAGAGTTTTCAAGGTGAAGATAAAGCACAAGGCTAGGGTTCTAGCCGCTTTATTATCAGTAAACTAAGATTGGGAATATTTTTCTAGGGCAGAAAGCCCCTGTTGGTTTTGAGGATTTTTGATCTTGGCTGTCTAAAAAGCGGCTTTGAGCCCAAGAGGCTACATTTCTGACCAAGGGAGAAAATGTTAACCTCTTGATTGTTGGTTTGCTAAGAACTTAAAGTTTTCCAATAAGACTATAATGCTTTTCTAATAAGAAAAGGTGTGCGTCAAAAAAGGGGTCAAAAGAGGAGTCTCAAAGGCTCCCAACCTCAAACTTCATCAACCTGTAGGTGAGGCCTATCATCTGGGCCTACAGCCTGTTAACACCCACCACCAGCTTCAGCACTGGTCTAAACCTTTGAGCACAAATAACTTACCTTATCTTAGGTTTAAGTCATCTATTTCTGGTGACTTCCATATTTCAGAATGTAATGGGTAAGTGTATAATTTATGTCATGTTATTTTATTTTGTAATATTATATTATTTACTATATGTATTATCTTAGAGGATTTATTAGTTATGGAAAAATAATTATAATAACAATACTTTTATAAGATTTTGGAAAAGTTATAGATATAATATACCTTTATAGAAAAAGTTAAAATTAACTAATTGATAAGTAAATGGTAAAGTGTTATATGGGTTGATCTCCCACTTGGGAGGATATATTAGACATATCAATATTAGATGTATATATTATATAATCCATATATAAGGTATATATCAGATGTATATATATTATATATATAAGGTTCTTATTTATTTTCTTGTCTATTGTTCGTGTGCATAGCAATTTTAATGTATATTTAGATTAATATCTTTAGGTTCTTGTTTCTGTAAAGGATGATAAGAAAAGGTTTTATTGATGTAGAGTATAGTATGAATTTTGTGATTGTGGTTTCTCCAATTGTAACCATGTGGAATTGTAAGTTATTTGAGACTTCCATGTTGTAAGAATTGTTTTATCTTTTCCTTTCTCTCTGTATTTCTCCTTGTATATATTCTAGAGCAGTGATGGGCAACTCCCCAGTGTACCCTGGGGGTCAAAGGAAAGGAAATGCTCATCTGTCAGTCTATTTCTAAGGCAATTGTTTCAAAGTTTGTATTGTATTCATCAGATTAGGAATAATGTGCCAAGGCTGGATAGAACATTTCAGGGGGCCGCATCTGGCTCGAGGGCCATAGTTTGCCCATCACTGATCTAGAGTATAGGATAGTTTTATTGGAAAGATTGACTGGGGAGACTGGTCTCCCAAAGGATCTTGGGGGGGAATATGTTAAGGTAGTTTTTATTCATTTCTCTCTTTTTATATTTAAGAGGAAAAGGAGTAATAAGATTTTTCAGGAAGATACCCCCTGCTGTGCCTCTTGTCAGTTAGTGACCGTTAGAAGGGCATGGCGGAGGGGAGTGAGTCAGTTGCTGGCAGTCACAAAGGACTTTTGTCTCTGGCTCTCCTGGGGAAAGGGTGTGCTGCTAGCACTCTTTCTGGTTGGAGACAAACAGAAAAGGGCCTTAATTGCCTTATTGATCATTGATAACTTGGGTAGATAGGTAGATAGTGGATTATATTATTAGATAGTTAGAGTAGGTGAGGGCTTCAGCTTAATAGAAGACATTGCCCTCAAAAGCAGATGGATTTAGGGTTTTTTAGAATAAATTTAGTCAGGATTGGGTTCTTAGATATAGTTATACGCTATTATAAGATTACTCTCACTTTCCTCCTTCCTATTTCCTATCTGTATTTCCTAATAATAAACTGCACTATTGGCTTTTAATCAAACTCCTGTCCCCAAAATTTAACCTTTCACAGAGGGGAAAGAGGAGAGGGAGTAGTTAGGAGTATGTCTTAAGAGTATCACAGATCTAGGATGGGTAATGAGAGGGTCTTCCCCAGGTCCTGTATTTCTGTAAGAAGCAATATCTTTGTAATGGTCTTTCTGATAGCTTGACTCTCAAGGCTGTTGGTTAGAGCCCTGTGGGCCACAGAACAAAATCCCAGGATCACTGAAATGGGGAGCTAGAGTAATTGAGGCTTATTTTTCAGAATAGGAAGCTGAAGGCCAGGGGAGGTACTTGTCCAAGATAAAATGGCAAGGGACATATTAGGACCAAGTTCAAATCATGGTCTTTGGTCTCTAATTCCAGGTCTATTTTGATAACCCTGAAAGGTCTTGATAAAATCTTAAGCAAATGGGTGAGAACAATGGAGGAAGTTCCATGTGATTCATCTGAGAATTGTGCCTCTCTTCCCTGTATTTTTGGGATAGGTGATCTGGCCCTTGATTGCCCATCTCACAGACACATCTTTCCTTTACATTTTCCTGGTTCCTCTCTCTCCTCCTAAACCTAGACCTGCACACACTGGGAATTAGCAAGAAGTAAGTGGTTTTCAGAGAGTTAGCCATCTGATTGGGACCTGTCCTTCTTGAAGTCACCATGCCCAATGGCACCATAAAAGAGAAAACTAATTGGGACACAGAGCCTTGTCAGAGAGGGCACAAAGTTCTCATTCCTTCTCTACCCTGACTTTCCTAGATGAAAGTATCCATTTCATATGGATGAAAGCTATCCACCAAGGAACTACTAAAGAAGATGGCATGAATGGGGCAAGGGTGGATGGGACCCAGGTGGCAAGAACTAGAGGAGGTATTGCTTGGGAAAAGTCTTCCCTTTCTACTTGGGTGTTGGTTAGTGGCTAGTAGCAGAAAATGTTTCTCTTTCAAAAAACAAGGCCTGATATTTAAATGGAATATTTAATTTGTTGTTTTTCTAGTTTCAAAAATCCATAGTCTTTCTCTATTTCATTGATATAAACATTTTGATGTTGTTGAGATCAAAATTAATATATAAGAACTAAATGTTATATTTTATAAAGTTTTATTAATAATAAACTAACATAAAAACTAGAGTGAAAAGGTGCTAAACTAACTTCAGCCACGCTTGTGAAGAAGAGAGCAAAAGAGAGGAAGAGGGAGGGGCTATAGAACTTATAAAAACAATAAGTGACCAAGTAAATGTGGAGGCACAGGAGAGATTAAAGGGAATTTTAGGAAATACTGAGGGACTTCTGGGGGATGAAATCCAAAGGTTCAAAATATCCATTTATACATACTCCTCTGTGTTCCTTTGGGAGACCAGTCTCCCCAAGGGGTCATGAAAACATAATCAACTTAAAAATTGTAATAATTTGTGGATAAAAGGAAAAGAGAACAAAATCAATGATTGCTACAGTGACAAAAAGCCAATTTGGGGGCAGTCCCCTTTGGTATAAAAGTATACATTCAAAACAAATGCTTTCAACCCTCCATAGTTCAATTTCACATCCCAAAGTTCACTCTGGATCTTCTGTTGCAGCATGTGGTCTCTGTAGGCATCTTCATGGCATGTTCTCTAAACTGGTTTGTCTTCTGGATTCTGGGAGGTAGCAAGCTTTTTATCCTAAAATTACTCAAATTCAAATCAAAGTTCACAACAATAACATAGTCCCCCACCCTGCCCCTGAGGTGGATAATAACACAGGGATCACTCAGGGATGCACAGCTGAGTTATGAGCTATATGAATCAATTTGCAAAAGAAATTTAAAACATAAAAAAATCCAAACAAAAGAGAAAAAAATAACTTGTGGATGAAATATAAAGTATCAAAGTCTTATGTTTAAAAAATCTAAATAAAGGAAAAATAAACTTATAACAGACCCTTGAATCAGGGCCCAATTAAAGTGATTTATGTAATTATACACTTACCTAATCGGTAGCCAGGAGTACAGAAAGTTGCCACACTATGAAAGATAGAAAAGGGAGTAGATTATAGGAGCCAGAATGGCCACCAAAGAGAGGTGCCTGATGGGGCTCAGGGAAATCCAGCCTCTGACATATGTTAAAATAGGTGCTACATCAAACTGCAAATTCAAATCCTCTTGTCTTGGCTGAAATCTCATTAATCCCAGTGGGAGTGATTTGGTCTCTTTGACCTTGTGCTCTCTAGGCACTATGCAGGTTAGCTTTGTGCTTCTTTGGCACTGTGCAATGGCTCTTTTTGTTCCTTTTCCTGGAATCAGACAGAATCATTAATCAAAGTCCCATAATTTTTAAAAAACAATCAATGGCATTATTCTGTAGTTTAAAGCTTTTGGGGTATGTATTAATATTAGAACAAATGTACTTATATTAGTGCAAAATAAAAAAAAGAGATTACTATTGATTATATGTACTTCAAATTACTTAAATACTATATTGCAAATACAAGGGAAAAAATAATATTAAAAATGTTTTAAAAATTGCTTAGAATCAGGGACACATTGTGTTAGCCAAGAAGAGGTAGAATACAAATCCTCACCAAAAAATGAGATCCATTTCCTTTTTAACTTGGCCATGAACCACTGTGTGAGTGCAAATGATTTTTACAAAATAAAACAGTAATACAGTTGATAATGCACATTCAAAGAAAATACCAAAGTCTCCCAAATTCACAATAGCTCAGTTATTGACAATAGTAAACAAACCCATTATTATATAGGATTTACATGAATTTATATATAGCTACTTGCTGTGTGATATTTTTAAAAACCTATGAACTGATGTATACTTGTCACAAATCTGCAGATATAGGAAATCTTTCAACCTTGGCTGAGATATTTTTAAACAAAAAAAAAATACAAATCTCTGTACCATTGATGAAAACCTATCTGAGTCTAAAACATCACCAAAAAATCTAGATTGTTCTGGTGGAAGAGTAGAATAAGCTGAAGAGTTAAAACTATTAAATCATCCAGAAGCCACTTGCTACCTGGGGAATGCTCCCTATTGGGAGCCTTCGAGGGGTACCATGCCCTAGAGACATCTTTCTAGCTCCTCTGGTATGAGACTATGTCTCATTCACTATATTTTTATAAATGCAGCAGCGAGGATATATAATTATCGGTTTTAAAGGTACCCTTTAAAAACAATAGGGATATTTCGCTCATTAAATTCTCCAAAGGTTGTACTGAAGGAGGCCAAGGCAGGGAGCCACTTGACCCTTGCAAAACATATCGTTGCAAGACATGGCAAGCAGGCCCCTGACAAAGGGCATAGATGTGTCAATTCCCTAACGACAGACCCCTGACCCAGTGCTAACGCCATAGTGTTAACGCCCTAAACTGTTGACCTCTGACAAGTACATGGATGTGTCCACTCCCTAACTGCAAGAGATGCCTGCAAACCCTGTAGGCTGATAAGGGATGGGCAAAAAACTCTTGTACTCAGGAGCCACAGAGGGAACTCTTAGGCTGAGCTCCCCTGGTGTGCACCAGATCAATAAATGGCCCTTCTTGCCTAATTGCATTGTCTGCTGGTCTTCCTTGGTGGTGGGCTATGACATCGGACCCCAACAGTACATAGGTTTTAATCCATTTTGTTGGAGTCCATCCATCATCATATATGTGACAATTAACAAAGGCAAAATGAAGAAAAGGCTCTATAAGCAACATGTGACTTCAATAGTTGAGATGACAAATCTAGGATACATAAGACTTATGGGCTTTTTACAACTTAAAAAAATTTTTGTGTAAGATGTTCATAGGCTTTCACAATAATATGTCCTTCAATATAGTCATAGGGAAATGGTACAGATAAATAATCATATAACAGAAAGATATTGATTAGATTAATACAGATAAACTTAAAAAATTTAAACATTAAATTAATCAGCAATATAAAATTATATAAGCAAATGACAAGGTATAGGCAGTGCAGTCAAAAATCCTTTTACCAATTCCAATAGACTTCTTCAGTATTATGGACGGGAATAAACTCAAAATATTTAGTAAGCAAACTCCCATATATCTTTAAGATTCATTCCCCTCCCCAATATTTATCATCCATTTGCATTTTGTTTGACAGAGCTCTGAATTTCCTCATAAATCCACTGGTCAGAATCTCCATTCTGCATGTTGAGGGCATTTAAGACTTTCAAAACCTTGTCAAAAGTTTGCCCTCTAGTTTAAAAAGAATAGATTTTTGTATATTCTTGAGGGGAAGTAAGCAGGATGGTAAAAAGACAGTGAAAATAAGGACTGCTAGTAAGAAAATCAAGCAGAACTAATATGTACTAGTTAGCTCTATGAAGTCAAATTGCAGAGATTCAAACATGCTTTGCAATAGCATTTTGTCCTCAAAAAACAACTGAATAGTGTTTGTTTGCAGGGTAAACAGAGAGATGAGCAAAATTACTAGGGAGAACAATAGTGTATTTGCATATGAAGGACTGGCTTTAAAAAAAAACAAAACCAAACCTTGATGTTCTGAGTTAGGAGAGAGAAGGGAAAAGCAGGTTTATTTCCTAAAACTGACTTCAAACCTACTGATTTGGTTTCTCTTCCCTCAAAAGAAAAGGCAAAGGAGTCCCCTTCTTGTGAAAAAAAAATTCCTGAGTTGCAAGTCTCTCTCAGTCAGAAGACCAGGTCAGCTTAATAATTTGCCTTAAAAAATGGCTAGCCCAGGCTGGAAATCTATGTGGGGTGGGGGAAGGGGTTGGGGTGGAAAAATTTTAATCATCACCCTCTTGGGGAAAAAAAGCAGCTTGGAATGATAGGAGGGTCTGGTCATAGGCTGGAGGCTGTAGGCTGTGTGGGAGAAGCAGTAATAGCAGGGGCAGCGGGCAGAGCCCAGGCGGAGGTGGAGCAGCAGTGGCCTCAATGGCTTGAAAACAGGCAGGCTAGGTAGATGGTGAAAAACGTACTAATTTAACTGAAAATTTCTCTTAAAAATATTTGAGAATTCTATCCCGTCATGGTCAGACATAAATGTAGAGATGAAAATTAATATACAAAAACGAAATACCATATTTATAAAGTTTTAAAATAATAAAATAACAAAAAAACTAGAGTGAAAAGGTGCTAAACTAACTTCAGCCATGTTTGTGAAGAATATAGCAAAAAAGAGGAAGAGGGAGGAGCTACAGAACTTATAAAAACAATATTGTGACCACACAAACATGGAGGCACAGGAGAAATTAAAGGGAATTTTGGGAAATACTGAGGGACTTTTGGGGAATGAAGTCCAAACTTTCAAGATCTCTATAAAATGTACAAATTTTCCTCTAATGACTGCTTTTCTTGCAGTCCCTAGTTTTTGGTATGTGGTCCCATTATTATCATTTCCTTTAATAAATTAATTATTGTTTCAGACTGGTTAAAGTGATGAAAGAGTAAAATGACAAATGTTGGAGGGGATATGGGAAAATAGAGTAACTAAAATACTGCTAGAAGAACTATGAACTGATCCAAACATTTCAGAGAATAATTTGGAATTATGCTCAAAGAGCTATAAAACTGTGTATACCTTTTGACCCAACAATACCACTATCATTTTAATTTCTTAAGGTGATCAAGGAAAAAGAATCATTATGTTCTCAAATATTGATAGCAGCTCCCTTTGTGGTGGCAGAGAAGTGAAATTAGAAGAGATGCCCATCCATTGGGGAATGGCTTAATAAGTTGATTGTGTTAGAATATTACTGTAACATAAGGAATGATGAGCAGATTAATTTTGGAAAAACAAGGAAACACTTACATGTCATTATGAAGAATGAGATAAGCAGAACCAAGAGAACTTCATATACAACCACAGAAATATTGTTTAAAGAATGACTCCTATATGTCCATCTCCGTCAAGAAAACTGATCAATAGAAATAAGTAATGCATAGTTATATATCTACATCTATCTATCTATCTATCTATCTATCTATCTATCTATCTATCTATCTATCTATCTATGAAATGATGTGTTCTCTAATGGGGGAAGAATAGGAAAAGGAGAAAGTCCATTGGATGTTTTAATGAATCAAAGAAACAAATAAATTTAAATTTAAAAGGGGAGGCCTGGGGTAGTATGTTTATGCCCAGAAATTCTGACCTATCTCTTTAGTAATTCAGATCTATACACTTATTAAGTATTCATTCTATCCTAGAATCTGTGCTAAGTCAGGCTCAGAGAAATTTAGAGAATTACAACAGTGCATGGTGACTTGTGGGAACTGAGTGAACCTCACAGATTCCATCATGTGACTCAGTTCTGTAACTAGCTTACTCTCCTCACCAGTCAATTATGGGCATATTCTGTCTTGTGAGAAAACTATTCAGCTGTAGGAACTGGGGAAAAAATTCTTATTGCATTGTTTGAATCTAGTCTGATGTGGCTGGAAAGCTGGTCCACCTCTACCTGCTGCTCTTTAGAGACCCTTAACCAGAGATGTAGGTTGTGCTGACTAGAAACATGCTCAGATGTAAAGATGAATGTAAGAGTTTTCTCCTAATTGTATATCTCAAACAACCCAAATATCTTATACAAAGAGGGACTGTAGGCTGATCTTTTCCGTGTTCCTTAGACTGTTTACAGAGACTTGGGGAAGAGTGGGACATCTCTTTCTTGTTTTCAGGGAATTATACCTGTTCATTCTACCCCCTCCCAAGCTAGAAAGTCTCTAAATTTTCATCTAATTATTACCCAGGCCACTGAATGTTAGGCAATTGGCATGAATGCTTAATAAATTGCTAGACTAAAAATATTAATAAATAAATTGATGTACTCAGAAGATGAAACCTTTGTCTCCTCAGTTAGATCATCTTTTGCTCATTATCCAGAGGTTGAGAATGGGGCAGGGCTAAGGACTGGGAAGGGGAGCCAGGAGAGGTCTGGAGAGCTGGAGGGTCTGGAGACAAGGGTGGGAGCCCCAGCTCTGCTCAGACACACATACTGTGGGATATTGTCTCTCCCCTCTTTGAGATCTGTCAAATGGGGTCTGAGGTCAATTGCTTCTCTTGGCTTGCCCAGTTCTGAGATTTGATGATTCAGTAATTCTTGTGACTTCTCTCCTAGCTCCTGACTGGACTTTCAGGGCAGGGGAGAATCCCAGGGAGAAAAATGGAGAAGCTGGAGGAGGAGGGAGAGACCCTCTGAATCTTCCAGACCACCTGGTCCTGACTAACCCCAAAGTCCTGAGGTTTTCCCTCTGGTTTGGGACCACAGCCTTGAGACCCTTCTCTATCAGAGGTCATCTGTGTTGAGCAAAGGAGGGATAATGGGTGAGAAAGCCACTCTGGTGCTTCCAGCTTAGGGAAATTGTGATGAGGGTGATATGGGGGGATCGATTTCCCCTGGACACCCCCAAACCCCAGAGATATCCCAGATCAAGAAGGACATAAGAAATTCCTCTTTCTTTCCTTGCATTCTTGTAGAGCTGAAGAAAGCTGTCCCTGAGCAACAGAAACCCATGATGAAGAAAGGTCTGTGGAAGAAATATTCCCTTTTGACTTCTCCCCCAAGTTTTTGATAAATACACATATTCACCTCCCAGTTTGCTCTTGATAAGCATCCATTTACATTTCTGATATTATTTCATCCCCTAAGCTGCCCAACTAAGCTAATTATTGGAGCCTGTCATTCTTGATGATAGTGCCCTTTCTGGCCCAGGTTTTCTCTCCAGCTCTCCCACAACATAAGCACCTGAAGGAATCCTTCCTGAACATTGTGAAGCCAGGAATAGGAGAAGCAGAACCTCCCCTACTCCTGTAGCCCCAGCTATGGCACCATGAGGGAGGGTTGAGGGGAAAGAAAAGAGAGGTGTTGGAGCTGCTCTGCCCATCTCTGTTACCCAACACCTTCTCCATCATACTTTTTCTCTTCCCTCCAGCTGTCATGTCTTGATTTCCTCTGAAAAAGAAGGACCTCAGCCCTGGTGGAAAAAAGAAATAGAGCCTGGCCCAAGTGCCCCACTGGCTCTGCCCTTCCTGGCTTCTCCTCTGTGTCTGCCTCAGCTCTCCTTTTGGGGTTGGGAGAAGAGGAGAGAAATCAGAATTTCTATAGCACCTGCTATGTACCAAAAACATTATCCTTGTTGTCTCATTGGATCTTCACAACAACTCTTCTATATTGGTGCTTATGTGATCCCTAATTTACAGATGAGGAAACTGAGGCAAAGAAGAAGTGACATGCTGAGGATCACATAGTTGGGAGGGCTTGGTTTGAACTTAGGCCTTCCTGAGTCCAAACCCAGGGCTCTCTCCACTGTCCTCAAGAGCTTCCTCGCTAAGTTCCCACCTTGGGGTCAGAAAGGAGGCAGGAGAGGACCTCAGGAGACCAGACAGAGCTGGAGGCTCCCTGGGGAGGTGGCCAGGGTTATTGGGGCATCTCTCACTGCCAGCCCTGCCCCTCCCAAAGCCAGAGAGGGTGGAGCTGCTGCTGTCTGACCACTCTCCTAGCCCAGGCCTGGGACAGAGTCAAGACTACACCCCCTGCCCCCTCCCTGCATGAGGGCTGCTCCAGCTCTAACTCCAGGGTCTCCCCCTCCAGGCCTCTATACCCCGCCCTCCCTGGCAGCCCTGCCCAGCTCTGAGGTGGCCCCAGGACAGAACGTGACCCTGCAGTGTGGGTCAGAGTGATGGTATGACTGGTGTGTCCTGTACAAGGATGGAGAAGAGATCAGCCGCAGCTGGACCCGGAGCCATGGAAGGGGACGTCAGGTTGATTTCCTTATCTTTGCTGTGAATCCTACCCACGATGGCACTTACCGATGCTACAGCTTTTGAAGTTCTTCCCTTAATGGGTGGTTCTCTCCCAGGGCCCCCCTGGTGCTCAGGGTCTCAGGTGAGGCAGCCCCAGCCCCTCCCAGCCCCCCAGCTCTCCCAAGCTCCCTCTCTGCCTTGGGGCACCTCCCTGCCTGCTCAGGGTCAGTCCAAGGGAACCCCAGAGGCCAGGGAGGCTGGGGGAAGAGGAGGCTCAGAGGGAAGGGCACTGGGTCATCTCAGAGCATGCAGACAGTGAGGCCTCTCCTCATGACCCCTCTAGACCTCCCCCCCTTCAGCAGCCCATCCAGTCATGTTGGCCCCACATCCAGATAATATTCTATTCGGCCCCAGAAAGGGGTTTGAAGAGGTCAGGGGGGAGAAGAGGAGGGCAGAGCAGGTGTGAGGTGGAGGATGGGGAAATGGGGGGAAGGGAGGCATGTTAAACACTCCCAAGTACCTCCTCCTCTTCTTCTTCCTCCTCCAAGCACCTCAAAGGGTCCTCACCTCCCCCAAAGCCCTAAGACTCCTCCAGCTCTGACGTCCCCCCCACCCAGGAAATAACCATTTCCTTGAGGACAGGCTGGGTCTCTCTCTTCTCTGTCTCTCTCTCTCTCTGTCTCTGTCTCTGTCTCTCTCTCTCCCCACCATTGCCATCCACCTTCTGTCTAGGTCAGGACTGAGTCCCCCTTTCTTTGGGGAAAACCAAGGCATGAGGATGACTGGAGGGAAGGGACAGAGGAAACACCAGGCTGGAGAAGAAGGAAGGACAGGGCTGGTCAGGGAGGGGGAAGATGGGGATCACAGAGGGGCAGAGCAGCCCCGGGATGGGTTCGAGTGATCCTGAGCCCCCAGGAGGCATCCACACCTCCGGAAAGAAGAGACACCCCAGTAAATTGGAAATGATTCTGAGTGAGATGGAGGCCAGGAGGCAGCTGGCAGGGAAAGTTGGTCTCAGCCAGGTGACACAAGATGGAGCATCTGATACTTTGCCAGGAGAGCTAGTTGGGCGACAGAACTCTGGGGGAGGGGCTGGGTGCCTTCTAGGATGGGCTGTGGGGGAAGGGTTTGGGGGTGACACAGGTGTTTAATCAGAAGATTCGCAGATCCCAAAAGGATGGCATAAGAATGACATCTTTGTCCTTGTCTCAGGGGCTCTCAGGGATAGTCTTCTCTAGCCAGACAGGTCCAGAGTGAAGAGAAGTCCCTGAGTTATTCTGGGCACTGCTAGATTACCTCAGTTCCCCTCCATTTTCTCCTCTCTTTATTTCTGGGTCCCTCAAAAGTCCCAAATGCTCTCCCTTCTGTTCCCTTCCCCAGGAGCCCCAGGGCCCTCCCTCTCCTCACCCACACAGCCATAGATGGGACTAGGTGGCTGGGGGGGGGGCTCTAGTTCTCCCTGGCTTCCCCAGTATAGAAGAAGGGAGGGGGGGTCTCTCAGGTGCTGCACCACAATTCCCCTAAGCCTGAAGCACCAGAGGGACCTCTTTTCCCTCATCCATCCTCTACACTGATCCAGCAATGTCTCAGGGCTCTGGCTCTGAGGGGGGACCTCAGAGCCCTTCAGCCAGCCAGGACAAGGAGCCATGAGGAGGATTCAGAGGGTCCCTCCCTGCCACAAGAACTCCTCCATTCTCCTCTCAGGGTCCCTGCTTGCCTCCAGAGCTCCCAGGAGCTCAGAGAGGGGTCACAGGAATCACAGGAGCATCAAATCTCAGAAGTGGACAGGCCAGGAGAGGTTCTCAGCTCAGGCTCCATTTGACAGATGGGAAAATTAGTCCCAGAGAGAGGAGGGACTTGCCCAACATCCTTCACCCAGCAAGTCTGGGCACAGCTGGGCTCACACCCCATCTCCAGACCCTCCAGTTTTCCAGGCCTCTCTGGATCCCCCTGCAGAGCCCCTAACCTTCCCCTTCCTCATCTCCAGGGACCTTCTTTCCAAGCCCTGAGTCTGAGAACAGGCTCTCAGGTGAGTACTTAGAGGATTCCTGAGGGATGGTGAAGGGAGGCAGCAGGGCTGGGTGTCTAGTCACGGTCTGCCTGCTCCATCCAGGCTCTCCTCATTTATTACCACTCCTGCTGCAGTACCTTCTGATTCTTCTTCCACTGCTGGACCTTTGCCCAGGCTGTATCCCCTGCCTTCAATGCTCTCCTTCCTCACCTCCTCTTACAATGCAAAGATGTCTCTGAGACTAAACTCAGGAGCTGCGTCCTTATAGGAAGCCTTGCCTGATCTCCAACCTGTCCCCTCCCCAGCTGTTACTGACTTCACTGCTCAGATGGGACTGATTTATTTTTATAGGAGATAACAGAGGCTTGTAGGAGAGTGTAAGCCCCTGGAGGGCAGGAGTTATTCTTTCTTTTGCCTTTGGATCCTCTGGGAGTGTCCTAGCACAGGGCCTGGCCCAGGGTCAGCAGTTAATAGAAGTCTGGAGAAATGAATCATGGAATAAGACTGGGGCACCTGTGATGACAGGGCTGGGTTTCCTTCCCTCCCCCTGGGGACAGCACAGGCAGAAAACATTGCCATGGTAACTCAGAGAGAGGAGGATGTCCCCCTAGAAAGGGTGGGCCACAGTGTCAGGTGGAGGGGGAGGAGGGGAACTCTTAATCTGGGCAATGAAGACATCTCTGGTGACTTTGGGGGGCAGCTTCTGTCTAGGGAGGAGATCAGAGCCAGGCTATAGAGGGAGTGAATGAGGAGAGGAAGCATAAACATGGAGGTTAGCAGAAGGAGGGAGCAGGGAGAGAATCAGGGGATAGGAGAGGATGGGCTCAGGGCAGGAGGAGGCTGGAGGCTGCCCCAGTCCCTCAGACCTTCTCCTTCCCTCACCCCAGAGCCAGGCTACCAGGAGGGGAATAGCAGGCATCTCCCCAGTTCAGGGGTAGGGCCTGGAGGATCTGACAGATTGTGGGAGATGATCTCAGTTATCACAGGTGAAATGTGGCCCCAGCACAGGGCTGCCATATCTCAGTGACCAATTCTGATCCCCAGATGCTGCTGCCCAGGATTACACTGTGGGCAATCTGGCCCACCTCAATTTGGCTGAGGTGGTCCTTGTCCTCCTGGGGGTCCTGCTGATTAAGCACTGGAAAAGCTCCAGGCGGCAACCCATCCAGGGAGTCCTTGGCTGAGCTCTAAGGCCAGACCAGCACCCAAGACAGAGAGATGGGAAGGAATGAATGAACAAAACCATTTAATATCAAATTTAAAAATATAACACAGAGCTGCCTATGTGCCATGTCTGTGTTAAGCACCAAGATACAACTAACAAAAAAGTAAGAGACAGAGAGACAGAGGGATGAGAGAGAGTTTAAGAATTCCTGGGCTCCAAAAACTTTTGGAGTAGACAATGCCTAAAAGAGAGAGCCAGGAAAAAGAATTTCTTTCTGGGGAGGTGGAGGGAAAGGAGATAGGAAGAGGGATAGATGTGCAGTATTTTATTATATTGTACAATGTACTTCATTGGTAACATTGAATGTTAGTAATGCTTTCCTGTGTGTTTAATTTATCAATTAGACATTATTTTTATATACATGAGAAAATCCTCTTCTTTATGGGGTCAACAAGGGTTCACTTATGTCCACATTTTCATCTATCTCAGTCTTGGAATGTATCCCCTTATAGACAGAAGAGTCCTGTATTCTAGAGGGAAAGGAATTAGGATTACAACCAAAAATTATCCACCCAATAATTATTAATATAATGGTTATGGATCATGTTGCAGTATCTAATTGTAGCATACTATTTTGAGGAGATGTTATGTCTCACTTATACTTTAAAGTATAATATTTACTCAAAATGATTACATTATGGCAGATCATTTTTCAAAATATTTGAGTGAACGGGGCAGCTGGGTAGCTCAGTGGATTGAGAGTCAGGCCTAGAGACGGGAGGTCCTAGGTTCAAACCCGGCCTCAGCCACTTCCCAGCTGTGTGACCCTGGGCAAGTCACTTGACACCCATTGCCCACCCTTACCACTCTTCCACCTATGAGACAATACACTGAAAGTTAAGGGTTTAAAAACAAACAAACAAAAAAAAAACAAAATATTTGAGTGAAGTTATTTCTAGAATAATATGTATAAAGCTATGGTTTGATCCACAGATTTCCAAACATTGTCCATAAAATTCACCCAGTCGAGATGATGTCAGGGTGACTTGATTTAGTCGCCCTGGGATAGCATCAACTTTTAGGCCCATTGATGGAACTGCTCATGTATTTAAGACATGTTTTGAGGAAATTAATATATGGATTTGTAGTTTGTAATGAGTGAATTTGGGAAAGGTGTTTGGTTAAAGGGGATTTTGAAGGCATGTTGTCAGGTACTTGCTACGTAAATAATATGAGTTGCAGGTAGGATGTAATGTTGAGATTCAGGATATAATATGAGGCTGAAGTCAGGGACTATAACACTGAGGTAACAAAATTCCAGGGATAGGATGAATTTAATCTAACAGGCAAAGACAGCAGGCTTATAGACCAGGACTCAGACTCAAACACAAGCTGAGGGAAATAGACTAAACTGAAATTAACTACAGGCTTTAGTTAATTTCACAGGAAGGGACTTGTTTTGCAGTTACACCTTCCTTCAGGATGGATACCGGCTTCCCTCCAAGCCCAGAGTATGTTGGTTCTTTCCTCTTCTTCCCTCTCTTACTAATTAACTGACAAAGTAACTAACAGGTCTGTTGAAACATAAAAGGGTTTATTGTATTATAAGGTTGATTTGTCAGGTAAAGGGGATTAAAGGAAGACCTAACAATTGTTTAAAGAAACCTCAGGTGGGGGAAGGGAAGCAGAGATGGGGTTTGAGCAATGTCCTGCCCTGACTTAACTCTCAAGGTAATCTTGAAATCAAAAGGGATTATGATGATGGCTACCAAACATTTCTAGATAAAGTACTGCAAGAGTATAACTAAACCCTCACAGATTTGAAACTACTCTGATTCACTCTCCTTATTTACTCCTCACAGACATTTAGATAAGGGAAGGAAGGTAGGGAAATGAGGTAGAGTATGGAGATACAAAGGGTTTATCTAAATTAACAAATCTCAAATAAATACTCCAAAACTAGGCTAAGTTTCCATCTCAAACAGGAGAAGAAGCAGCTCTGCTGGCCCTGGTTCTCTCTCCACGAGGTCCCAGGTCCAACTGAAACTTTCTTCCAAGATTCTAAACTCCTGATTGACATCAGAACTCAGCCAAAGCCTGTAAAAACTGCTCTGACCCCCTCTCTCTGTACTACAAGTTCTACAAGCAAAAAGACTTGATTGTCTACTTCTAGTAATCGAAGGTGTCCTGGGCTCAAGTCTTGAGTTGGGATTATATATGAATCGAATGTGAGACCTTCATAATCAGTGTACTCGTAACTTCAGTATCATTGGTGGCCTATAGCTTTGACTGTTAAATATGGATGATAAATTTTGTCTATTATGTAAAGAATTCATAAAGATGGGAGGCAATTAGTACTAAATAACAGCTAGTATAATAGTTCAAATTGTTTCTTCTTCTTGAGCATGTATGGGTTACTTTTGTAGTGAGTATTAAAATAATGATATGTAACACTAATGAGCTAATTAAGAAAATGATTATTAGTGTGTGATCATGGAAATATATAAGTCCTTCTATAATAGGTGATGTAGCATCTTGGAAACCTAGTTCAATTGGGGAGGGAATTTAAGATACATAGGAGTTAAACGTATAATTTAACTGTGGTAAAGTGATCTAATGGCTTTACTAGTATCTTATGAGAAAGTCATAAAAGTTATGGGATTGACTTGAAATTCATCTTAGAGGGTTCAATTCTTCCCTTTCTTGAGTTAGGATTTAATAGACTGGTTGTTCAAATGTGTGGTAAGGAGGTGGACAACTGTATGATCATTCAATATTAGTTGTAGTTAGTTCAACATTAGAACTTCACGTTTACATGCAGATGCCTCTCAGATGATAAAAATTAAGATTATGGCTGTTAGTGAAATAAATGAGCCAAGAGATGATAAAACTTTTCACATAGTGTAAGCATCTGGGTGATCTGAATATCGTCCTGGTATACCAGATAACCCTAAAAAGTGTTGTGGGAAAAATGTTAAATTTACTCCAACAAATATAATGAAGAAGTGAATTTTTGTTCCTATATCATTAAGTATATAAACCGTGAACAGAGGGAATCAAGGGACGAAACCACCTATAATAGCAAAAACAGCTCCAAATGATAAAACAACATGTAGCATGCAGAACAATATCTAATGATGAGTTGGCTAATACAATACTCATTAAACCTCCAATTGTAAAGAGGAAAATGAAGCCTAGGGCTCATAGTTTTGTAGGGGATCATTTCATATTGCCCCCCATGTAAAGTAGCTAATCAACTGAATACTTTAACTCCTGTAGGGATGGCAATAATTATTGTTGCAGATGTAAAATAAGCTTGAGTATCAATGTCTAGGTCTACTGTAAATATATGATGGGCTCATACAATAAAACCTAAAAATCTAATAGATATTACAGCTCAAACTATTCCTATATAACCAAATGGTTCTTTTTTACCTGAATAATATGTAACAATATGAGAGATAATTCCAAATCCATGTAGGATTAAAATATAGACTTCTGGGTCACCAAAGAATCAGAATAGATGTTGATATAAGATCAGGTTGCCTCCACCAGTAGGATCAAAGTAGTATTTATATTTCAATCTGTTAATAGTATTGTAATATCTGAAGTGAGAACTGGTAATGATAGTAGTAGAAGTACTGCTGTAATTATTATTGATCAGACAAGAGTGTTTGGTATTGAGATATGGCTGGTGGTTTCATATTAGTTATTGTAGTAATAAAGTTAATAGCCCCCAGAATGGAGGAAATTCCTGCTAGATGTAGTGAGAAAATTGCTAGATCGCTGGAGGCTCCTGTGTGAGCGAGATAACCAGCTAATTGTGGATATATTGTTCAGCCTGTCCCAGCTCCTGTTTCTACAGTGGAAAATGTTAGTAGAAGTCAAAATGAAGGTGGTAAAAGTCAGAAGCTTATATTATTTATTCATGGAAATGCTATATCTGGGGCACCAATTATCAATGGCAAAAGTCAATTACCGAAACCTCCAATTATAATTTGAATAACTATGAAGAAAATTATGACAAAGGCGTGAGCAGTAACGATCACATTATAAATTTGATCATCACCAATAAGACTGCCAGGGTGACTAAGCTCTGCTCGAATAAGAAGGCTTAGGATGGTACCAACTATACCTGCTCAGGTACTGAAAAGTAAGTATAATGTACCATATCTTTATGATTAGTTGAAAAAAGTCAATGGTTGATGAACATAGGTAAAATGGCTGAGGTAAGCATTGAACTGTAAATTCAAAAACAGGGAATAACAATCTCTTTTTACCACTAAATTGAGGCCAAAAGTTTAGGTGCTTAGCTGTTAGCTAAGATATAGCAGGATAAATGCCTGCCAATTTAGTATAAGAGAATATATAAGTGGGCCCAGGGGCTCTCCCACTTTCTCCTCCCCTAAAAGGCCAGAGAGTCTTATGTTTTCACAATAAATATATTAGTTGCTCATATTGGAATCGAGGGTATGATGCTGGAATTCATAGGAAGGCTGCTGTTAGGAATATTGTCTTAATTATAAAGGCTATTGTATTTATGTTAGGAATATTGTAATTTAATGGTCACCCTAAAAATAGGATGATTGTTATGACATTTATTGCAATAATATTAGCATATTCTGCTAGAAAAAATATGGCGAATGGTCCTACAGCATATTCTACATTGAAACCTTATACAAGTTCTGTTTCTCCTTCTGTTAAATCAAATGGAGCCCGATTTGTTTTGACTAGTGTGCAGATATATCATATTAAAGCTAAGGGTCATGTTTGGTAATGAATCATATGTTTTCTTGGGTAATTATCAGTTTTCTTAAGGTAAATGATCCATTATTGAGTATAATGGAAAGTAGGATAATAGCTAATGTTACTTCATAGAAAATCGTTTGGGTTACTGCCTGTAGAGCTCTGATTAGGGCATATTTAGAATTTGATGCCCATCCTGATCATAGAGTGGAGTAAATGGATAGTCTTGATAGGGTTAAGATAAATAAAAGCCCAGGGGGCAGCTGGGTAGCTCAGTGGATTGAGAGTCAGGCCTAGAGACAGGAGGTCCTAGGTTCAAACCCGGCCTCAGCCACTTCCCAGCTGTGTGATCCTGGGCAAGTCACTTGACCCCCATTGCCCACCCTTACCAATCTTCCACCTATGAGACAATACACATAAGTTAAGGGTTTAAACAAACAAAAAAAAGATAAATAAAAGCCCAAGATTAAGATCAATTAAGGTTAATGGTATTGGTAGTTGGGTTCAAATGGTTAGGGGTAAGATTCATGCAATAATAAATATTGAGATTGATGAAGTAAGGGGGTGTAATGGTTCTTTGGTAAATAGTTTTACTACATCTTCAAATGGTTGAAGAATGCCATCTGGTCCAATAATATTTAGGCCTTTTCAGAACTGCATGTAGCCTGATACTTTTCATTCAATTAGTGTTAAGAAAGAGCTACTGCTAATAAGATTGGAACAATAAAAATTAACGTGAATTAAGGAGAGGTTATAAAGTTAGCAAACTCTGGTTATAAAGGCTTAAGTTTTATGCAATTACCTACTCTGCCACCTTAATGAACTGTTTTCTAGAGTATATAAATATAGCATTAATTAATTGAGATACATTTCATTAATTAGTTTAAGGTTACATTAATAATGTTGGCCCTATTTCTCTCATCCTTTCGTACTGGGAGAAATCAATGTAAAGATAGAGACTGACCTGGATTTCTCGAGTCTGAACTCAGATCATGTAGGACTTTAATCTTTGAACAAACAAATCTTTACAAGCGGTCGCACCATGTGGGTCTCACCTGATCCAGTATCGAGGTGGTAAAACCTAATTGTCAATATGGGCTCTTACGTAGGATTGCGATGATATCCCTGGAACAACTTGTTCCATTGATCAATTTATGGGTCAGTTACTGGCTTGTTGCACTTGGATTAGTTGATCCAGGTTATATCATTGGGAGGTTGTTTTGTGCTCTGAGGTCACCCCAACCAAAGACGATAACTGAATAATCTTTTAAGTTTATCCCTTGGGTATTGATTACTATTATTGTTTAAGTTACAGATCTTAAGCTCCTTGGGGTCTTCTTGTCTTTCATAATTATATCCACCTCTGCACAGTAGGTCTATTTCATTGACTGAGAAAAAAAGACAGTTAAACCCTCGTTATGCAATTCATGGGAGTCTCTATTTAGGAGACTGTTGAGAGCAATAGAGAGAAACATTGTCAGTATAATCTGTGAATCACATCAGATCCAGCTGTAGTTTACAAGATCTCTGTAGCTGATGGTTGTAACCACTCTCTGTGATTCCTCTCATTAATAAAAGTTTTATGAAT
This sequence comes from Gracilinanus agilis, assembly GCF_016433145.1. Taxonomy (NCBI): domain Eukaryota; kingdom Metazoa; phylum Chordata; class Mammalia; order Didelphimorphia; family Didelphidae; genus Gracilinanus; species Gracilinanus agilis. Next base: position 19,463,874 of record NC_058132.1, on the reverse strand, counting down.
CACTTTAATTTAAAGAAAAGGGGGAAATATGTGGGACGCCAATAAGAAAATAGATAAAAATCTGAGACCCCTCTTTTGACCCCTTTTATGATCCATACCTTTTCTTAATATTCTTATTGGAAAGCTTTGAATCCTTAGCAGAACAGCAGCTACTGAGTTAACAATTTCTCTCCTTGATAATTAAGAAGCCTGAACTCCAAAAAATATATTACTTAGATAATCGAGACTGGAGACAGACAAAGCTAGACAAGACCTTATCTGACCAGGTGCAATCCTGTAAATCAAGAGTACAGGACTCAATTTGTTTAGGATCTCTATGAAATATATTTCTGCTCCCGGAATTAACCTCCTACTAATTGGTGGTTGGAATTCGGACTTGGACCCTGTTCTATCTTTACTTTGAAGCCTCCAAGGATTTTCTTTTGTGTGATTTGTAAGCTCTATCAGCTGTAAATTTTTCTTTGTGTGAAAATAGTATATAATAAACTTTAAACTCCATGGAGTTGGAGAGTTTTGAGCTAAGCATTTAGTCTGACTGTTCTCATTCTATCCGACACCACTTAACGCCACTCTGAACCCCCAGAAATATAGAGCTGGTTCTCTTTAGGAGACAAGTGATTATGCTACCTTTGCACCATCGGGATACTGTGACCATGGCTGTTGAAGTTTACTCACTGGACAGGCAGTGCATCCAATACTTGTAATGCTAGACGTGATGTTTTTGTTAAACAGGCGGGTTTTGATTGCTGAGTTCCTTTTATTCTTTAAAATCTATCTTTATATTGGTGCATGCCTGGGTTGGGTAAACAATAGTTAGAATAATAGACTAGTTAATGTTTGTGGTTACAGTTTTGTTAATTGTTAGTGGGTTATCCATTTGCTAACTTAGGCTTATGTGAGAATAAAATTCTTATTACTGATTTGAGCATTATATCTTCTATAATTTAATAGAATCATCCAATGTAATATCAGAGGTTTTTATTATTTTATGAAATGAAGTTGTAATTTATGTTTGAGCTTCAACACTTTCTTAATTGGTGGCTGCTTTTAGAGCCACAATGGAAAATTAAGTTAATCATTACCCTCTAATTGAGTTTGTTTACTGGGTCAAAAGAGTTGTCTCTCCTTTGACTAACTTTGAAGTCTAAGATATGCTTAGTAGAATTAATGCTTTATAAAACTTAAAATTGAGCTGAAATTTGTGTTTTGGATAACCAGCTATCATTAAGGGAGATAGGTTTTTCACTTCTACTATAAAATCTTCTCACTATTTTGCTACATAGATGAGTTGGTTCAAATTAACTGTTTTATAGTAGCTCACTTTATTTTGGGGAGTCAGGCATAATTCTTTTTGCCTGTGTTAACTAAATCATTATGCAAAAGGTTCAAGGGTTAATCTTTGCTTTTATATGCTGTTAATGAGTCTTTCATTGTTCCTTTACAGTACCATTATTATTGAGCCTAGTTATAAATGTTCTATTACCTATACTAATATGGTTTTAATAGTTTGGGTAAGTTTAGAATTAATTGTCTTGGTAAATGTCAGGGCTATTATTGGCTCAAAACAGTTTTAACTGAAATCTTTTAGGTATAAGCTAAATGCTTTAAAGGTTAAGCTACATTTTGGTATTCCAAGTGCGCTTTCCAGTACACTTACTATGCTATGACTTTTCTCCACTTTTATTTGATTAAGTTATTAGTAATTTTGGTGAATTATATTGAGGAGGATGACAGGTGGTGTGTGCAGGCTCTATTGCCTAATTGAATTAAGCTCTCTCTTCTTCATTTACTACTAAATCCTCCTTCAAGCACTTTAGATTCATAATGTGATTCATTGGTCTCTAAAACAGAGAATGTAGCCCATGTCTTTCCCTTTCATGTGCTATACCTTGACCTAACATTTTTATGGAAAAATAATTTTGCTTTCTGTCTGACTTTTTTAAGGTGTGCTGATGATGACAGTATATAGGCTGTATTGGCAAGTTAGGTTTGGGTTTATTGGTGTTTATCGATTATAGAACAGACTCCTCTAGGTGGGTTTAGGGTACTGCAAAGTCCTTTGAGTTTTAAGCAATGGCTAGTAGTTCTCTGGCAAATAGTTTTGTTATTTAACTATTTGAGTTTATAACTAAGCATAGTGGAGTATCTAATCCCAGTTTGTGTCTTAATTGTCATGTAGTCAGTATTATTAAAGTCATTTTAATTGTTTATTTTAATATTAAGTAGAGTGTATTACAGTTTAGTTAAGTATTAACTTTATTTTATATTCAGCTTAAACACACTTTATTCCAAGATTTGTTAATTTGGGTTAATCGTAAGAAGAGATGGATGCCACCTTGACTGTCAGGGATGGCAGTTGAAAGACTCAGAATGTTCCCAGGTGCTGAGAGGCAGGGGTAAATGTTGGTTGGTCTCACCCTATAAATACCCCTCACAGCCACTTTGAGGAGGTCTCTAGACTGGGGAGTCTCTGGACTTAGAAGTCTCTGGACTCAGAAGTTTCTGGACTCAGAGGCTGAGAACTGGAGATCACAGATCTCTGCACACCTCTGTGGTTCAATCTGGGCAGTGGGTAGCTGGAAGGTTGGTGAAGATTGGTGAAGAGTTGCTGGGTGGTTTAAGAAGAAGAGGGTAGGAATAAGTGTATCTATTTCCTGATAGACTGTGAGAGCTAGTGAATCACCAACACTGGTAGTGAGAGAGCTGAGAGAATAAAGACCACCAATACATCTGCAGCAATAGTTTCCTTATTCTCTGGCTTGGTTGTGGCCAGGTCTAGCCAAAGATAAAAGGAGAGGTGAAATCTCCAGCCTCCACCTGATCAATAGCCTCCAGGCCTGACTGTTAATTCATCTATAGATCAATAGGGTTTGAAATCCCCAATCCTTGACCTTGTTATCCTTTCCCTACTTATAGATAAAAGAGTGTTCAACAAGTACCTTCCTGAGTGGTCTTTATATCAAGGCCTTTGGGAAGGGAGTCAAAAGCAGTCAGATTCTGAATGTTATCCAAGGCAGATCAATAGCCCAATACCAATTTATCCAACCCCAGGTTAGGCCTGGAAAGCTTACCTATCTATCTAACCTCTCAAGGGACCCTACTTGGGTAGCTGTTAAAGAATCCCTAACAGGTTATCAATCAAACCTGTTAGAGAGAAGGGGATATCTTATAGCAGCAGTTAGGGTGATATGAGTAGGTGTTCCACCAACTGCAGCTGAGGAGATTATAGAGAGATACACATCATCACCATCATTATACATCTATATATCTCCCTTGTGCCCTATATTTCTATAACACTACCAAAAACTTTTTTACTGAATTAGAAAAAAAAACTATAACAAAGTTCACTTGAAAGAACAAAAGACCAAGAATATCAAGGGAAATAATGAAAAACAAAATATGAAGGAAGGTGGCCTAGCAGTATTGAGATCTTAAACTGTGCTATAAAGCAGCAGTCATCAAAACAATATGGTACTGATGAAGAGACAGAAGGGAGGATCAGTGGAATAGACTAGGGGTAAGTGACCTCAGCAAGACAGTTTTCTATAAACCCAAAGAACCCAGCTTTTGGGACAAAAACCCACTATTTGACAGCAACTTCTGGGAAAATTGGAAAACAATATGGGAGAGATTGGGCCTAGATCAACATCTCACACACTCTACCAAGGTAAACTCAGAATGGGTGAATGACTTGAATATAAAGAAGGAAACTGTAGGTAAATTGGGTGAGCACAAAATAGTATACCTGTCAGATCTATGGGAAGGGAAAGATTTAAAAACCAAGCAAGAGTTAGAAAAAAATCACAAAATGTAAAATAAATAATTTTGACTACATTAAATTAAAAAGTTTTTATACAGACAAAACCAATGCTACCAAAATTAGAAGGGAAACAACAAATTGGGGAAAAAAATCTTTATAACAAAAAACTCAGATAAAGTTTTAATTACTCAAATATTCAAGGAGCTAAATCAATTTTATAAAAAATCAAGCCATCTCCCAATCAATAAATGGCAAGGAAAATGAATAGTCAATTTTCAGATAAAGAAATCAAAAGTATCAATAAGCACATGAGAAAGTGTTCTAAATCTCTAATAATTAGAGAAATGCAAATCAAAACAACTCTGAGGTATCACCTCACACCTAGAAAATTGGCTAAAATGACAACAAGGGAGAGTAATGAATATTGGAGGTGTTATAAAGAAGTAAATATGATAATCTGAGTGGGTCAGCGAGGTAAATTGGGTGTGAGGAAGGATAAAGGAATATTAGGTGATTATAAGGTGATCGGAGGAGGAATGAAGGTAAGGGAAGGTATATAGGAGATAAAGGAAATGGGGTATGTAGGAGAGGCAGCTCAAACAGGTTTATTCCCAGAGGCTTGAGACAGAGAATACAGGGAGGAAACCAGGGCCAGTAAGAAATGTTTAGGTTTGGCTGGAGGGTTTCTCTTGTTAGTTTCTCAAGTCTCTCGAGGGAGGAGTTGAGAGGATCCCTCCCTGCCAGTCAAACTATGGCTGGAGGAAGTCTTGAGGTAGGTACTTCCTGCCAAGATGGACCAGTTCTTTCAAGAAATAAAAGAAAAATGATTCCTTCCCCTTGAGCCCTTGTCTTAAATTTCGACACAATGACTCGCCACAGGGTTTGAATAGGTAACAAGGGGATTCATTAATACCAGGGTCACTCAGAAGGGGAGAAGGGTTTAGGATTTTCTAACTGCTGCTAGGGAGAGGGGTGATGGTGGAAGATGGGTCGCAGGAGAGGTTTAGACAGAGAGCCCAGCTCTCCCAGTCAGGAAGATTTGACTGTCTTTTGAGTAAAGTCTTTATCAAATCATTAAAACTAGGAGTAACTTATTTGAGGATACTCTAATTGTCTATAGAAACTAAGCCCACAATGTCTAATCACCAAGTCCTCCCTTCCACCAGGACCCAAAGGAAATTCAGGGAAGGGGAGGGATGGAGATGAGAGATCAGGAAGAGGTCCAGAGAAATGAGATAAGTCCAAATTTCCGCAAGACAAAATAAGCACAGGCCAAGGCCAAAGCAGTTAGGCCAAAGCCAACAGGTTAAGCCAAAGCAAAAGCCTCCAGCCACAGTGAAAGCCAGAAGACAAAAGCCCAGTCAGTTGGAACTTCACCTCTATTTATAGTTTCAAGTCCTAACTGACTTTCTGAAGAATCTAAGATGTTTAACTGACTTTTTGTGACCGTTAGAAATTACAGAAGCAGGATGTGGCAAAATTGGGACATTAATGCATTGCTGGTGGAGCTGTGAACTGATCCAACTATTCTGGATGGCAATTTGAAACTATGCTCAAAAGACTTTAAAAGACTATCTGCCTTTTGATCCAGCCATAGCACTGCTTGGATTATACCCCAAGGAGATAATAAGGAAAAAGACTTGTACAAAAATATTTATAGCCACACTCTTTGTGGTGGCAAAAAGTTGGAAAATGAGAGAATGTCCACTGATTGGGGAAATGGCTGAGCAAATTGTGGTATCTGTTGGTGATGGAATATTATTGTGCTCAAAGGAATAAAGAACTGGAGGAATTCCATGTGATCTGGAATGACTTTCAGGAATTGATGCAGAGTGAAAGGAGCAGATCCAGGAGAACATTATACACAGAGACTCATACACTATGGTACAATCAAACATAACAGACTTTGTTATAATCATTAATCTGGGATAAAATGCATGCCACCTTGACTGACAGGGATGGCTCTTGAGAGATTTGGAATGTTCCCTGGTGCTGTGAGCCAGAGGCAAACATCAGTTAGCCCTATCCCTTACAGCTAGAGTGGAGGAAGTCTCTGGACTCAGAGGCTCAGAACTCTGAGGTGAGACTTGAGCAAACCTTTGTGGATCAAACTG
>NC_058132.1:19438702-19457500 GCF_016433145.1 Gracilinanus agilis | reverse complement strand
CCCCACAGCCCATCCTAGAAGGCACCCAGCCCCTCCCCCAGAGTTCTGTCGCCCAACTAGCTCTCCTGGCAAAGTATCAGATGCTCCATCTTGTGTCACCTGGCTGAGACCAACTTTCCCTGCCAGCTGCCTCCTGGCCTCCATCTCACTCAGAATCATTTCCAATTTACTGGGGTGTCTCTTCTTTCCGGAGGTGTGGATGCCTCCTGGGGGCTCAGGATCACTCGAACCCATCCCGGGGCTGCTCTGCCCCTCTGTGATCCCCATCTTCCCCCTCCCTGACCAGCCCTGTCCTTCCTTCTTCTCCAGCCTGGTGTTTCCTCTGTCCCTTCCCTCCAGTCATCCTCATGCCTTGGTTTTCCCCAAAGAAAGGGGGACTCAGTCCTGACCTAGACAGAAGGTGGATGGCAATGGTGGGGAGAGAGAGAGACAGAGACAGAGACAGAGAGAGAGAGAGACAGAGAAGAGAGAGACCCAGCCTGTCCTCAAGGAAATGGTTATTTCCTGGGTGGGGGGGACGTCAGAGCTGGAGGAGTCTTAGGGCTTTGGGGGAGGTGAGGACCCTTTGAGGTGCTTGGAGGAGGAAGAAGAAGAGGAGGAGGTACTTGGGAGTGTTTAACATGCCTCCCTTCCCCCCATTTCCCCATCCTCCACCTCACACCTGCTCTGCCCTCCTCTTCTCCCCCCTGACCTCTTCAAACCCCTTTCTGGGGCCGAATAGAATATTATCTGGATGTGGGGCCAACATGACTGGATGGGCTGCTGAAGGGGGGGAGGTCTAGAGGGGTCATGAGGAGAGGCCTCACTGTCTGCATGCTCTGAGATGACCCAGTGCCCTTCCCTCTGAGCCTCCTCTTCCCCCAGCCTCCCTGGCCTCTGGGGTTCCCTTGGACTGACCCTGAGCAGGCAGGGAGGTGCCCCAAGGCAGAGAGGGAGCTTGGGAGAGCTGGGGGGCTGGGAGGGGCTGGGGCTGCCTCACCTGAGACCCTGAGCACCAGGGGGGCCCTGGGAGAGAACCACCCATTAAGGGAAGAACTTCAAAAGCTGTAGCATCGGTAAGTGCCATCGTGGGTAGGATTCACAGCAAAGATAAGGAAATCAACCTGACGTCCCCTTCCATGGCTCCGGGTCCAGCTGCGGCTGATCTCTTCTCCATCCTTGTACAGGACACACCAGTCATACCATCACTCTGACCCACACTGCAGGGTCACGTTCTGTCCTGGGGCCACCTCAGAGCTGGGCAGGGCTGCCAGGGAGGGCGGGGTATAGAGGCCTGGAGGGGGAGACCCTGGAGTTAGAGCTGGAGCAGCCCTCATGCAGGGAGGGGGCAGGGGGTGTAGTCTTGACTCTGTCCCAGGCCTGGGCTAGGAGAGTGGTCAGACAGCAGCAGCTCCACCCTCTCTGGCTTTGGGAGGGGCAGGGCTGGCAGTGAGAGATGCCCCAATAACCCTGGCCACCTCCCCAGGGAGCCTCCAGCTCTGTCTGGTCTCCTGAGGTCCTCTCCTGCCTCCTTTCTGACCCCAAGGTGGGAACTTAGCGAGGAAGCTCTTGAGGACAGTGGAGAGAGCCCTGGGTTTGGACTCAGGAAGGCCTAAGTTCAAACCAAGCCCTCCCAACTATGTGATCCTCAGCATGTCACTTCTTCTTTGCCTCAGTTTCCTCATCTGTAAATTAGGGATCACATAAGCACCAATATAGAAGAGTTGTTGTGAAGATCCAATGAGACAACAAGGATAATGTTTTTGGTACATAGCAGGTGCTATAGAAATTCTGATTTCTCTCCTCTTCTCCCAACCCCAAAAGGAGAGCTGAGGCAGACACAGAGGAGAAGCCAGGAAGGGCAGAGCCAGTGGGGCACTTGGGCCAGGCTCTATTTCTTTTTTCCACCAGGGCTGAGGTCCTTCTTTTTCAGAGGAAATCAAGACATGACAGCTGGAGGGAAGAGAAAAAGTATGATGGAGAAGGTGTTGGGTAACAGAGATGGGCAGAGCAGCTCCAACACCTCTCTTTTCTTTCCCCTCAACCCTCCCTCATGGTGCCATAGCTGGGGCTACAGGAGTAGGGGAGGTTCTGCTTCTCCTATTCCTGGCTTCACAATGTTCAGGAAGGATTCCTTCAGGTGCTTATGTTGTGGGAGAGCTGGAGAGAAAACCTGGGCCAGAAAGGGCACTATCATCAAGAATGACAGGCTCCAATAATTAGCTTAGTTGGGCAGCTTAGGGGATGAAATAATATCAGAAATGTAAATGGATGCTTATCAAGAGCAAACTGGGAGGTGAATATGTGTATTTATCAAAAACTTGGGGGAGAAGTCAAAAGGGAATATTTCTTCCACAGACCTTTCTTCATCATGGGTTTCTGTTGCTCAGGGACAGCTTTCTTCAGCTCTACAAGAATGCAAGGAAAGAAAGAGGAATTTCTTATGTCCTTCTTGATCTGGGATATCTCTGGGGTTTGGGGGTGTCCAGGGGAAATCGATCCCCCCATATCACCCTCATCACAATTTCCCTAAGCTGGAAGCACCAGAGTGGCTTTCTCACCCATTATCCCTCCTTTGCTCAACACAGATGACCTCTGATAGAGAAGGGTCTCAAGGCTGTGGTCCCAAACCAGAGGGAAAACCTCAGGACTTTGGGGTTAGTCAGGACCAGGTGGTCTGGAAGATTCAGAGGGTCTCTCCCTCCTCCTCCAGCTTCTCCATTTTTCTCCCTGGGATTCTCCCCTGCCCTGAAAGTCCAGTCAGGAGCTAGGAGAGAAGTCACAAGAATTACTGAATCATCAAATCTCGGAACTGGGCAAGCCAGGAAAAGCAATTGACCTCGGGCCCCATTTGACAGATCTCAAAGAGGGAAGGGACAATATCCCACAGTATGTGTATCTGAGCAGACCTGGGGCTCCCACCCTTGCCTCCAGACCTCTCCTGGCTCCCCTTTCCAGTCCTTAGCCCTGCCCCATTCTTATCCTCTGGGTAATGAGCAAAAGATGATCTAACTGAGGAGACAAAGGTTTCATCTTCTGAGTACATCAATTTATTTATTAATATTTTTAGTCTATCAATTTATTAAGCATTCATGCCAATTGCCTAACATTCAGTGGCCTGAGTATTAATTAGATGAAAATTTAGAGACTTTCTAGCTTGGGATGGAGTAGAATGAACAGGTATAATTCCCTGAATACAAGAAAGAGATGTCCCACTCTTCCCCAAGTCTCTGTAAACAGTCTAAGGAACATGGAAAAGATCAGCCTGCAGTCCCTCTTTGTATAAGATATTTGGGTTGTTTGAGATATACAATTTGGAGAAAACTCTTACATTCATCTTTGAGCATGTTTCTAGTCAGCACAACCTACATCTCTAGTTAAGGGTCTCTAAAGAGCAGCAGGTAGAGGTGGGCCAGCTTTCCAGCCACAACAGACTAGATTCAAACAATGCAATAAGAGATTTTCCCCAGTTCCTACAGCTGAATAGTTTTCTCACCAGACAGAATATGCCCATAATTGACTGGTGAGGAGAGTAAGCTAGTTACAGAACTGAGTCACATGATGGAACTGTGAGGTTCACTCAGTTCCCACAAGTCACCATGCTCTGTCCTAATTCTCTAAATTCCTCTGAGCCTGACTTAGCACAGGTTCTAGGATAGAATGAATACTTAATAAGTGTATAGATCTGAATTACTAAAGAGATAGGTCAGAATTTCTGGGCATACACATACTACCCCAGGCCTCCCCTTTTAAATTTAAATTTATTTATTTATTTGATTCATTAAAACATACAATGGACTTTCTCCTTTTCCTATTCTTCCCCCATTAGAGAACACATCATTTCATAGATAGATAGATAGATAGATAGATAGATAGATAGATAGATAGATGTAGATATATAACTATGCATTATTTATTTCTATTGATCAGTTTTCTTGATGGAGGTGGATATATAGGAGTCATTCTTTAAACAATATTTCTGTGGTTATATATGAAGTTCTCTTGGTTCTGCTCATCTTATTCTTCATAATGACATGTAAGTGTTTCCTCGTTTTTCCAAATTTAATCTCCTCATCATTCCTTATGTTACAGTAATACCAGAGGAGCTAGAAAGATGTCACTAAGGCATGGTACCCCTCGAAGGCTCCCAATAAGGAGCATTCCCCAGGTAGGAAGTGGCTTCTGGATGATTTAATAGTTTTAACTCTTCAGCTTATTCTACTTTTCCACCAGAACAATCTAGATTTTTTGGTGATGTTTTAGACTCAGATAGGATTTTATCAATAGTACAGAGATTTGTATTTTTTTGTTTGTTTGTTTAAAAATATCTCAGCCAAGGTTGAAAGACTTTCTATATCTACAGATTTGTGACAAGTATACATCAGTTCATAGGATTTTTTTTTAAACCCTTAACTTCTGTGTATAGACTTATAGGTGGAAGAGTGGTAAGGGTAGGCAATGGGGGCCAAGTGACTTGCCCAGGGTCACACAGCTGGGAAGTGTCTGAGGACGGATTTGAACCCAGGACCTCCCGTCTCTAGGCCTGGCTCTCACTCCACTGAGCTACCCAGCTGCCCCCTAGTTCATAGGTTTTTAAAAATATCACACAGCAAGTAGCTATATATAAACTCATGTAAATCCTATATAATAATGGGTTTGTTTACTATTGTCAACAACTGGGCTATTGTGAATTTGGGGGACTTTGGTATTTTCTTTGAATGTGCATTATCAACTGTATTACTGTTTTATTTTGTAAAAATCATTTGCACTCACACAGTGGTTTATGGCCAAGTTAAAAAGGAAATGGATCTCATTTTTTGGTGAGGAACCTTTGTATTCTGCCTCTTCTTGGCTAACACAATGTGTCTCTGATTCTAAGCAATTTTTAAAACACTTTTATTATTATTTTTTCCCTTGTATTTGCAATATAGTATTCAAGTATTTTGTCAATTTTTATTTTGCACTAATATAAGTTTAAAGTACATTTGTTCTAATATTAATGCATACCCAAAAAGCTTTAAACTATAGAATAATGCCATTGATTGTTTTTTTAAAAATTATGGGACTTTGATTAATGATTCTGTCTGATTCCAAGAAAAGGAACAAAAAGAGCCATTGCACAGTGCCAAAGAAGCACAAAGCTAACCTGCATAGTGCCTAGAGACCACAAGGTCAAAGAGACCAAACCAATCCCACTGAGATTAATGAGATTTCAGCCAAGACAAGAGGATTTGAATTTGCAGTTTGATGTAGCACCTATTTTAACATGTCAGAGGCTGGATTTCCCTGAGCCCCATCAGGCACCTATCTTTGGCTGCCATTCTGGCTCCTATAATCTACTCCCTTTTCTATCTTTCATAGTGTGGCAAACTTTCTGTGTTCCTGGCTACTGATTGGGTAAGTGTATAATTACATAAATCACTTTAATTGGGCCCTGATTCAAGGGTCTTTTATAAGTTTATTTTTCCTTTATTTAGATTTTTTAGACATAAGACTTTGATACTTTATATTTCATCCACAAGTTATTTTTTTCTCTTTTGTTTGGATTTTTTTATGTTTTAAATTTCTTTTGCAAATTGATTCATATAGCTCATAACTCAACTGTGCATCCCTGAGTGATCCCTGTGTTATTATCCACCTCAGAGGGGGGGCTATGTTATTGTTGTGAACTTTGATTTGAATTTGAGTAATTTTAGGATAAAAAGCTTGCTACCTCCCAGAATCCAGAAGACAAACCAGTTTAGAGAACATGCCATGAAGATGCCTACAGAGACCACACGCTGCAACAGAAGATCCAGAGAGAACTTTGGGATGTGAAATTGAACTATGGAGGGTTGAAAGCATTAGTTTTGAATGTATACTTTTATACCAAAGGGGACTGCCCCCAAATTGGCTTTTTGTCACTGTAGCAATCATTGATTTTGTTCTCTTTTCCTTTTATCCACAAATTATTACAATTTTTAAGTTGATTATGTTTTCATGACCCCTTGGGGAGACTGGTCTCCCAAAGGAACACAGAGGAGTATGTATAAATGGATATTTTGAACCTTTGGATTTCATCCCCCAGAAGTCCCTCAGTATTTCCTAAAATTCCCTTTAATCTCTCCTGTGCCTCCACATTTACTTGGTCACTTATTGTTTTTATAAGTTCTATAGCTCCTCCCTCTTCCACTTTTTTGCTCTCTTCTTCACAAGCATGGCTGAAGTTAGTTTAGACCTTTTCACTCTAGTTTTTACGTTAGTTTATTATTGATAAAACTTTATAAAATATAACATTTAGTTCTTATATATTAATTTTGATCTCAACAACATCAAAATGCTTATATCAATGAAATAGAGAAAGACTATGGATTTTTGAAACTAGAAAAACAACAAATTAAAATATCAGGCCTTGTTTTTTGAAAGAGAAACATTTTCTGCTACTAGCCACTAACCAACACCCAAGTAGAAAGGAGAGACTTTTCCCAAGCAATACCTCCTCTAGTTCTTGCCACCTGGGTCCCATCCACCCTTGCCCCACTCATGCCATCTTCTTTAGTAGTTCCTTGGTGGATAGCTTTCATCCATATGAAATGGATACTTTCATCTAGGAAAGTCAGGGTAGAGAAGGAATGAGAACTTTGTGCCCTCTCTGGCAAGGCTCTGTGTCCCAATTAGTTTTCTCTTTTATGGTGCCATTGGGCATGGTAGCTTCAATAAGGGCAGGTCCCAATCAGATGGCTATCTCTCTGAATGCCACTTACTTCTTGCTAATTCCCAGTGTGTGCAGGTCTGGGTTTAGGAGGAGTGAGAGGAACCTGGAAAATGTAAAGGAAAGATGTGTCTGTGAGATGGGCAATCAAGGGCCAGATCACCTATCCCAGAAATACAGGGAAGAGAGGCACACTTCTCAGATGAATCACAGGGAACTTCCTCCATTGTTCTCACCCATTTGCTTAAGATTTTTTCAAGACCTTTCAGGGTCATCAAAATAGACCTGGAATTAGAGACCAAAGACCATGATTTGAACTTGGTCCTAATATGTCCCTTACCATTTTATCTTGGACAAGTACCTCCCCTGGCCTTCAGCTTCCTATTCTGAAAAATAAGCCTCAATTACTCTAGCTCCCCATTTCAGTGATCCTGGGATTTTGTTCTGTGGCCCACAGGGCTCTAACCAACAGCCCTGAGAGTCAAGCTATCAGAAAGACCATTACAAAGATATTCCTTCTTACAGAAATACAGGACCTGGGGAAGACCCTCCCATAACCCATCCTAGATCTGTGATACTCTTAAGACATACTCCTAACTACTCCCTCTCCTCTTTCCCCTCTGTGAAAGGTTAAATTTTGGGGACAGGAGTTTGATTAAAAGCCAATAGTGCAGTTTATTATTAGGAAATACAGATAGGAAGTAGGAAGGAGGAAAGTGAGAGTAATCTTATAATAGCGTATAACTATATCTAAGAACCCAATCCTGACTAAATTTATTCTAAAAAACCCTAAATCCATCTGCTTTTGAGGGCAATGTCTTCTATTAGGCTGAAGCCCTCACCTACTCTAACTATCTAATAATATAATCCACTATCTACCTATCTACCCAAGTTATCAATGATCAATAAGACAATTAAGGCCCTTTTCTGTTTGTCTCCAACCAGAAAGAGTGCTAGCAGCACACCCTTTCCCCAGGAGAGCCAGAGACAAAAGTCCTTTGTGACTGCCAGCAACTGACTCACTCCCCTCCGCCATGCCCTTCTAACGGTCACTAACTGACAAGAGGCACAGCAGGGGGTCTCTTCCTGAAAAATCTTATTACTCCTTTTCCTCTTAAATATAAAAAGAGAGAAATGAATAAAAACTACCTTAACATATCCCCCCCCAAGATCCTTTGGGAGACCAGTCTCCCCAGTCAATCTTTCCAATAAAACTATCCTATACTCTAGATCAGTGATGGGCAAACTATGGCCCTCGAGCCAGATGCAGCCCCCTGAAATGTTCTATCCAGCCTTGGCACATTATTCCTAATCTGATGAATACAATACAAACTTTGAAACAATTGCCTTAGAAACAGACTGACAGATGAGCATTTCCTTTCCTTTGGCCCCCAGGGTACACTGGGGAGTTGTCCATCACTGCTCTAGAATATATACAAGGAGAAATACAGAGAGAAAGGAAAAGATAAAACAATTCTTACAACATGGAAGTCTCAAATAACTTACAATTCCACATGGTTACAATTGGAGAAACCACAATCACAAAATTCATACTATACTCTACATCAATAAAACCTTTTCTTATCATCCTTTACAGAAACAAGAACCTAAAGATATTAATCTAAATATACATTAAAATTGCTATGCACACGAACAATAGACAAGAAAATAAATAAGAACCTTATATATATAATATATATACATCTGATATATACCTTATATATGGATTATATAATATATACATCTAATATTGATATGTCTAATATATCCTCCCAAGTGGGAGATCAACCCATATAACACTTTACCATTTACTTATCAATTAGTTAATTTTAACTTTTTCTATAAAGGTATATTATATCTATAACTTTTCCAAAATCTTATAAAAGTATTGTTATTATAATTATTTTTCCATAACTAATAAATCCTCTAAGATAATACATATAGTAAATAATATAATATTACAAAATAAAATAACATGACATAAATTATACACTTACCCATTACATTCTGAAATATGGAAGTCACCAGAAATAGATGACTTAAACCTAAGATAAGGTAAGTTATTTGTGCTCAAAGGTTTAGACCAGTGCTGAAGCTGGTGGTGGGTGTTAACAGGCTGTAGGCCCAGATGATAGGCCTCACCTACAGGTTGATGAAGTTTGAGGTTGGGAGCCTTTGAGACTCCTCTTTTGACCCCTTTTATGACGCACACCTTTTCTTATTAGAAAAGCATTATAGTCTTATTGGAAAACTTTTAAGTTCTTAGCAAACCAACAATCAAGAGGTTAACATTTTCTCTCTTGGTCAGAAATGTAGCCTCTTGGGCTCAAAGCCGCTTTTTAGACAGCCAAGATCAAAAATCCTCAAAACCAACAGGGGCTTTCTGCCCTAGAAAAATATTCCCAATCTTAGCTTACTGATAATAAAGCGGCTAGAACCCTAGCCTTGTGTTTTATCTTCACCTTGAAAACTCTGAAGCCTTTTTGTATTGTCTAAATTGTAATGGCAATTTCTGCGCAGCTGTAAAACTTTCTCTGTGCTTTTGGGTGAAAGGGAGCTTGAATTTCATATATATTAAACTTGTGACTCAATGGCACTTCGGAGAAGCAGAATGAGCTAACAGAAATCCAGAGTCTCCTCATCTTTCTTTATCACCTAAGCCATCCTTATCAGATTTCCTTGAAATGTTGGATAGATTTCAACAGTTTAATGCAATCTGACTGCTTCTTTTCATGATATAAACAGTATATTGGTTTACTCATTAAATGACGAAGAGTAGAGGACCAGAGGGAAGAGTGACCCTAATCTTCCCTCTAATCTCCTCCCAAAATCTAAGGACTCCTCACGGAATCCTCTTTTGGATCTTGAAGCTCCCTACTTTTCTTTCTCTGTCTAATTAGACCCTACTATCTAAACCTTCTGATCTAATCTAGTCCTCAAAATATTATTTTTGAAGAATAGTCTATTAGGAGCAGACAGGGTACACTGGGGAGACCCCCTTGGTCTAACTCTCAGACAAGTCTCTGGACTCTGACAAGGTTCTTCTTAGTTGGCACCAGATCTCAGGAGCTCAGTTTAGGACTATAGTGTAGAACGGTGGATAGGATATCTCACTTGATGGCTGGGTGGCTGGATAGCAGAATTACAGAAAACAGGAACCAAATGGC
The DNA here is from genome assembly GCF_016433145.1 of Gracilinanus agilis. Classification (NCBI taxonomy): domain Eukaryota; kingdom Metazoa; phylum Chordata; class Mammalia; order Didelphimorphia; family Didelphidae; genus Gracilinanus; species Gracilinanus agilis. The sequence goes on along the minus strand of NC_058132.1, from coordinate 19,447,663 downwards.
TTCCAAGGAAAGTCAGTTAACCTCCCTCTTGGATAGACCAATGGCAGGAAGTCCTCTGTTCCAACTCCTTGAAGAGACAGGAACACTCCCCTCAACTGTTTCTGTGGGTTTCCTTTTATCCAGTCTTCACGCCCTAGACTCTTCTCCTTTTCATTCCATGCATGTACCAGCCCTCTTCTGCAAAGTCTTGCACCAGACTAGACTTTTGCAAAAGCTTCCACCTGTCTGTCTCTCTGTCACTTACATTTGCCCCTTAACGCAGATCAAAACTCATTTTGACAAAAATTTATTTTGTTATCTGTGCACCAATAAACTGACCTTGCCTTATTGTATTCCTATTCTAAATTCTTACCCCCAAATAACAACAGACTACAATCATTAAGCTATTCCTATTTTAACTTCTCTATTCTAGGGACTTGAACAAAGGAAAGACAAGGGATTTACAACAAGTTGTTACAAATATCAAACTGCAAACACTGGCAAACTCAAAACAAACAAGAAAAAAATGGTGAATATAAGCTGCCAAAACTACAAAAAACAATAAAATTCAAGTCAAATATCCCAATAAAACCTCTTTCAAACCCAGTTTGCAACTAAAAAACTATGATGCTAAACTAACACAAAAGCAATCTTATCTAAAAAATATTATTAAAATGGATAAAACTAGAAAAATAGGAAAATTCCAATAAAACACAATGTAGCCTAAGGTTTTACAAAAAAATACAATCTAACTAAAAAAATGAATTCATGCAAAACATATTTTTAAAAAATCTGAGCTAAACAATTTAAAGCAAATTCTTTCTATGCTAAATAGTATTGCTAATACATTCAACCAAAATGTCTACATTGTCTTATGAATCTAAGGTTTTCACATCATTTTAATTATGCACAGCCTCATTTTACATAATCTATACATATATGTGTATATATGTATAAATTTGCAAATTTTCTGCATTTCAGCAAATATAGATGTCAAATTTACATGTGTTTCATACATGTACAGGCTAACCAATTCCTATATACACATATGTACACATATGAACATTACTTAAAATTACTTTTACCTGCATGTGTGTACAAGCATGTGTGTAATATGTAGTGTGTGTTGTATCTTCCTCCTCTAATCTCTATATTGATCCATATATATTTCTTGATGTTACCTCAGTAGAATATCTCAATCAGACCTTCTATCTAGGTAAGACCTTATGAATCTAATATATAACTATTTTAATATTATATCACTTTTTCCTAAATATTCATTTATTTACATGGATATTGTATCAAATACAGATCTTATAACAGTTATTGAAACATGTATCATTTATGCTTTTGCAAAAGCTCCCACCTGTCTCTCTCTCTTACAATTCCATTTCAAACCTTTAGGTAGGAGAAATCTTTTATTTAAACACAAAGTTCAGTATCCTTAAAATAATGTCCATTTGTAGTAGTCCTTGTAAAGTGTAAAGATTGTCCATTTGTAATCTTCTTCTTGAATTTCAATGTCCTTAAAAACAATGTCCCGTTATTTATGTAGTCTTGTCCCTGATGCATGTAGCTATCCAGAATGGACCTTCCTAGGCCTACTGTTTTGCTTCTGTTCACTGGAAGTTATTTTACAAATTATATCACCTGTAAGAGTATTTACATTTCACCTATAATTCCTAGACCATAAAAAAGAACTCTGGAAATTAATGTTAAATACAAACATTAATAATGTTAACAATTTTTTACATTTGGAGCAAAGAACCATGCTAAAATGTGGTTCTTTCTCCCCTGGCAAACCTTCATAAAGGACTATGTGCAGTCCTCTGAGATTCTTCTTGTTGAGGAGGATTTTCATTTTTTTGCTATTATGTGGACATGTTCCATTATGGATATATTGTAACAAGTCATTTGCCTTAGTTTGGTTACTGTTTCTATCATTCTGTAATGATTAAAAATAATAAAGGCTGATGTTATGAAGAAAAATAATATTTTAATTACCAGTTCCATGTTGGTGAAATATATAAGACCACACCTGACTATTTCAAAAAATGCCGCCACTCCATACCTTCCCCCATCATCTCTACATAGCCAAAGAGTGTGCTCAGGTAGCAAAGCAAAAGTCAAACTCGACTTCCCAATATTTAAAGCTGGGCTTTACCTTGAAGATATCATCCAAAACAGGGAACCCGTTGGACCATGGAAAATGTAGTCTCAAAGTCCCCCACATGTCCACAGGAAGTTTGTCAAATACTTTTAAATGGAACCCCCAGAATTCCAAATAACACATTTCCCCCTGAGATCCAGCAAAAAAAGATTGGTCTTTTTTTCCGTGGATCTTAAACATAGTCAACTTCTAAATTGCAGGAATTTGGGGATAAAAGAAAAGGATAAAACTAGCCGCATTGATAAAAAGCCAATTTGGGGCAGTTCCCTATTGGCATAAGAGTGTACATTCAAAAACAAATGCATTCAACTCAATTTCAACTCCCCATAGTTCAATCAACTGCACCCCAAAGTTCAATTTTGACCTTCATGGTCCAGTGAAGGCTCTTCAGGCATCTTCATGGTGCCTTCACCAAACAGGTTCATTGTCTGGATTCTGGGGAGATGGCAAATTTCTTATCCTGAAATTATTCTCAAAAGAATTTAAACTTTACATTATAGATTATAAAACATACATTTCCCCCTGAAATTATTCCTAAAAGAGTTAAATATATGTATATATATTTTTATATTATTGATTTTAAAAACTTAACACACATACCCCTGAGGAAAATTCTAAATAACACATTTCTCAGCTAAGGATGCATGGCTGGGTCACAGGGTTGTATGAAATCAATTGGCAAAAGAAATAAGAAAAATTAAAATTAAAATAGAAGGGGAAAAGTTAATTAACTTGTGAATGAAATGTAAAATGTGCCAAAATATATAAAGAAAAGAATAAACTTATCACAGGTCATTGAATCAAGGCTCAATAAAAGTGATTTAAGCAGTTTGCAATTACCCATTCAGGCCAGGACTATAGAAAATTGCCATTCACTCTCTATATATAAGAGAAATAAGGGGAATGTCCCTGGTCTGATTTTCCTTCACCTTCTCAGGGAATGAGCCATAAATGATACCCAATCTTAGCTGTTTTACTGTCAGTGTAGTTCAAAGCGTCCTATATCCTAACATATGTTAAGCGTCACAACTTTGAGTCTTACACTGAGTTCAAGTCCTTCAGTATTGGCATAGAACTTTCTCAATCCATGGCTTGCATGGCCTTTTGCTCCTTGGCACTTTTGTAGATTCTCAGTCAGTCTCCATGACCTTGTGGCTCTTTTTAGCACTTACCCTGGAATCAGACAGAGAGACATTAAATCACAGTCCCATAATATTTACCAATAATTGGCAGGTTACCATAGTCTCAGGCTTTTCAGGTATGCATTAATATTATAGCAAATATATATCACTGTAAAATAAAAAAAAGGTTAACACAAAATGAGAAAAAAGGAAAAAATCAATTGCTCTAATTAAAAAATTTTAAAGGAAAAGCAATAAGGAAATAAAAATAAATTCAGGGAAAAAATATAATGCTCTCAAGGATAAAAAAATTTGAGGGAAAAGGATACATATTGCATTGCACATATAAGGAAGAAAAATAAAAGAATGTTTTAAAACTTAAAAAAAAATAGCTTAGACCTAGTGAAGGGTTTTCCACCCAAAAATGAGATTCATCTCCTGTTAAGCCTTTGCATGAGCTATGAGTGTAAATGGGTTTTACAAAATAGCAGATTCACAATGCACATTCAAATAAAGTACCATAATTTCTAATAACACATTTAAAGACAATAATAAACAACCCATTATTATAATCACTCACTATGATGTTTAAAAAAAATCGTATACTTGTTACAAATTCAAACCCTGGCTAAGATATCTTCTCAACAAACTCTGTTACTGCCTCCATAGCAATTGTGGGGCAGAGCCTAAAAAAAATTCTGATTTAAAAAAAAATCTTCTGGGTCTAAATTATCCTTAAGAATTCTAGATCCTTCTGATAAAAGCAGGCTAAACCATAGAGACTAACATCATGCATACAGAAGATCTTCTGGCTTCCTGTTTAAATATATATATATGACAATTCTTCACAATAAAATATACAAAACCTTATCCTTTAAGACAACAATTCTTTAAAATAAATATATAAAAACCTTATCATTTATACAGAAGGGGCTAGGATCTAAAGTCAATTTTAAAACCTCTTATAAAATTATAATTTAAATTCTCAAGGTATCAAAATCTCCAAGATTGTACACAATTATCAAGATAGAATAAAAACTTAAGCCATGTGCTCCTATAAGTTAGATGGCAAATCCAGTATACATAAGGCTATTTACAACTTTAAAATGTGTAAGATGTTCATAAATAGTACATATAACAGCATTGTTTTGATACAGTAAAAAATAAAACCTAAAATGAATTAGGAAATACAATATGAGTAACTGATAATAAGCTATACAGTCAAAAAAAACCTCTTTCATCAGTTCTAATAGATTTTGTTCACTATTTGGGAGTTACAATAAAATCATAAACAGAATTAATCTAGCAGCCAAAACTTCATTAGCTTAAAATGATTCAGTGCAACAGGAAAATCAACAAAAAATGACAAAATTAATTCACAAAAATAATCAGTAAAATACAATAAGATACAGTCTTTTTAGAACAGAAATAAAACCCATTCAATTCTGAGGTTTTAAAGTCCATCCCTGGTTCAATTCAAGTTCTTCTAATTGAGCTCTGCTCTGAGCTTAAGTTCAAGTCTTAGGCAAGCCTAGTAGAATGTATGGGGGTGAATTTTCCCCTTGGTTTCAGTTTAATAATCGCAAGAAAGTTTGGAATAGACCATGCTCGAAGAGTAAACGCTAGCCAAGTTAGAGAAAAGCTCAGGTCAGGTTTTAGAAAACCCACGTGGAGGACTTGTGTGTGGAGGGGGTGTGCCACATGGAGGTTGAAAGTGGAATAAAGTGGAGTAAAAGCCTCTCTTGAATGGCACAGGCTCTCACTCAAGTTATGAGTGCTGGGATTGGAGTTACTATTTTGCAGTGCTCCCAGTGGGAAATGACACAAAATTGAGTGAAAGCCTGTGCCAGAATTTGTATGGCTACTTTTCTCTCCCTTTATCCATTAATCACTCTCCATTTTTGCCTTCCCTTCCCTTCCCTTCCCTTATTGTCTACTTTCTTCTATTCACTTGGAGCTCTTCCGTCCAGCAGTCAAAATAGGGAAGCAATGTGCAGTCATTATATTTAATTATATTGTTTGAATGTCTTTTCATGTTTTCCTTTCTTCCCTTTAAAATTTATTTAAACCTCTTGCTCAGAGTTGGTCCTAGTAGATTACTTGGCAGTTGATGGAATGAGAAAATTCTTCTAATTAAAATTCTCATCAAGGGGCAGCTGGGTAGCTCAGTGGATTGAGAGCCAGACCTAGAGACGGGAGGTCCTAGGTTCAAATCCGGCCTCAGATACTTCCCAGCTGTGTGACCCTGGGCAAGTCACTTGACCCCCATTGCCCACCCTTACCACTCTTCCACCTAGAAGTCAATACACAGAAGTTAAGGGTTTAAAAAATAAATAAATAAAATTGTCATTTAAAATTCTCATCAAAAAGAACAATATAGGAATGGATTGCTTTAAAAAAATCAATTAATCAGCCAGTATTTATTAAGCATCTATAATGCACCAGACACTGCTCTAGGAAAAGCTGAGAAAATAAGCACAAAGAAATAAGCAAACCAATTTCCCAGTGGTTTACATTTTAATGAGATATATATATATATATATGTATGTATGTATATATTTTAATGAGATATATATATATGTATGTATGTATATGCATATATATATGTATGTATGTATATATACACACAACATAAATTAATCTTTATAAATATAGTATTGCTGTTCAGTAACTCCAGTCATATTGAAATCTTCATGACCACATTTGGAGTTTTCTTGGCAAAGATACTGGAGTAGCTGGTTTCCTATATCCCCAATTCCCCATCCTGTATGCTTAGTCAAATGAATAATCCCACTCCCCTTCCTAAACTTAAATGTCAGGATACTTTGAAGAGTGAATCAAACTCTTTTTGTCTATCAATCAGTTACTTTTAAGTTAATTAATCAAAAACTTAAGTACCCCTACTTAGTACCTTACCAGTCATAAGTATGAGAGTTCACAAGTCACTTGCTAGAGTGGGTGACAACTTCAGAGGCCACTGCTGGACACCAACACCACCACCACCACCACCATGGCCACCCCAGGGCAGTGCTAAGCAAATTGAAACACTGAGATTGTTCCCCATAAAGTGGGGAAGGGAGAGGAAGGGACATGGAAAAAGGACTATAAAAATTCCTGAACTTCCTGTTCAAGGGACTTCTACTTGAATCTTCTCCTTTGGACTCCTTCTTTGAAGGAAGGTTTCTTGGGACTTTTGGTTTTTGACTTCGACTTGGAGTTTTGAACCTTTCCACTGGAGTTTTTGGCTTTGGAACCTTGCCTGGATCCTGCCCAGCTTGCTGGTGAGTGATTTGGATTCCCACATGGAGATTGGAACTCTGTCAGGGAGCTGGCTTCATTTCACAAGATCAGCATTTAGGATAGGATAGGCAGTCTCTTTACCGCTTTCCCATTCACATTTCCCTCTTTTTAATAATATTCCAATTAAACAAAATTGTTAAAAGCTGCTAATAGTTTTTCTGACTTAAGGGATAATAATTGGTGACCACTTTTTATAACTCTTTTATTTAGTCAAAATCCCAATTTAACCATTATAACAACAAACATTCCTTGCCGCCACCTGCTTCACCCTTCCTTGACTCTTTCCCTAGAGGGAGAAGAAAACTGAAAGTCCATGCTCTCCATTTGCCTCATACTCAAAGGTCATTGTGTATGTCTCAATCATACACATTCAGTCCTGACCCCCCACACACACATAATGTCTAATCTACCAGGTAAGACATTTTTCTTACCTGGCCCTATGCATAGAGCTCCACTGAACCCTATGGTCCAATTCATCTTCACTCCTCTTTCATCAACACAACTGTCACTGTCTCTTTGGAACACTGGGAGTAATGACTGCAGAGAGACAAAGGACCACCCAGCCAGGAAAACTTCAGAGGGACTAGTCCTAACAATTGGCCCAATGCTCCCTGAAGCAATTAACCCCCTTTTAAATTCCAGACAAGCTCCCAAATTGTTAGAGATGAAAGATACAAACAGACAGACTCATGGTGTGGTGCAGTTAAAGACTTGATTTCATTCTTGCAAAAATGGGAACCCACCAGAATATGACTGAGTACAAAGTGCTAATTTTAGCAAGCACTCTTTTATCCTATTCTTAAAATGCAGAATTCCCTTCCTTCCATTTCCCGTTGGATGAGAAATAGAGGTATACAATCTTCACAGAAGATTCCACTTAAGAACCCCTTCACGTGATCCCCCTCCACTTACATACTTTTCATACTTTGCATGTGCAGAAAATGGCTGTTAAATCCCAACCAGAGGTAGGTGGGAAAATGATTCATTGGCTTCATACCTAATAAGTATGGAAGTAAGCATTGGGTTTATCTTCTCCTCTCACTGCTGTCCCCAGCTGTCTTGAACCTGTTCCTACTGCTACTTTACTCCCTCCCCAGTTGATCATTATCTTGTTTGAGAAAAACCATATCCTGCCATTGCTTACAATAACTAATGACAACATTCTTTTAGTCCTGTAGACACAATTACTCTTCCATCAGCTAATTTTAACAACTCTGACCTAACAGAAATAGATTGGATATTTCACTCACCTTAACCACTTTATTTCAAAACTTATTTCAAATCCTTTTGAATTCTTGGGTACTTTCAGAGTGTGCTCTCTATATACAAGAATTAATCAAAAATTAAATGCCACCCCTAAATTATTTGGTATTCTTACGAGGTAACTAGATCACAGGTTATTCTTCACTACTGTAAAGGTGGGGCATCAGGGATGCTATTATTATTATTAAAATGTAACTAAATGATTTGTGGGTTCACACTGGGTTGAAGGAGAGACAGAACCAACCAGGATAGGGAGACCAGAGTTTACAGCCATGCTGTTAACTGTCAATAAGAATGGCTGTTACGCCAACAGTCATTCAGCTCTCCTAGGCTAGAGTCTATGGAACCAGCAGGGAAAAGATAAAAGTTTATAACAGCTTAATTGAGGGAAATAATAATAAAGGATGGGAATAAGGGATTCTATACTTATAACCTAAGGGCAAACCACAGGGGCAGGGAAGGACTTGACTACACTATTCTATTGACCTAAGCCAGGCAGGGCCCAAAGGAAGCAGTACTGAAGTCACCGGGAAAACTCCTCCAAACCTGGTTCCAGCCAGCTTTAATCAACTCAGCTAAAGGGCCTGAGGATGGCTTTCAATTGGGGTCTCACAGTTATCCAAGGATGGTCACAGGATGCCAAGAGCCACCTCCACCAGGTGATCCAAGGTACCCAGGTAGGGAGAGTGAGTTTGCCATGCTTTCCACCAGATCACAAGCCACTTCCCCACTTGGTGCTGCTCTGCAGGTCTATTTTTCACTATTGAAAGCCTCCACCTCTCAGGATCCCAGGGAATCTGGATGCAGTTTTTCCCTAACTCTGAGATCTCCCAGGGTCAGCAACAGTTTGTACCAACCACCATGGAGTCCCTCTCAGAGTCCAGGCCCCACTTCCTGCTCCTTCATTCCATCTTGGAATCCTCCAGCCCTTCCTGCTAGGTCCAACACTAATACTAAATTAATCTTCCTCACAACACTAATGATAAGTCATTTAACTTAACCAGTTTAAGCTGAATAAATAAAATCATACCTTGGTTTCACTTTCCAATTATTCTTATGATATCAAATATTTTCAAATATATCATAATAAAAACAGGTAGATGACAAACTCAGTATTCATCTACTTGG
>NC_058132.1:19418263-19438202 GCF_016433145.1 Gracilinanus agilis | reverse complement strand
CTTCAATACTTTCCCATGCTTCCAATACAGATGATCATAGACAATTTTTGGCAATAATAAAAGAGTGAAATATATGCCCTAAGAGTATTAAAATATATCAGGAGTCATAGAAACCTGTAGGCTTTATAATGACCTCCATCAATGGTTAGAGAGCATATGTGTGGAAATAGAAAAGATGGTGTGAGCAATCTACCCAGGACTCCAGCATGCCTTTGGTCATCATGTTTCTGTTGTTGTTCAGTTCTATCCAATTCATTTCCCCAATTTGAGTTTCTCTTGGCAGAGATCCTATAGTGGTTTCTTATTTCCTTTTCCAGCTCATGGTAGAGATGAGGAGCTGAGGCAAACCAAGTTTAGTGACTTTCCCAGCTATCCTATCTGGCCCTACTCGAGGCATCCCAGATTATGAAAAGTCATTTACTTTATATGTACATGAATGGAGAGGGGTAGCTTCAGGTGTTTTAACTCAAAGTTTAGGACCTGTTCAATGTCCAGTTGCTTATTACTCAGCCCAGCTGGACCTAGTAGCTTCAGAAGCACCATCATGTCTTTGAGGTGTAGCTGCAACAGCTTTTCTACTAACTATATCTGCTGATTTAATATTGAGTTGCCCACTAACAATAATGTGTCCACATGAAATCAAAGCATTGTTGCTAATGCATAGAACACAGATATTTTCTGACAAAAGAGTCTCAAGATATGAAGTAACCTTCTTAGGCAATGAAAAAAGCACAACACTTAACCCTGCCACCTTGCTTCCAGATTTACCAGTTACAGGAAAATCATTACACAATTGTGAATCTTTAGTGTCCATGGGTGAAAAACCTTGAGATAATCTCCTGGACACTCCTTTATAAAACCCAGATTTAGTCTTATTCTCTGATGGTTCTTCTTTCATGAGGGATGGCATATGCTACACTGAAGCTGTTGTAGTCACAGAAGTTGCCACTCTGGTCAGCTTCGTTGCCCTAAAATATAAGTGTTTAAGGTGCAGAACTCATATCTTTAAAACATGCCTGTATAATTGGAAAAGGTAAGAAAGCAACAATTTACATGGATTCCAGATATGCATTTGGAATATGTCATGCAGTGGGTGTGCTTTGGTTTCAAAGGGGACTTTTAACTTCAGCTGGGAAAAGTATTGTAAATGCGGAAATCATTAATGAAATTCTGTCTGCTCTCCAACTACCTGAAGTCTTAACTGTTGTACATTGCTCTGCCCATACAGGTGAAACTGACTCTGTCTCTAGGGGGAACCACCAGGCAGAAAATCCTGCAAAATTTGCTGTTTTAGAAGAGCCCAAACTTATTCTAACTTAGGCAACTAGTAACAAATCAGATTTATCCCTTTCTTATAATGAAAAGTGTGGTAGAGTAAATGATTAAAACTGAAACTGGTCAACTGACCCTTACCCTGCATACCTGCTGGTCAACCTATCCCTACCCTGTATACCTGCTGTGAAACCATAAACCACAGAATGTTCCAGGCAAAGTTCCAGGAATTACAAGGCCACCAAGTATGTGAACACCCCACCATCTCCAGGGCAAAAGTCCTGTTTCCTCATCTTCAAGGCAAAGACCTGTTTTCTCATAAGCACCAGACCGAAACCTTGAAACATATATAAACTCCTCCCTGACTATGCTACCTTGGAACTTTCTGGCTGAGCTCCCCTAGCACATTAGCAATAAAGACTTCCCTTTGCCAGGATTGTATTGTCTCTGTGTGTTCCTTTGGTGATCATCTGCTTGGACCCCAACAAAAGGAAGTGCAAAAATGGAAACAAAAATTCAAAGCAAAACAGATTAATGGAATATGACTGTCATCTGAAAGCAAACCTGTACTCCCTAGAAGTTTTTATCACCAAATATGTCAATCCATTCATAAAAACAGTCATTTTGGAACCCAAGGCATTGTAGACTCTGCTAAAAGATTATGGATAGCCCCTGGTATAATTATCATAGCCTCTAATGTGTGTGTAGCCTGTTCTACCTATCAAGCATATAACCAATATGCCTTTTGTGGAAAAGCTTTTGGTGGACATCATCTGGCTTACATACTTTTTGAAAATTTACAAATTGATTTTATTATAATGCCAAAGACTAGACATTACAAATTTTCTGTAGTCATAGTAGACCAGGTGACAAGATGGCCAGAAGTGTTTCCTACTGCTCACTGCACAGTGGCTTTTGTTGTGAAAATTCTCTTAAAAGAAATTATACCTTGTTTTGGCCTGTCAGCTGATATAGGTAAATGGGAATAACAAGTACACATAAGGGTGTTAAATACAAAGGGGATCACTCCCACAAACCCACAAGTCATATGACACACAAGATAACTTTCACAAGGAATGTGGAAAATGGGTAATGGGCAAAGTACACACTCAGGTTGGCAATGGCAATCGACAGTTTACTGGTCACCAGTACAGCCAGGGAAACTCAGATTTTGGAAGATATCTAACAGTGGGCTCTTTTCTTGGGGTGGAGGAAGACACAAGAAGTAAATAAAACAGTGTAATGTTTTCAGAATGAGAGAAGTGGGTAAGGTATATTTAAAACTCAGAGAACAGCCAACTATCAAACAGTATCTTAAGGATTGGGCTGGCTTTCTGCTTCTCTGCTAAACCAACTTGAGTCAGGCAGACAACCTTGGCTGAAGGCTAGAGAGGACTGGGATATTGGGATTCTCACAACTGGTCCAGGCTGATCCTTTGATGACTTCAGAGTACAGGAACCAAATCCTTGCTCAGCCAGGAATCCAATGAACACTAGGGAGGGAAGGCTATCTGCAAGCTGTCCACCAGATGCAGACCTTTCCCTCTATCTAGGTTTGCCTTGATAGATGGTATCCCCAATCTTTCCCAAAATCCCAAAGATCCATAGCTTGTAAAGTCACGGCTGGGTGGATAACAGCTCCAAAACCTCCTTTTCCCAGCCCTTACAGTTCACTCTCCCCTGTCTTCTCCACCTGCATTCTATAGAATGTACATGGCTGACAGCCAAGGTTTTGCCCTTAGCCTGCCTGCTACCTATCTTAAATTTCTATCCTACCCCATAAATTACTCATAAAACAGCACATATTGATTCAGACAGGGGAACACATTTTACTGATTTGTTTTTATCTCAAATTTATTCCTGTTTGGGGTGACTCCTAAATTCCATGTACTATATAATCCCCAGAGCTTAGGCCAAGTTGAAAGAATGAATAGAGAACTTTAGAGCATGATTGGAAAACTGTGTATTGAGACTCATTTAAAATGGCCCGAGTTTCTTCCTCTACCCTTATTTTATATTTGAAGCAGGCCCAGGGGAGACCTACACATCTAACCATTTGAGATGCTTTTTGGATACCTGCCTATACAAATTAAGCCTTTTCCACCTGCATACACATCATTGCTATGGGGAGATACTTGTATTGATTCCTATATATGGGATTTACAAATAAAATTAAGAGAAATTCAGAAATCTGGAGCTATAGTACAAGCAGGACCTATAAACTTTTCCCTTCATGATCTTAACCCAGGAGACAAAGTACATATAAAGAAATTCCAGTACACAGGGGCAACTCAGCCAGCCTGATAAGGTCCATTTCAAATAGTGTTAACCATCCCATAGCTATGAAAATTGAAGAAAAGACCTCATGGATACATTGCTCCTACATAAAATGAGTACCTTCCATCGAAAGTGATTGACTATATTCTGTCACATGCATTGAAGATGAAACTACATAGACAAGTAGATACTATTTTCACTGGCATTGAAGTCCGGAATTTTTATTTTTTTGGTATTTTATTTTTCCTTATACTTGCAGCACACGATACAAGTATTTTGCAATAGAATAAGTTTAGACATCCATTAGCCAATGGGTAAGTATATAATTTATATTTTATTATAGGATTTGTATTTTATTTTAAATATGTATACATTGTGATAATTAGATTAAATCTATACTGCCCATCTTTAGATTTAATCACCAAAGGTGGGAGCACCTCCAAATTCTCAGAGGTTCTTAACCCACGTGTGCTAGAGTGGGTCATGAATCAGAATTGACTGACTGCCCCCTAGGCGTCCTAATAAGAAACATCTTTTGTGATTTGAAAGGCAAAGTAGGAGGGAGGTACAGGAAGTAACGCATGAGTGACCCCTTTAAAAAGAGGGAATTGAGTGAGTGAGGGGTCTTCTTTTGAACAGGGAGGCTGGTGAAGGAGATCTTCTAGTTTTCCTGGTTTGTGGAGGAGTGCTGGCTGGAATGCTGAGACTTTGGTTAGACAACTTCAATATCTTCTTTAGAAGTCAATGTGGTGAGTTTAAAGACTGGATCTTCCTGAACTTCTCTTAAGGAACTTCTTTAAATAGACTCTGTGAACCTCTGGGCCTTTGGCCCTCTTGACTTTTGGCTGAGAGCTAATTAGATCTACCTGGATTAATTACCTACTGTGTTAGATTCTTATTTCCTTATTTCCTCTCTCTCTTCTCAATTGTAAATAAACTTCCATAAAGTTAGTTTTAACTTGAGATTATTCTTAATTCAGGACTGATAATTGTTCAATCCTCTGGCAACCATCTTTTAATATATTGAACCCCAAAACCCCTTTTTCCTCCTTACAACTTTCATGTATTCTGTTTAGAAATGATTATTATTATACTTTTATAGGACTATAGAGAAAAGTTAAAGAAGTAAATAAGTGTTACAGATATTATGAGTGTTAGTCAACAACTGGCTCAGGGGGGATTAATTGTATACTTTTTATGTATTATATGTTAGATTGTATACTTTTTTTATGTAGGATCTTTTAGATTTAAATTGATATCTCCCAGTTCTTATTTTCCATAGAGTATAATATTCATAAATTCTGAGATTTAGGATTGGATTATTTGTAATTGTAATTTATAATTATTTGTAATTGGGAATTGTGCCTACTTACCATTGGTTTTGCTTTCTTTGTCTTTGATTTACTTTTTCCTTATTATTATTTTAGTTTTTCTATTAGTTAATGTAATATTATAGGCACTTAACTAGAAGATTTTTAGAAGTATAAGTATTAGTTATATATGTTTAGCTGGGCCATTGGGGAGACTAGCCTCACAACAATCACAGGGGGATTTAAAAAAGGAATTCTTTAATTTCTTTAATTTAATAGGGGACCTGGAGATCCTCTCACCATAGAGATGTGTAGGGATTAACCAGTCACAGTGACAGGAAGTGGGACCCAGGGAGCCCCCTTGCTGAGCCAGCATCAGTTGCATGCTATCAGTTGTTGACAGTTAGGAGAGTGAGTTGCTGAAAGTTAGGGCTGGTAGTTGTGGGGAAGTTGGCTGCTCAGTGTGAATTGGTACTCTGCCCATCTTTAGATTTAATCACCAAAGGTGAGAACACCTCTAATTCTGGGAGTTCCATAACCCATGTGTGCTGGAGTGGGTGATGAATCAGAATCAACTGACTTCCCCCTAGGCAGTACTATGAGAATCCTCTATTGTGATTGGACATGCACATTAGGAGGTGGATGCAGGAGGTGACAAAAGATGGTATCTTTAAATATGATGGTAACTTCCTGAGGAGGCAGTTGGACTTTTGAACTTGCTGTAGAAAGATCTCTGGTGAGACCTCAGACGGCTTCCCTCTGAATTGTCACATGGGTAAGTTAGGCTGACTTCCTTTCTCTTCCCTTGTCGTTTCTGGAGGCTCTACCCTCAAGGAGTCCTCTCTTGCCTCTCTAATTGTAAAAAGCCTTGTGGCTAGAAGCCTTGTTTAATTAACCTCTGTGCCCCTCTGCTGGGGACTCTAAATTGTTACCTGGTCCAGACCTCTGGTCTGGGCCAGAGTTTCTCTCTCTCAATTTCCCTACCTTCAACCTTCCTAATTGTAAGTAAATTTTCATAAAAGTCAATTTTGACTTGAGATTATTCTTAATTGAGGATTGATAATAGTTCAATCCTCTGGCTACCATCTTTTAATATATTGAACCTATAAAATCCCTTTCCCCCCCTTATAGTTGGTTGCTGGTAGTGTGGATTGGCATTTAGTTGTAGGAATAAAGGTGGGCCTGAGCTGACTGAGAGGGCTTTTGGCTTTACCCTTTAAAGGGCTTTTTGCCTCTGGAATCTCTAGAGAGCATGAAGTTTATCTCATAGGCAAGGATCTGTTGTTAGTTGGCTACTGACAGTTGGGGTGCTATAAAAAAAACTGATTGAAGGAGTGAGTGGTGGCTGTCTATTATATTAGGGAGTCAGGTAGTTAGTGAATCATTTATAGATAGAGTGGGTTGATTAGGCCTGGGTTGTGCCAGGCCAATGAAACTGTCTTCTGAAGACAGTTAGAGGTAGTATTAGGAATATTAGGTATATTTATAGGGTGTAAGATTAGTAATCACTCTTTCCTCTTTTCTATCTTTCCATTGGAACTTTGTGGGGTGTTTGTTATTATAGGTAGATATGGACAGTTTTAGGTAGTAATTCTAGGTAGTTATGAGTAGTTATAGGATAACTAGTATAGACATTAGGAATTTTTTTTCTCTATCTCTTTCCTATATTTCTCTCCTTTACAATAATCTTTTACTATCTCTATTTTAATTAAGCTAATTTGTTAATTGTTAAAAGCTGCCAGAAGTTTTCTTTTCTCTGGCTTAAAGAGATAATATTACTTTACAACTCTATTCTTATGAAAACTCAAATCATTAAAAGCTGCTCTCTTATTTGTCAGAATCCCTATTTTAACCCTTACATAAATATCTGAGACCAGATTTGAACTCATAAGGATGACTCTACATCCAATAGTCCACCCATTGCACCAACTCATTGCCTTCATGGTTTCAAGTGAACAAATGTGAAAACAGCTGGAATGAAGTTCAAGTTTCTCATCCCATCTGAGAGAGCACCATGCAAGGACCTACAATTACCAGTCCAGACAATCATCCCAGAGGTCAGAGCCCAGTGACTCCCTGGAATAGGTGATGACTAATGAGGAAGACCCACCCAGCCCCAGGCCCCCAAGCTTTACAAAGTTTATATGAATTTTTAAGCATTCAGTAACTATATGCATCTCCACAATGTAATTACTTTTTCAACCTGATGTCAGAAGATTTTAGGAAAGAATAGTGGAGCCTGGGAATTTTAAAAATGGATATAGTTGTAATAACACAAGATAATTATATATAACCCTCTATGTGATTTTCCAGGCTTACCATTTGATGTTAAATATTATGGGAATGCAGTGGGAAGCAATGCTGTGGAACCTCTGTGTCTATGATGTCAGCAGCTCTAGAAGGTACCTTTGGCAACTGCAGTTGTCCTTCTGTCTCAACACAAAGCTGAGAGAGTGATTATGCCTTGGAGTGCTTGAAGTCTCTCCTGGCTAATTTCCCTAGAGTGAAATTTGGTTTTAAACTTGGAAGGTTCTATACAAGGTTGTGCATCATGGCCACCTTCCCTGATGAGAGAACTAATGTACAAAGTGATGGACTTCTCTCACAATGCAGCAATAAACCCATGTTTTTATTTTCCTAAAGAGCATATAATTTCCCAAAGTCCCATCACTCTAAGCTAACCTAAGTTTGACTGAATAGACATCCTGCTTATCCTATAAAGAATAAAATGTATGAGAGGGGTGGTGACTGGTTAAAACTTTGTGCCAAGAATGTGAGTCACAGTCACCAGTCAGTGGGGACCTGGGAGAGAGGTGAGGTGAGAAGTATCACATTAGGGACCATATGAGCAAATGTGCTCCTGCTTCCCAGGTGCACTTGCCATGCCTGGTTGTGTGCCATTTCTCACAAGAAAGACATAGACTTGCCTCAGCTCACCTCAGTGGTCTCTAGCTGTTTTAAAGCCATGCTGTACCATACACCCTGGTATTAATTCATACTTCACATTAAGGAAGTACTTTCCCCTTATTTTAGTTACATTTCTATTTTCTCCTGTGATGGCCAATTTTCTGTAATCGATATGGGGATGCAGGGATTCCCCAGACACCTCAAGTCCCCAGTAGAATCTCAGGTCAGAATACTGTAAAAGATTAATTAATAATTAGCTAGTAATTAGTTATTCTAGCTAGAAGATGGATGAATAGAAATAGAGTTACAAATCTTAGCAATGTTCCTTTAATGAGAAATGGAATTCTCAGTAGGTCAGAGGTGGAGAATTCCCAGAGACCCTTGGGGGAAAGGCAGTTGGTTAATGTTTGACTCTCTGGATCTTCCTTGTTGAGGAAGGATGTCTAGGGAGCTGGCTCTGTAGTATTTGGAAGATTTCAGTGGTAGATAGCTAATAAGATTTGGATAGTGACAGAAGAAGGGTTGTGCAGTTCTCTGGAACTCCACTAGAGTGCAGCAAAGAGCAAAATTAATCAGCATGCAGTGTCTGTGAGAGAACTGAGAGGCAGGTTGTTTCTCTGAGAGAAGAGAGAAAGTAGTTGGCAGATTTTATACATAAATTTATGGAGATTAATAAATAGCTTAGTTTAGTGAGTTAGACATTATACTTTTAGATAGGTAGTGAGTCAGGTAGGGCCTGGTAATCAGGCAAGAAGAAATCTCCTGAGGTTTTGGGTTCTGGGTTTTTTACTTAGAAATCTTTAATTTAGGGAAAATGTACCTCCAAATCTATATCTATCTTTCCTTTTCCTTCTCCTGCTCCTTTTAATAGATATAATAAATAGGTTTTGTAATAAGCTGTCTCCAGCCAGTTTCCATCTATGACAAACTCAGCGAGGCCCTAACTGCTCTCCTGATAACAATACCAATGGGCGACAACTGACTAATAAACAGTATAAGATCAATAGCAACTGGCCCAAATCAATATACAGGATAAATTCTACCATAACAATACCTGAGGAATTCCCTATTCTTGCACCTTTGCAGTGTTGGCTAAAGGAAGCCTCTATTTCCTTAACATTTCCCTGAGCTTTCTGATCAGCATCAACTATACATAGATATTTGCCTTCTGTTTGTGTTTCAGACATTAATTCCCTGACATATGCAATTTATTCTCCTTTATGGTCAGGGGCAACTGCATACCACCACAGTCACTCTGGTTTCTGGTCATTCATGTTGTCTCTGGTCCCTGTAAAATATAAAAGCCCTGGACCACTTCTCCTGTGAGGCACTCTTTTACCTGCACATGCCTCCTGGCCATTCAATTCACATGCAATTTAACAGATTTTTTCTGTTTTTAAAGATAATTATTGGAGCCTGTCATTCTTGAGGGAACCTCCTTCCTAGCCCAGAGTTAGTCTCAAACTCAACCACAACATAATCACAAAGGCTAAATTAGGTTAATGCTAAATATATATAAGAATTAAACCATTAAGACTGTAGGATTTTAGTAATTCAGTCAAGAAGATGTTCAGCAAGTTTGACTTCTACATTTTATTCATTATGAAATCTTTGAAAATACTTGACATTATGAGAATAGAAAATGCTGCAGTAGTTTGTGAAATCAAAGTATGAATCTACTTAATGAGCTTAAACTGGTTAAGTTAAATGAATTATCAGTAGAGAAGAATAACCTATGATCTTGTTGCCCCAGAAAGCCGCCCAATAATTTAGATGTGGTACATAATTTGAGATTAATTCTTTTATCAAATAAGCACACTAAGAAAGTGTCCAAGAGTTCAAAATAATCTGAAATAAATTCGGGGAAAAGTGGCTGGTTAATGTGAGTAAAATGTCCAATCCATTTGAGTTTGGTGGGAGTTGTGAAAATCAACTGAAATAAGTGTAACTGCATCCATGTGAATTAAAAAGGAATTGTTATTAGATCCTCAGCGTCTTATTATCTGCATGGGAAAATGAGTTTTGAATGAGAATTTTAAATTTAACTTCAAATTTGGGGGGTTTGAAATGTAATTAAAATTTTTTTGAACTGAAAATTTTCATATATGTTCTCTTAGCATTAATATATAGCCATGGTTATCTGATATGTTTTTGAGTAAATATTTTTAAAGATTCTTTTGTTTTTAATAGGATGCTCAATTAGAACATTTTATTTGGTATTATCTCTTATTTTCTTTTGGTTTGGTTTGGTTCTTTCCACAGATATTGATTTGTTTCATTGCCAGGTTTACAACCTTAATAAACCTGCATTGTGATTCGATTGTTTTCAATCTTTGTGTTTTTATAGTTTAGTATTTATCTATTGTTTAAATGTTGCTTGAATTATGCAACTATTATGAAATTGTTAGTCAAACTGTATTTTCCTAGTTAGTGTGGTTTATATGCCTACTTGCCACAAGGATATTTTAAAAGAAATGTAAGATCTTCTTGAAGGATGGCTAATGAAGTTACTTTCTACTATTTTACTAAGCACTAATAAAAAATGATTTTCAGACCATCAGAACATTTGAATCAGTCCCAAATACTGAATGTCTGCTGTGGTTGACCCCATAATTTAGTCTTATATATATGCACTTGCAAATGCTCAAAGAGTCAGTCTATTGCTTTTGAGAATGAGGTTACAGAATTCTCATGTTCTCTTTTCCAATGTTAGGGAAAGGGGTTTTTGTTCGAATATATTAAAAGTTGGTTGCCAGGGGAAATTTCCCCAATTAAGGAATAACCTCAAGTTAAAATTGACTTTCATGGGAATTTATTTACAATTGAGAAGAGGTAGAAGAAATAAGGAAATAAGAATCTAACGAAGTAGGTAAGTTGCTACGATCCCCTAGGTAGATCTAATTAACTCTCAGCTGAGAGTCAGAGTTGAATGAAACAAAGCTTCACTCACAGAGTCTCTATTAAAGGGAAGTTCTTTAAGAGAAGTTCAGGAAGATTCAGTCTTTAAACTCACCACATGCACTTCTTCTTCTTCTTTTTTTTTGTTTAAACCCTTAACTTCTGTGTATTGTCTCATAGGTGAAAGATTGGTAAGGGTGGGCAATGGGGGTCAAGTGACTTGCCCAGGGTCACACAGCTGGGAAGTGTCTGAGGCCGGATTTGAACCTAGGACCTCCCGTCTCTAGGCCTCTCAATCCACTGAGCTACCCAGCTGCCCCTCACCACATGCACTTCTAAAGAAGATAATGAGAGCAGTCTCACCAAGGTCTCAGCATCCCATCCAGCACTCCTCTACAAATCAGGAAAGCTAGAAGACTTCCTTCTCCAGAAGACCTTCTTCTCTGGAAGGCCTCCTTCTCATAGAAGCCTTCACCAGCCTTCTCTCACCAGACTGCCTTCATGGCTTTTATGGTGGTTTCCTGTCCCTGCCCCTTTTCACAGGGGCCAATCCCAGCTTCCAAATTGTCTAGCACTGTCCAGGGGGTGGTCTTTGTGGGAACTAGTTTGCACCTTCTGGAGGTGTGAATGCTCATCAAAAAGGTTCACACTTTCTGAGTGTGTGAACAAGTTTCTGACTGTTTGAGTTAGAAAAAAGAGAGGAACTCTCCAAGTATCATGTATCATGTTGGCTTTTCACCTAGAACTAGGTAGGGTGTGAATTCACTAAATAGTTTTCAAGCTTCTCCCACCTAGTTCAAGCTTGTGTTGAATCAAAGTTATTGCCAACCAAAGTGTTAACTCCAACTAGGCAAAGAGAACAAATGATTCCCTTTTCACAAGTGTGAACTCAAAGATAACTAAGAATTCCCTTTTACACCAACAAGAGAACCTGCCTATTGGAGAAGAGACTTCTTCAGAGGAAGAAACGATCACTGAAGTTCACTGCTAAGGCTCCCAGACAGGATAGACTCTGGAAAATGGGGTACTTTTTTGTTATTAGATTTTGCCATTTTCCAAGCTTTTGTCAAAAGCACGGACAATAAATTGTCATATGCCTGCCTCTTATCTCTTCCCCCAATCTTTGATTAATTGTGGGTCACCCTCAGGCACTTCTGGGTATAATGCCTTGGCTCCTCTCTTATTCTACAAAAGAATTCAGGCAGCATAATAGACTCTTTGGCACTTCCTTAGGATCAATGATCAAATTGTTTTGAAAACAGGGGAAAGTAACAACCTCATTTTAGTTAATTCCATTTCTAGTTCTCTCAAAGGTTCAAAGAAAGAACACAAATGACTGAATCAACTGTGAATCAGTCTTGCCTGGTTTCCAAAAACTGAAGAAATGAATTTGAAAGAGGATGATCAAAGCTGAAGACCCAGAGATCCCCCCAAAGAACAGAATAAGATTATGAATTGGGTTCTATTTTTTCCCCCCAAGACTTAGTTTAAAGAAAACAATGATCTTTTAAGGATCTGAAATCACCTCTCACTGCTTTTAATCAAGGAAAACCATAAACAGATGAGCAGGTCAAGATTCAGGTCTGATCATCAATTTCTTCTGAGCACTACCCTGTCTCAATGCCTCAACCCCTTCACTAGCCTCTTGGGTGAAGGAATTGATATAGGCCTGATCCCCCTCCCTCTACAACAACATTAGAGGACTGTAAGCTTTTCTTCCCATATGCTACTCATCATTACCACTATAGTTTGGTTTTTATTTTAAATGTTTTGATTTGTTTGTTTGCTACATTCAAATTCCCAGTTAATACCTCCATGTTTTTATTGATCAGTTCTTTCTCTGGAGATTGACATATACAAACCATTCTTCAAACCATATTTCTGTTGTAGTATGTGGCTAGTTCTATATATTTCACTCTTCAGAATTTCATGTTGGTCTTTTTGTGTTTTTTCAAAATTAACCTGCTCTTCATTTCTTTTGCTATACGGTCAACTTTCCATTTTTCCCTTGATACTTTAAGAATTAAATCTAATATTGCTAGGTCAAAAATTGGTGTTGTTCAGGGGAAGGTGGGTAGCTCAGTGGATTGAGAGCCAGGCCTAGAGACAGGAGGTCTTAGGTTCAAATCTGGCCTTAGACACTTCCCAGCTCTGTGACCCTGGGCAAGTCACTTAACCCCCATTGCCTAGCCCTTACCACTCTTCTTCCTTGGAGCCAATACATAGTATTGACTCCAAGACAGAAGGTAAGCGTTTAAAAAAATTGGTGTTGCTGGTTCAAGAGACATAAAATAGATTTATAATTCTTTGAGCATAATTCCATATTGCTCTCCAAAATAGATGGATCAGTTCACAGTTCCACGAACAGTGTATTAGTGTCTCCATTTCCCCATATTCCCTTTGACATTTGTCCTTTATGTTTTTCTCTCTATCCCATCTTGTCACTAAATTCAAGAAAAACACAGAAGAAACATGGATTTATCTATCCATTTATCAGTGAGGGTGGGGAATTAGCAAGACCCCTAGTTTTCTTAAACTCATCTTTTGTCAAAGTATCAATTCTAAGACAGAAGTGTAGCAAGGACTAGGGAGTTGGGTTACATAACTTAACTTGGATAATATAAGTAGAAAGTGTCTGAGGCCAAATTTGAACCCTGGTTGTCCCAGCTTGAGGTCTGACACTTTAGCCACTGTGCTACCTGGCTACCCTTAGAACTCTGGTCTTAAAGCCAGAGGAAGTAGCTGGTTTTCTCTCTTTTACTCTAGTGTGTACCTTGATAACCATCCTTCATGTAGTGCTTCCCATCTCTCCCAGGATGTCTCAATCAAGTACCAATACCACAGGATTAAAATCAAACTCTCTCAGTGATGAAGGTACCTTCAGGTACCAAAACTCCTCAGAGTCCCATGGGGGCAATGGAGAATTACACTCCTCTTGCTCTCTATTCTATCTTATAGGTCTGCAGCAATGTACTTCCCTTTAGCTATACAGAAGTAGAGAAAACTCTCTTTTCTTCCTCCCTTTTTACAAATATTAAGAAAACATATAAAAAGTATTCAAGTCTGAAATCTATAGACTGATCTGAAAAGGAAGTCTTTACCACTCTTTTCTTGACTATCACTTCCAAAACAATGTCCTCCTCTCCTCTTTCAGATCCACTCAGGATTTCTTCTGAACAGTCATGAGGGCAGTGACAGACAAGGACAAGAGTCCTCTAAACAATGACTAGAGGGGTAACCTAGGATTTAGGAACATCACTTTGACAGGTGAGTAGAAGAGCATGGACTGAAATGGGGAGAGACTTCAGGCAGGCCCACCAGGGGCAACTGCAATACTCCAGGTGCAAAATGATATGGACATGCATTAATATGTATGTGGCAGGGGCAGCTGGGTAGCTCAGTAGATTGAGAGCCAGGCCTAGAGACGGGAGGTCCTAGGTTCAAATCTGGCCTCAGACACTTCCCAGCTGTGTGACCCTGGGCAAGTCACTTGACCCCCATTGCCTACCCTTACCACTCTTCCACCTATAAGTCAATACACAGAAGTTAAGGGTTTAAAATAAAAAAAAATATGTATGTGGCAGTATCAGAGGAGAGAAGACTTTTATACAAGTGTGGTAAGGGCTGTCCCTGGCATGTGATGTGGAAGTATCATTGTGTGGCTCAAAGAAAAGTCACCAGTATCTTCTTCCCCTTTCCTTCTCCCAAGGAAGACTTTCATTCCTGACACAAGACAAAGAAGGAAACTGGGGTCAGAGGCCACCACTCTGCTCACCTCAGAGAAAGGGGTAATAGGCTAGAAATATGTCTGTCTGTTCCCTTAATTATTAATACTTCAGAGAATATGGTTTTCATGTTCAAGATAACTCCTGATCATTGTTTCATTAATCAGGGAGAAAAGAGGCCCCCAAGCTCTATATCTCAGTTTTGACTCCCTTCATACTAAACATTGGTTCCATAATAAATGTATGTAGCAATTATCAAAGAAATCCATTTGTCCAAATCTTAGCAAAACTGAAATCAAAGAAGCTACACAAGGAAAATATACATGAGATAATACCAAAGTGAGGAGCTCCCTTTTGGCAGCAACAAAGCCCATGAGTACAAAGAGAGATCTCCCAGATCTCATCCAAAGGGATATATGCTGAAATCTCAAGGGTAGCAAGCTGGGGAGAGGGTCAGGATGGAGAGTGCCATATCTCCTCTACTCTTCCTTCAGGCTCTTCCTTGTCTTTCCTTCAGTAACCTGAGATGAAGATCACATATAATAAAGGGATGTACCTCCATATAGCACTGGGATGGCATTTTGTGATTCAAAGGGAGACAGAATCTTTCATTAGAAATAACTCAGCCCTTTTAAAGAGTCCCAGATCTCACCCAAAGTGAAACTTCTCAGAGTCTCCAGAATAGCCAAACTGGGATGGGGATAGAATGGAGATGGCTAGCTCCTCTCTTATCAGCTTCTTACCAGAGTTCAACAAACTAAAATGGGGTTGGCCTCTTCCCTCATCTTTATTAAAGCTGGAAGTCAAAAATGCCTCAGATATGACCCAAAAGAGAATGAAGAATCCCCTGGCATGAATAGAGCAAAGGTCTCTGTGGGGAGCCAATAAGAGAAACAGAGTCTCAAATAGATAAAAATCTGAGACTCCTCTTTTGACCCTTTTTATGATCCACACCTTTCCTTATTGAAAGCTTTAAGCTGTTAGCAAACCAGAAGTCAAGAGGTTAACATTCTTCCCCTTTGGTCAGAAATGCAGGCAAGGCCGAAACCTTTGTTTAGCAGGGAGTTTGCCCCTGAGAAAAGTATTCTCAGACTTAGCTTTCTGATAATCATGTAGCTGAAGGTCCATCCTGGTTCTTATCTACACCTTGAAGCTTATAAGACTTTTGTTTTGTCTATGTTAAAAATGCAGCTCTGTGTAGTTGTGGGAAATGATCCTTGTGCTTTTGGGTGAAAGGGAGTTTGAATTTTCATATATAATAAACTTGTGACTGTTATATTTAAAGGAGGTACTTCTCTCTCTTAGATGTATAGGTAGATGGAGTACAGAGAGAGGATAGGATGACACCTCTCTCTCCTATAACAGTTGCCCAGGTAGGATCCTTTAGGTTAATGGATGATATCCCTTCAGGACCCACCTGGTGTTAATTGGTATTATTAAATTGGGCTCTTCAGCTTGGTAACATTGGTAATCTGACTGCGTGACTCCCTTCCCAAATAATCTATGAATAATCAATTCAGGAAGGTACTTTAAAACTTTAAATATATTTGGCAAAAGGATAATGGTAAGGGAAAGAGGTATTAGGAGACCCTACTTTAAATTGATACTAATAAATCTCTAACTGCAGGCAAATGAAGAAATCAAGATGATAGCTTTTCTCTGGTACAGTCTGGCCAGGGCTAAACCAGAGCAGACAAACTGCTGTGAAATCTTCAGCTTCTTCTTCAGTAGATCTTAAGCCTAAACAGTTGAGAATATCCACCCTTTTGTCCAACCTCTTCTTCTTCTCCTGCCCACTTCCCGGATCCCTCCCGGGCCCTGGGTAGCCTAGATGACTAAGTTGATTTCTTCCTAATATCTAGGGGCAGTAGAAACAGAGATGGTGGTCTAATACAGGTTGATGAACAGTATAGGAAACATAGGAGGAGCCTGCAGGATTGAGTTTGCAAGTCTCTCTTTTCCCAAAGATCAGGATCCACACTGATCTCCAGCCTCAGGGACAGGTAAAACCCCAGAACCTCTGTCAGGGTTCTCAACTGCTCTCTCCTGAGTCCGCATGCCTCTCTGGGAACATTCCATCTAACTGATTCACCTGTCAATCAACAGTGAACTTCAAGCTCCCAGAGATTCAATATAACATGACTCAATGGCACTTGGGAGAAGCAGCTATGAGTTAACAGAAAGATCATCTCCTGTCTCCCATTTCTTTATCAACTAAGCCATCTTTATCAGATTATCTGGAGATGATAAATAGATCTAGACAGGTCTCCATGCTCTCCCATTCTACTCCTCTGTCACATTGGTGCAGGGCATTGATCTCCTACCAAAATAGCAGAGTCCCATATCTCTTGTCATAGAGACTAGTGTAAAACAAAAAATCCATTAATAACTCCAGGGAATATGGGAGCCAAGTCAAGTCAATCCCAGTCAGCAAAGATGAATGAACTTAAAGTGTGTCACGGAATGTGCTAAGAGCAAGAAATACAAATAGAAGCAGAAAGAAAGACAATCCCTGCATCCAAGGTGCTTACATTCTAATGGGGGAACTTCAATATGTAAAAGGGAGCTGAAAAGTGAGGAGAGGAGAAGAAAGTCCCTGAAGAATTGTAGGAAAAGTTAGAGAGACTTAGGAGTGCAGCTAAGGGAGGATTGATGAAGATATGAATGGTATGGGGCATCAAGGCCTCTTTCAAATAGAGGTTCAGGGAGAAACTGCCGAATCAGAGAGAGAAGCTAAAAAGGAGAAGGGGAATCCCAAAGTGTGAAGTTCAGGAGTGGAGTCTAGGAGTAGAGTAAACTTTTAGGGTAAAGAAGTTTCTAGGACTTTACTGGGAATGTCAGATAATTTTGAGTTTTGGTTCATTGGTTAGTTATGGATGCATTGTAGATGATGGAGAATATGATAATTATTGATGCTATAGCTAGGGTTATAAAATATTTGCTGATTCTGTCTTTTATGTGTGGTGTGGATAGCTTATTAGTGGAATAACGGCTAATGTATTGATCACTAAGTTTATTCAGACAATCAGTTATTGCTAATGTAATTGATGTGCCTATCAATAAACTGAGTGAAATAATAATACATATTGAGACATTAATTTGGGAAGGACGTAACTCAACATTTTTGGGGTATGGGCCCAATAGCTTATTTAGCTGACCTTCTTAGAATGTAGTATAAAGGAAACACACAGAATTTTGAGTTCTAGATTTTAGATTTAGATTCTACATCTAGAATTTAGGTCTAGATTCAATTCCTTTTGTTCTAGAAATAAGGGGATTTAAACCCAAGATAATTCTTTTGTCAGGCACATTTCTTATATTTGTGGTGAGATGCTTGATAATGCAATGGGGATGGAGATAAATCATAAGCATAGTGCTAAGGTGATTGGTAGGAAATTTATTCTCATGATGAATATGGAGTTGGTCATATTGGAATCGAAGGTATAATGCTAGAATTCATAGGAAGGCTGCTGCTGTTAGGAATATTGCCTTAATTATAAAGGTTATTGTATTCATGTAAGGAAAATTTAATGGTGACCCTAAAAATAGGATGGTATTGTAATAATATTAGCAGATTCTGCTAGAAAAAAAATATGGCAAATGGTCCTGTAGCTTATTCTACATTGAAACCTGATATGAGTTCTGATTCTCCTTCTGTTAAATCAAACGGAGCCAGATTTGTTTTGACTAGTGTGCAGATATATCATATTATATCTAAGGGTCATGTTGTGATAATGAATCACATGTTTTCTTGGGTAATTATCAGGGTTTTTTTTAAGGTAAATGATTCATTAATGAGTATAATGGAAAGTAGGATAATAGCTAATGTTACTTCATAGGAAATCATCTGGGTTACTGTCTGTAGAGCCCTGATTAGGGCATATTTAGAATTTGATGCCCATCCTGATCTTAGGATGGAGTAAACGGATAGTCTGGATAGGGTTAAGATAAATAAAAGCCCAATATTAACATCAATTAAGGTTAATGGTTTTGGTAGTTGGGTTCAAATGGTTAGGGCTAAGATTGGTGCAATAATAAATATTGAGACTGATAAAGTAAGGGACGTAATGGTTTTTTTGTGAATAGTTTTGCTGCATCTGCAAGTGGTTGAAGAACCATATGGTCCAATAATATTTAGGCCTTTTCAGAGTTGCATGTAGCCTGATACTTTTCATTCAGTTAGTGTTAAGAAAGCTACTGCTTGTAAGATTGGAACAATATAAACTAACAAGTTTATTATGAACATGTATTAAAGAGAGGTTATAAAGTTGTCAACCTCTGGTTATAAAGCCTTAAGTTTTATGCAATCACCTACTCTGCCACCTTAATGAACTCTTTTCTAGAGTATATAAATATAGCCTTAATTAATTAAGATATATTTCATTAATTAGTTTAAGGGCACATTAATAATGTTGGCCCTATTTCTCTTATCCTTTTGTACTGGAAGAAATAAATGTATAGATAGAAACCAATCTGGATTTCTCGAGTCTGAACTCAGATCATGTAGGACTTTAATCTTTGAACAAACAAACCTATACAAGCAGTCCCACCATTTGGGTGTCCTGATCCAGTATTGAGGTCGTAAACCCTAATTGCCATTGTGTGCTCTTACATAGGATTGCGCCTTTATCTCTGGGGCAACTATCAAAGAACACCAATCAAGATTACACAGAATCTGGCAGCCTCCAGACTACAAGATCACAAGGCTTGGAATATGATATTCAGAAAGGCAAGAGAATTGGGTCTACAACCAAGGATCACCTACCTATCAAAACTGACTATATATTTCCAGGGGAAAGTATGGGCATTCAACAAGATAGAAGATTTCCAAGTATTTGCACAGAAAAGACCAGGACTAAATGAAAAGTTTGATATCCAACCACAAAAACCAAGAGGAACATGAAAAGGTAAATAAGAGAGGGGAAAAGAAAGAAAACTCATTCCTTTAAATTGTCTACTTCAAGGGCTTCAATAAGATCAAATTATTTGTATTCCTATATGGAGAAATATTATGTGTAATTCTAAAAAATTGTACTCACTATTATAGTAATTAGAAGAATTAGTCATAAGGAGAGGTTGGATACTAAATGGTCTAAGATGATATGGGGGAGGGAATAGAAGATGGCACCAAGAGTAACTTGAAGGAATAAGAAAAATAGGATGATCTATATCACACAAAGAGGGCATGGTAAAGGGAGGGGATGAATATTATTATAAGAAGGAGAGGAAGAGAGTGTTAATAGGAAATACTTAAACCTTACTCTTAGCAGAATTAATCTTGAAAGGGGCAGCTGGGCAGCTCAGTGGATTCAGAGTCAGGCCTAGAGATGGGAGGTCCTAGGTTCGAATCCAGTCTCAGACACTTCCCAGCTGTGTGACCCTGGGCAAGTCACTTGACCCCCATTGCCCACTCTTACCACTCTTCCATCTAAGAGCCAATGCACAGAAGTTAAGGGTTTAAAAAAATAATTAATCCTGAGAGGGAAGAATAGCTAGATCAACAGGGATATCAAATTCTATCTAACCCTATGGATAAAGTCAAAAGGGATA
>NC_058132.1:19399056-19417763 GCF_016433145.1 Gracilinanus agilis | reverse complement strand
CAAAGTTCTCAACAATTACAAACTCCCCTCTGAGGAAGATAATAAGAAATAGGGATCTCTCAGGGATACATGGCTGAGTTATAAGGTATATAAATCAATTGCAAAAGAAATAAAAAAACATCAAAAATCCACATAAAAGAGAAAAAATAACTTGTGGAATGAAATAGAAAATATTAAAGTTTTATGTCTAAAAAATCTAAGTAAAGGAAAAATAAAACTATAACAGGTTCTTGAATAAGGGCCCAATTAAAGTGATTTAAGTAATTATTCACTTACCCAATCAGTAGCCAGGACTACAGAAAGTTTGCCACACTTATAAAAGACATAAAAGGGACTAGATTATATGAGCCAGAATGGTAGCCAGGTTGAGGTGTTTTGATAGAACATTGTTCAGAGGAAGTCCTGCATCTTAACATATGTTAAGCACTGCAACCTTGAACCCCAAATAAGTTCAGGTCCTCTTGTCTTGGCTCAAAATTATGCAGGTTAGCTTTGTGCTTCTTTGGCACTGTGCAATGGCTCTTTTTTATATCCTGTTCTTCTGGAATCAGACAGAATTATTAAGCAAAGTCCCATAATTATTTAAACAATCAATGGCATTATTATATGGTTTAAAGTCTTTTGGGTATGCAGTAATATTAGAACAAATGTATTTTAAACTTATATTACTGCAAAATAAAAAAGATTAGTATTGATAATATGTTCAAGTCCAGAAATAAGAGAAAAAGAAACTCAAAACTGTATTGCACATAGAAGGGAAAAAATGAAAGAATGTTCTAAAAATAAAAAATATATAGCTTAGAATCAGAGAAAGGTTTCTCACCCAAAAATGAGATTCAATTTCCTTTTTAAACTTAGCCATGAACTACTGTTTTTAAAAGAATATTAAATATAATTTAATGTATGGGAAACCAATAGGTGTTTTGGGCAACTGCCACTCAGAGATCAAACTCACAAAGAAGGATAGTGTATAAGGGGTGGGGTAAATCCAATAACCCTTCACTAAAGGAATGACAAATTGGGATTATTGGTCTCTGTCACAAACCAGGGAATAACAGAAATATTAACTACTAACATACTATGAGTTCTTTGAGGTAAGGGGAAACAAACAGGAAGGAAAACAAAACAGTTTAATGTATGAAAAGGGTAAGGAGAGTGGGAGAGGTACATTGATAACTAGGAATATCTAACTTACAAGAAATGGAGTTCTAAGAGGGAGTTTCTCTGTCAACCTAGACTAGAGGGAGAGAGCTGGGTATTGGGATTCTTATGACTGGTCCAGGTTGCTTCTTTGATGACTTCTGGATACCAGGAACCAACTCCTTGCACAGCCAATAATCCAAGAGATGCCAGGTAGGGAAAATGCCTGCAAACTGTCCATCAGAAACAGACACTATCCACTACCAAGGGTTGTCTTGAGAGATATTGTTTTCAAACTTCTCCAATCCCAAAGATCCCAAGCTTATGGAGTCACTGCTGGCTGGACCTCTGCTCCAAACCCCTCACACACCAGCACTGACAGTTTCACTCCTCCCCCAGCTGTATTCCAATTCAGAACATTCAAAGCTGACAGTCAAGCTCCTATACTTCTTACTCATCATACATTTCTATTCTATTCCCTAAATTACTTCATTACATTGTGAATGCAAATTATTGTTACAGAATAACAGATTTATAAAAATAATAATATAGTAGATAATGTACATTCAAATAAAGTATCAAATTCCCAAAATTCACAATAGCTCAGTTATGACAAAAGCAGACAAACCCATTATTATATAAGATTCACATGAGTTTATAGATAGCTACTTGCTGTGTGATGTTTAAAAAAATCTATGCTTGTCACAAATTCTATAGGTATAGCCACCTTCCTTCATATTTTTTCATTATTTCATGCCCAGGGGTCTTTCACTGGGTTCTTGGCATTGCCCAATACTTACTCAACGACTCTGAGCATTTCACACCCTATATATGGACTTCTGTTGCCTCATCATTTGTCAGTCAGACTGAGGGGGTTTGACCCAAAAGACAATGAGAACAGAGTAAGATAATATATCAAAGCTTTAATGGAGGAAAGAATCAATAAGGGGGAGTCCCATGCCAGTAGGGGTCACTACATAGTCCCATCTTGGTGGGGGAATCATGAGATCTTATAACATTATGGGGTTTCAGGAGTAATACAACTTGGGTCACCTCTTTTGGTTGTTGCTGGAAAAGGTGAGCCACTAGGATTAATTTCATTGGATATCCCTGAAAGGTAAGGGAAATCTCCATCTCTGGGTATAAAAGGTGA
Organism: Gracilinanus agilis; assembly: GCF_016433145.1. Classification (NCBI taxonomy): domain Eukaryota; kingdom Metazoa; phylum Chordata; class Mammalia; order Didelphimorphia; family Didelphidae; genus Gracilinanus; species Gracilinanus agilis. The sequence goes on along the minus strand of NC_058132.1, from coordinate 19,415,470 downwards.
TAATTGGAAAGTCTCAAAGTTTCAGGGTATTTTGGCAACTGTTTTTTTGGCTTTCTGTTGCCTAGCTGGAGTTTATTATTTTCCTGTTGCCTAGTTGGGGTGTCCAAGTTTATCATCTATAAAATGGAGGAGAGGGATTCAGTGTCTGAAGGCCCTCTTGGTTCAGATTCTAAGCTGGGTCTGGAAGTCTCACCTGTAGTTAGACTAAAAGAGGGAAACAAAGGATTGGGGATATAACAGTGTAGGCCTGAGGGTTTCTTCCCATTCTTCAGGTGCTGATGGGGAAAAATAGATTTGTGGATCATGGGGGAAACAAAGGGAAACTGCATGTAGGTATACCTATCCCTTGGGAATCCTCATGTCCTCTTCCTGGTATGAATTTCAAGGCACAGATGAGAGATATAAAAGAAAAGTACCCCTACTGACCATGCCAAACACAGAGAGTCATCAGACACAGCTGAGCTTTGGTTGATACTTTCCCAGTGCCTGCCCCGAACTGCTAATTTTCCTGTAGTACACTCAAAATGTGTGCAACCACAGTGTGGATTATCTGTGTAAGAATATTTGGTAATGGTGGTCACAGAGGAGAAGAGGTCTCAAAAGTGGGTATGGAGTGAGGCTAGAAGTGAGACTTGTGCCTAATTTGATCATGTTAGGGGATTTCTACATCTCCTCAGATTCTGGAGCTGGACCAGTTAGGACTCCCTTCTTACCCAGCTCTTTCTAGTCAAAGTTGGTAGGTCTGGGATTCCTGTTGTAGAGTTGGAAAATCTTGAACCCCTGAAACTACATTACCCAATCTTCCTTTCTGTATGACCTACAATTCCTTTTGCCTTTCATATAAGTACATGGTTATGCAGTCTATATATAGTTTGGTTTCCCTCAGTCATGCTTTCTCTCTTCCATGAGAATTGAGTGGGGACCGGTCTCTGTGTTCTCTAGCTCTCTAGAAAATATTAATAAATCTCTATAAAGATTATACTTTGGAGATATTGAATATTAATTTTAGAATCCACACTGTGAATAGGCATATGGAAGACATCCCTCAGTAGTCAGTTGAGAGAGAGTCCATTCAGAAAGGTGCTAGAATGACTGCTTTTCAGAAAATAATAAGTTCCTGAGGAATTCTTATGAAGAGTTTGGATGATGTCCCAATTCTGAGGCAACAGGTAGCATTTCTTCCTCTGAGAAATTCCTGAGTGGGATTAGTATTAGGTTGTCTCACAGGTAAAGGACTGATGCTATAATTCCTTGGATTTAGGAAGTGCCTGTGAATGTGAAATCCCCTACCCTACTTTATGATCATATCAGTATCAGCAGGTTTCCCAAATTCAATTGATTTGTTATATTAGATGAGCAGTTTTTCCTAGTTTAGTTATTCTGTGATCATAGACCTTAACTTTTCTAAAAATAATCAAGATCTGTATCTGAATCCTGTAGACATTCTGTATAAGCATAATTCTGAAAGAACTTATTTCTAAAATCACAGAAAAGGGTAGGTAGAGATTTTTCTTTCAGAGATATCTGACCCTTTGGGGAATTCTATATTTGATCCTTGGGAAACTATGAATATATCTGATTCTTGGGAAACTATAATCATATTCTGATAAAAATTATTGTACCATGGTTCAAGTCTTTGGGTATATAAGGAGGCCACTGACAAGACTCAGAGTCTTTGGTTGCCAACTAGAGCCCAGTTTTATTGTGAGACAAGCCCTCTCTCAATAAACCTATTTCTTTTTTGGCTTGGAGACTTTGTTCTACTTTTTGGCTTCTCTGCTAATAAATTTTTACCACATGCCCTTCCTGAAAAAGTTCCTGACTCCATTTCTACATGTTTCAGCATATATATATATATATACATATATGTGTGTGTATATATATATATATATACACACATTCACACACACAGATTAGATCCAACTCCATAAGTCTATGTCTGAAACTGGGTTTCCAACAGCTATAAGAAGGGGTATCACTCAAGTTGGATCTAGAACCCTGATATGCAAACACTATCAAAGGTGGTTCACCATCTTCCCAATTACCACTGAAAGTCTGACTTCATGGTCTCTAAGGACCAAGTGGGTGTACGGGAGGGGAAGGGGGATGTTTTATTATTTTATTTTGCTGAGCATTCTCAGTAATTTCCTTTTGTAAAAGCTAAATCAGTCCTCATGGAAGCAGTGTGAGCTAACTGATATCCTTTGGTTAATTGATATTAAAGAGATAGTAACTGGCTAAATGATATGATGCGAACATGCTGGGTGGGGGCTGATAAGCAATGGACATTAGGGAAATGGTAACCTTGTCCAGGGGAGCCTGACCTGCCAGTTGGGAGTACAAGTTGGAAGAGTGAGTTCCGGGTCCTACCAGAGACAACAGGTCCTACTTACTAGACATTCCTGAGGATGGGTTGAAGCTGACAAGGTTGCCTTGAAAACAATAGAAGATGCACCCTGAGCTCCAAGTTAGCAGCACCCTAAGCTGCCCACCCATCAGCCCCTTATTCTGTGGTTTTAACACTTTGTCTACTAGAAACCCAGGAAGCTTTGTGTGTCTGGACTGGGACTGAGGGAAGGAAGTGGTTTGGAGAACAAGGTCAGATTCAAAGGATCTGAGTGAGACCAACATCTATCAGTGATGCTCAGAGAGGGAAGCTGTGAGGCTGGCACATAAAACTTATCTGGGGATCTATCCCAGGCAATGAGGCCTGAATTATCACCAAAATAGCAAGAGTCATTCAGCCATTCTAAAACCAGATAATTCTCCAGCCCTCCACAGGCACACACATGCACCCTCCTCACTGCATGGGGTCATCAATCAACTAGAAACCACAGAAAGGAAGGAGAAATGAAGTTTCTTGGGGACTTGGACTTGCAGAGCTAGCCCTGGACACATCCTGTGCCTCAGACCAGCTCCTGGTCCATTGTTAGTCCCTTCTCCCATCAGACACTGGGACTACCATGACCCCCACCCTCTTGTTCCTGCTGTACCTTGGTGAGTCTTAAGCAACCTCTGCCCCAGAAGGGTCTTTATCTACCACCAAGTGCAACTTGTGTCCACCACCAATTTGGTGAGGGGAAAACTTTCCTCCAGAGAAAGAGAGAGACAATTCTGAGATCTCACAGTAATGTGGAGGTGATGTGGGGTTTAGGGGAGACCCTGGGACTCTTAGCAGGGTCTTTTGGGGTCCATCCCACTTCATTCACACCAGCCCTAAGTCCAGGATCTGACACCTTCGTGTTCTTCCTCTGAGAATGCTGGAGTGGGATAGTGGATGTGGGGAGCCATGAATAATCAGAGTCTTCTGTGGCAGGGCTGTGTCTAAGCCAGTGGATGAGGACACAGGCAGCAGGTGGGTCCCTCCCCTCAATCCCCCTGCACAGAGCATACAACTGACCCCAAGAGAGGGAGCTGGGAAAGGTCTGGGCTGGACTGGTAGGGTCTAAGGTGAGAGGGGACCCAGTATGGATGGGCTGCTCACACAAGGAGGAACCTCTGAATCCAGTGACTCTTATTCTTTTCCAGGCACACTCCCCAAACCCTCCCTCAGGGTAGAAAATGGCTCTTTGGTGTCCCAAGGGAGAACTGTGACCCTCATATGCAGGGGGTCACAGAAAGCTGATCTGTACCGTCTGGAGCAAAAGCTAGGATATGCCAGGTCTGATGTCAAGGATATGACAGTATTTGGAATGGAGGCCAAATTTATCCTTCTTTTTGTGACATGGAATTGTGCAGGGACCTACTACTGCCACTACAGACACTCATTGCGCTGGTCAGAACCCAGTGACCCCCTGCAGCTGGTGGTGACAGGTGAGGAATACCCCCTCCTAGGCCCAGACCCCCCAGGTAGGGTTGGCTCCAGGTCCCAGCAGCCCTAGGTTCCTTCATAGCCCAACATGGCCCTCAAATGTCCCTCTGGCTCTGTCCTTCCTAGGCTCTCCCCTTTCTTTGTTTCTGCTCTCCCTCCGTGGTTAGGGGAAGGAGGAAGGAATGAGCATTTCCATAGCACCTACTACATAGTAGCCAAACACCTTACAATTCTGCCAAGTCACTGCTAGTAAGATTCCCTTTTCACACAGTATACTGAGGAATACGCAGCATTACGGGATTCCCCTGAAGCTCATCAACATCATCCAGCAGCTATACGAAGACTCTACCTGCCAGGTCATCCATAATGGGAAACTGACGGCTCCCCTCACAGTGAAGACCGGAGTGAAGCAAGGCTGCATGCTTTCGCCCCTTATCTTCTTGATGGTCATAGATTGGACCATGAGAAGAATTACCAAGGACAACAATATGGGCATTCAATGGACTCACACCAAGCAGCTCGAGGGCCTTGACTTCGCAGATGACATCTGTCTCCTTTCTCACAAGCAGCAGGATGCGCAAGCCAAACTTGCACGACTCTCTGAAGAAGCGGAGAAGACAGGTCTGAAGATCAACAAGAAGACCAGGTGATCACAGTCAACAGCAGACAGGACCTGCCAATCCAACTACAGGGAGAAAACACCAAGGAGACGGACCACTTCACCTATTTGGGTAGCATAGTCAGTAAGGACGGCGGGGCAGATGAGGACATCAGAAACCGAATCAACAAAGCCAGGCAGGCATTTAACACCCTGCGGTCTGTCTGGATCTCCAGAGTACTGTCCCTCGTCACTAAGCTCCGAATCTTCAACACCAACGTAAAGGCCGTCCTCCTATATGGATCAGAAAGCTGGAGAGTGACGAGCGCTAACACCAATAAACTCCAGGTCTTTGTTAACAGATGTCTACGTCACATCTTGAACATCAGATGGCCTGAAAAGATCTCCAATGCTAGTCTCTGGGAAAGAACAATTCAGTACCCCATTAGTCAGGACATAAAGAAACGTAAGTGGAGATGGATAGGACATACGCTATGAAAACCGGAAGACAACGTAGCCAGACAAGCATTGAGCTGGAACCCTTCAGGGAAGAGGAAAGTTGGAAGACCAAAACAGACCTGGCGAAGATCTGCTGAAAATGAAACAAAAACGGTCGGAATGACATGGGCCCAGCTGGGGGAAGTTGCCCAGAACAGAGTCCGCTGGTGTGAGATGGTTGCGGCCCTATGCTCCTAAGGAGTCAACAGGAATAATAATAACAATAACAACAACAACAACAATAATAATAATAATAATACTGAGGAAACTGAGGCAAAAGAGAGTTGTTCAGGGTCATATAGCCAAGAAGTGTCTGAGCCTGGATTTGAACTCAGGTCTTTCTGACTCCATGTCCTGGGGTCAGATCAGAAGCAGGAGGCTCCGTTTGGCTCTCAGGAGACCAGACAGAGCTGGAGGCTCTCTGTAGAAGGGCACAGGACTAGTAAATCATCTCCGACTTCCAGCCCTACCCCTCCCAAAGCCAAAAGAGGGAGTGAAGGGAGGGTGAATCTGTTGCTCTTCTGGCTCCTTCTTCCAGCCCAAGTCCAGGCACAGGAAAGGGAGGGAGTGCCTCCTTTGGGCATTCTCAGGAATCTATAGTATAGGACTTAGGAAATCAGGGGGTGAGGGAAACAGAAATCACACCCTAGACTCTTACTCTCCTTCCAACACCTGTCCCAGAGGAGAGAGCTGGGCTCTACTTTGGGGGACCTAATAACTAGCCCAAACTGAAGAGATGGTTCCTAATTATGCCACCACCCCCATTCTGTAGAGGGAGATTCTCTGCCAAAGGACTACATATTGGGGTTCCCAGCACAGCACCAGGGAAGAAGCTTCCCTGCTTAGGCCTCCCTCTCCACCATTCTCCCTTGTTTGTCTCTTTCTCTTTCTCATCTCTGTCTCTGTCTCCCTTCCTCTTCCCCCTCTGTCTCTGTATATCTCTTTCCCTCTTTTCCTCTGTCCCTTCTTTATTTCTCTTTCTCCCTCCACTCATCCCTCTACTTTCTATTTCTTACCCCAGAGCTGTCCAAGGTCTTTCTCTTCCCCAATACATGTGACGTTTCCTTTCTTCCAGACCTAAACCTCAAACCTAGGCCAGCCCTCTTTCCAGCCAGATCTGCCCCACTTCCCTGCTAGAGGGTTCTTCAGGCTCTAACTGCAGGGTCTCTTCCCCACCCCCCCAGACCTTTATAAAGAACCTTCCCTGGCAGCCCTGCCCAGCTCTGAGGTGGCCTCAGGACAGGATGTGACCCTGTAGTGTCAGTCACAGTGATGGCTTGACTGGTGTGTTCTGTACAAGGATGGAGAAGAGATCACCCGTGGCAGGACCTGGAGCCATGAAGGAGGGCATCAGGCCAACTTCTTCTTCGCTGCTGTGAATTCTACCCATGATGGCACTTGCCAATGCTACAGCTTTCTAAGTTCTTCCCCTAATACATGGTCAGCCCCCAGTGACCCCCTGATGATCAGGGTCACAGGTGAGGGAGCCCCTGAACCCCCAGCCCGCAGGCCCCCAGCTCTCCTAAACACCTTCTCCTGCCCTGAGGCACTCACTGGATGCTCAGGGCCCTGACCCAGGGGACCCCAGAGACCAGGAGGAAGGGGAGAAGAGGATGCTCAGAGATTGAATAGGAAATGGGTCATTCTCAGTGAATGTAGGCAGTGAGGCCTCTCCTCCCTGCTGCCTCTAAACTCTTCCCCCAGCCACAGTGTGTTCAGTTGTGTTGGTCCCACAATCAGACAATATCTATTAGGTCCTAGGAAAGTTGTTTGAGGAGGTCAGAGAGGGACAAGAGGAGGACAGAGCAGGCCTGAGGTGTAGTACATTTACAGGGTGAAGTGGGGTGTAAATATCCCCAAGGCCCTCCTCTTCCTCTTCTTCCTGTTCCAAGCATCTGAAAGGTTCTTCACCTCACCCAGAGCCCCGGGAATCACTAAGATTTGCCATCCTCCCAACAGGTCAATAAATACTTCATCTTAGGACAGGATGGGGGTCCCTCTCCACGACTGCTCTCCATCTTCCATGTAGGTCAGGACTGAGAACCCCATCTCTTAGAGGAAACCAAGACTGAAGATGGAGCAGAGATAGGGGGAAAGTCGCAAACTCTCTCCTTTCTCTTTACCTCTCCAGTAGCCCTGGTGCCCTCTCTCTCCTCACCCATACAATAATAACTGGGACAACTGAGGATGGGGCCATCCCATCCTCAACTTCTCCAGCTTTGAAGAAGGGTTTCTCAGGTGTCCTTATCCCAATTCCTTTAAGCTAGAAGTGCCAGAGTGACCTCGTCACCCTCATCCTTCCTCTACACAACACAGCTTCCCACCAATCCAGTAGGCTCTGGTCTCAAAGCACAGAGGAACCTTAGAATCATGGGGCAAGGCAGGATAAGGGACCCTGAGGAGGATTCAGAGGGTCCCTTCCTCCCACACCACCTCCTCCTTTCTTCTCCCTGGCTCCCCTACCCCCAGATCCTTCCCTAGGAGCTTGGAAAGGGGTCACAGGGATCACAGAATCATCAAATCTCAGAAGTGGACAAGACAGGAAGGGTCGTGAGCTCAGGCCCCATTTGACAGATGAGAAATCCATGAGGCTCTGAGAGAGAGGAGAGACTTTCCCAACATCCCTCCCACACAGAAAGTCTGGACAGAGCTGGGGCTCACAAGTCTCCAGATCCTCCAGCTCTTCAGGTCTCTCTGAATCCACCTGCCCAGTGTTATGGGGGTAATTGAGGAAAGGTGTTTGGGATAAGGGAATTGAAAGGAGGATGATTGGAGACTTGGTAAGTGGATAGACTAGGCTACAGTTAGGCTGGGATTAAAGGAGATTCAGGGTAATATAGGGCTGAAGTCAGGAATATAACACAGAAGGGAAACAGAGATCTTCTTGGGAGAAAGAAGTTAAACTAAACAGACTAACACAGCAGGCTTACAGACTGGGACTTAGACTCAAACACAAGCTGAGGGAAACAGACTAGACTGAAATTAACAAACAGGCTTTAGTTAATTTCACAGGAAGGGACCTATTTTGAAGTTACACCTTCCTTCAAGATGGATGCCCAGCTTCCCTCTAAGCCCAGAGTATGTTGTCTCTTTCCCTCTTCTTCCCTCTTGTTAGCTAACAGACAAATTACACTAAATAGGACTATTGAAACACAAAGGGTTTAATTGTTTGAAGGATGTTGGTTAGGAAGGTGGATTAAAGGAAAGCCCTATCAGTTATCTCAGGAACCTCAGGTGGGGGAAGGGAAGTAAAGATGGAATCTAAGTAAGGACCTGCCTCACTCAGTTTTACAAAATGCTATCTAAAAGAAAATAAATGATGATTTGATTAAATTATAAATAATGCTGTCAATTAGATAACTTTTCACAGATTTAACTCCTCTCTAATTTCTCTCCTTATAAACTCCACAGCCACTAAGGTAAGGGAGGGAAGGCAGGGTGGTATTAGGAAAGGAAGATATAAAGGGTCCATCTAAAATAATAATTTCTTAAGTAAATCTATCAATGCTAGGCTAAATTTCAATATTGAAGCTAGATAATCTAAGAGCTCGTTCATTGACTTCCTCCCTCTATGGAAGATCCAGTCAACTGCCTCTCCTCAAGATTCTAAACCTCTAACAGCTTTTTGGAACTCAGCCAAAGCTAGAAAAAACTATAACCCCCAATTCTGTATACTACAAATGCCCCTTTTCTTTTCAAAATGTGCAACTAGCACCATTTTAATAGTTACTAAAGTCTAAGGGATTACTACTCTTATCCTAAGCTAAATTCTTACTAAGCTCTTATCCCTAACTAAGTTTGCAAAATAATAAAAGGTTGCTATCTCCTAAACTATGCTACAACTAAATAAGCTAAAACTAAGATGGGATAAGGTAAAAGTATAGGAGAGGAATGGGGATTTCATTTTTTCAAAAAATTTTGAACAGAAAGGAAAACAAATTACATTTTAAACATACACACATTTTTAAGGTTAATTTTTGCTAACTAGAACAAAATAATGAATCCTATCTATGAATTACTTAATTTTATGAACTACTCAGATAATATTAACTAAGAAAATTTTGCAAATTTTTCCTTTTGCAAATAAATTTCTAAATTCTAGTTCTCTTACTAAAGTTAGTGTATGAATAGGTTAGTACACTTATGCCTATGTTAGAAATGTTAGTAATAATAAGTAAGCCTATATCTTTTGTAAGTCTATTGGTTAAACCATAGACTTTTGCTATGTACAATATTTACAAAGAAAATTTTTGAAAGATCTGTCCCTGTACTAACTTACTAAACTAACTAAACTGTCCCTGTGTGTTAGTAAACTTATTGCTAATGGTTAGTAATCAAAATTACATATGTACATGACATGTCAGGTGATTTGAGTAGAACGGTGTCTGTACCATAGTAAGAGACTTTCTTTTACTAAGGCAGAGATGCCCTTCTCTCTTAAGTGAAAGTTTATGTTTCACATGTAAATGTGAAGTCAAGAAAATGTTTTATGTGTTGTCTATTGACTTATCCGTGTAATGACATGTTACATACTTACTCCACCGGAATTCTTTTGCAATTAGCATGTACTGCTTGGATGGAATCTAGTGTTGTATGCAGTGAGAATTCTGTTGGGTGTAAGTTATCTCTTTTCCAAATACATGTGTCCCACGCTGATTCGATGTTCTTCTTCACAGTGTGGATGTCCTCTTTACGATAGATGTATTTGGTCACGGATGTCTTTGTAGTTCTCAGGTTTGCTGTCCTCATGAAGATTTGCGTAGTTAGCAACCAGTGAGATGCTCGATGTACCCGCGCTTGTCAACTTCTGATTTGTGTTGCTTTGATGCACCAGCGCTTGTCATCTTCTGACTTGTGTCAGGAACAAATTTTTAAATGTTTATCATATATGATTTTTTTCTTCTTCTTTTCTTTTATGATTTTAATAAAGATGATTATTATAGGTAACCAAAAAATAAAAGTTCGTGATTAAGTCTTTGTGCTTTCATTCATTCGTCATCATCAGTTTCTAGATCTGGTATTGATTGCAAATCAAATGTTGTGTCTTCTTTCATTGATTCTCTTTCATTATCATAATTATTTACAGATGATTCTACTAAGTGATTGAGATTGGGATAATCATTTGGGTGTAAAATCTGATTGTTCACTGGTTCTTGGTCTACTTCTGCTTCTGATTCATGCTCTGATTGTTGTTCTATTTGTTGCTCTGTTTCTATGGTCTTATGAATAGATTTTGGATTTACTGAGGACTTGCTTGATTGTTTTGTTGGTGCTAATTGATCTTTGTTTTGCATAGTTTCTGGGTCTTGTGGTCGTTGTTGTAGGGACATGTCTTTAGCTGGCTTGACATGGGTGACATGGAACCACGGATCTTTTCCTTCAATTTTGATTGCACTTGGAGTTGTTAATATTATTTGGAAAAGTCCAAGCCATTTGGGTTCTAACACAGTCTTCCTAGCGAAGTTTCTGATGTAAACATAATCTCTGGGTTGGAAGTTGTGTAGATCAAAATCAAAAGGTACTCTTTGATGTATCAAGCCTAATTTGTGAAGTTGATTTAATCGTTGCTTGAGCAATTTGATATATTCATATAGCTTGCATTCCATACCTAGGTGTGATAATTTGTGAATGCTTTGAGGTGCTTTGCCATGGAATGGTGGATGTCCATACAGCATTTCAAATGGTGAAATATGTGTGATGCTGTTGGATTGGCTTCTTAGGTGGACTAGTGCTCATGGCAATGCTTCAGGCCATTTCATATGAGATTCTGCACATAATTTTGCTATAAGATTCTTTAGACTTTTATTCACTCGTTTAATCTGTCCGCTAGATTGTGGCCTAAATATTGAGTGAAGATGTCTCTTAATTCCTAATATTTCATAAACTGTAGCTAGAATCTTATTTGCGAAATGGGACCCAGAATCTGATGCAATATGTAATGGTATAGAGAATCTAGGTATTAGTTCTCTTAGTAAGATTTTCACAACAAAAACTGAGGTGTTACGCTTTGCTGGAAAAGTTTCTGGCCATTTAGTTAATCTATCCACTATTACTAAAGCATATCTATAACCATTACTCCTTGGCATTGTGATGTAATCAATTTGTAAGCATTCAAATGGTGTGTAAGCTAAAGGTTTTCCTCCCAGACTATGAACTTTTGTGATTGTCTGATTATAATGCATACAAATTTTGCATCTCTGTGAAATTCTCATAGCAACTTCATATATGCCCCTTGCATTCCAATACCTATTTATAGAATCTGCCATGCCCAGAGTTCCATAATGCCCTTTCTGGTGTAGTGCATTGCAAAATGTGTAATATAAGGATTTAGGTAACATCAGTTTTCCATTTGCTCCTAACCAAACTCCGTTAACAAGATATGCACCGTGATGTTTCTTCCAATTCTTCACTTCCTTTGGGGAGTATGCATTTTTTAGATCTTCTTCCTCCACCAAAGATAAGTTCAAAATTGTCAGAGGTCCATATCTTGCTGCATATTTGGCAGTCACATCGGCTCATTTGTTCCCTAATTCGATTGGTCCTTGGGTTTTTGTATGAGCTTTGCAATGGATTACTGATACTTGGGCTGGTAATTGGATTGCATCCAACAACTGATTAATTAAATTGCCATACGCTATTTGTTTGCCATTTGATGTAATGAAACCTCGATTTTTCCAAATTATAGCAGAATGATGGACGCTCGAAAAAGCATAACGAGAATCGGTAAAAATGTTAGCTTTGAGATTTTCTGCAATTTTTAGAGCGTAGATTAAGCCCATTAATTCTGCTCCTTGAGCACTCATGGTAGATGGTAATGATGAGTACCAAAGGGTCTCAGAGGCTGTCACTACGGTTGCTCCGGTATATCTCTGATTGTCTACTACATATGACGATCCATCTGTGAATAAGGTAATATCAGGGTCTTTCATTGGCTTATCGTCTAAATCAGGTCTTGTTTTATGCATGATGTTAAGTGCATCTTCACAGATGTGTAGACTTTCTCCTTCCAGAGGTAAATCTGGAATCAGAGTTGCCGGATTTATGTTTCTGCACCGGTGAAAAGTTATATTTTCACTAGCCAACAGAATCGCTTGGTATTTTGATAATCTCTGAGAAGTGAATGCCTGTAAGTTGGTGTTTTTTAAAGTAGATTCCACTTGGTGTTGGGAAAATACTTTCAGTTCACTCCCTAATACCAAGGATGAAGATTTTCTAATCATGATGGCTACAGCAGCTATGGCTTTTAAACAACTAGGCATACCACAAATCACTGAATCTAACTTAGAGCTATAATAAGCAACTGGTTTAAGTCTATTTCCAAATGTTTGTGTGAGAACACTGGAGGCTATCCATTTGTCTTCATGCACATATAGTAGGAATGGTTTGTCATGATCAGGGATACCTAGGGCTGGAGCTGATAGAGTAAGTGATTTCAATTTCTCTAATGCATGGATATGTTCTTTATTCAGCTTTAACGGTTCTGGAACTTCCTTCTTGGTTAGCTGTATCAGAGGTCTTGCGATGTAAGCATAACCTGGAATCCAGTTTCTACAGAAGCTTGTTATTCCTATGATTGCCCTGAGTTGCTTTTTGGTCTTAGGCAAACTCAAATTTTGTATATCTTGTATTCTCTTTTTGGAAATTCTTCTGGAGCCTTTCTCTAGGATGAATCCTAAATAATTTACTTTTTCTTTCACGAATTGAAGTTTCGATTTGGAAATTTTATGACCCCTTATGCCTAGCTCTTTGATCAAGTGTACGCTATCAGTGTAACAGACTTCAGCAGATGGTGACATTAGCAGGATGTCATCAACATAATGTACCATTTTGCTGTCAAGGAATGTTATTGACTCAAGGTCTCTCTGCAGAATTTGGCAAAAGAGTGAAGCTGAATCTGCAAATCCCTGGGGCAAAAGTGTCCAGAAGACAGATTTACCCTCCCAGGAGAAAGCGAACAGCTTCTGGCTGTCTCTGTGCAGGGGAACAGAGAAGTACGCAGAGCTCAAGTCCAGAACAGTAAACCAAGCAGCTTCAGGTGGAATTGTTGCAATGATTTGCGATGGACTTGGTACCACGGCATAGGTCTTTTGCACATGGTCGTTTATTGCTCTTAGATCTTGAACTAAACGCCATTGAGTCTTTCCATCAGGAGATAATTTTGCTTTCTTTATTGGCACGATTGGTGTATTGTATTGTGAAAATCCATATTTTAATATGCCCTGCTCCAATAAACTCTCTATGATGGGTTTAACTCCTTCTATTGCTTCTTGACTAAGTCTGAACTGAGGAATTCTTGGAGGTAAGCCTTCTTTCACCTCTATCTTTACTGGTTCCGCTGACAATATCCTGCCCACCTCATTTGAATTTTTAGCCCACACATAATCTGGAATATCATCTGGAACCTCATAGATGTTATTAGTTGATTGGTATGATGGTTCCTCACTACATGTGTCTAAAAATAAAATGGGATGGTGTTTCAGAGATCTCTTAGGTATGTGTAAATAAATTTGTCCATCCGGTTGACATTGGATGGTTGCAGCCAATTTGCATAGAAGATCTCTTCCTACGAGGTTTGAAGGACATGATGGCATCAATAGGAAGGTGTGTTCAAGAGTCAGAGGTCAAAATTTTAACATTTTAACTTTTAGCTTTGGGACTTGTTGTGCTACCCCAGAAGCATTTCTTACTCTTAAACTGCCTTGAAATTGATATCCTTCAGGTGGTTCTCGTAGTACGGAACAAGTTGCCCCCGTGTCCAGTAATCCCTGATATTGTTCTCCCCCGATTTCTAAAGTAACTAAGGGTTCTCCACTATCATTGGACTTCACTGGCACTAAGGGTAATAAAGAATCCTCAGTATTCTGTGTACACTTGTCATTGATTCTTTGTTGCGTATGGTCTTTTGTTTCTAACTTCCTATAGCACCATTAGGCAAGTTCAGTTTAGAATCAGGATTACAGAAAGCAGGCTTAGAGAGCATACTCTCATTGAGAGCTTGTAAGTCATTGTTACTATTGCAAATTCGATGTTGGCTTTCATTAAGGGTTTCAGAAATGGAAGTTTTATTTGTTCTATCTTCCACTCTGCTCTTTAAAGAATTGTCAATTCTCAAACCAGCAATCTCTCCTTCAGTAGTCTCCGGGATTGTATGATAGATTGTGTTCCCTTCAACACTTCAGGTTCAATTACTGATTCATAAGCTGATTGTTGTTCCCTATTTTGCCCTATTGTTTTTGTGACTGACAGATGATTTTTATTTTTATCAATCACAGTAACAGTCTCGATGTTATGTTCGGCCACACTGATTGTAGAAGAAGGCAACTGTTCCCTATCTCTTCCCCAAAGTTTAGGATGAAATTCTGTAGCTAAGGGGTTGAGAAAGGTGGATTTTGACTTTCCTACACAGCTGTTATCATCTTTTAAATCAGTGGGTTGTTTCTTTAAAATCAAGTTCTTGCCAACTTCTAGACTTTTTTGCTCTTTAACCTCTAACTGTGACATTGTGTCTAAAGCAATTGCATGGGAAAGAACTGTTGCATCTAATTCTAAACCCGTTTGCAAATTTTCTTGATGTGATTCTTTGCAATGGTTTGATTCATGCTTCCCACCCAATGTGTATGATATGGAATGAGAAAGCTGATCCCTTATACAATCATCCTCCTTAATGCCAAAAATTTCTTTGCGCATTTGCATTATGTCTTCCCATTGCTCATTATCTACCACAGACCTATGTGTATCTTCTGTGTAGATTACTTTAGACACCTTTTCTATTTTGCCTCGATTTCTCATTTTGCTTCCCTCAATTCTCTTAGACTCTGCCACACCCAAATTACACTGATTAATAGGTTTTAAATTAGAAATCTCGATTCATAATGATTTTTTCAGTTTCGTGCCCATTTGTATATATTTCTCCATTTCATCTAACGAAGGTGTTTGACTGTACTTTTTGCATGTATGATTACAGCAAGTATCTGTATGTTTTTCTTGATTATATGTATTTGATTCATTATTTCTAGCCCACTTTGAAATATAAAATGTTTTTCTATTATCTCTTTGATTATTAGGTCTTGAAAAATCAATTTGTTGCTTATATCTACAAAAACGAATCATGTGCCCGATCTTCCCACACAAGTAGCATCGGGGTGCTGATTTTGATTTTGGGGTGTTGTTGGCAGGTTGTCTAAACTGGTTTCTACTCGTTTGAAGAGCAAAATTCTTCACCTCTTCGATTTCTTTCTCCCGTCTGGACTGTTTCAATTGCCTCTTCAAGTCTGCTATGATCTCATCTTTCTCATTGTCAGATTGCCTAGCCATTCTCACTTCTTTTTGTTTGGAATCATGTATATATGCTGCATGATTCCTAATATCCTCCAGTGGTAATGATTCCCACTGTGGACAACTTTGCCTGAAGTAATTTTGTATCGGGATTGAGGTTCCCTTTACAAATTGTCTCCTTATATGATCGATCATATCTTGAGAATGAGTATCTCTAAGTCCTAATATCATTTCAGCAGCTTCAATAACTCTGTCTAGAAAACTGCTCGGGTGCTCTTCTTCCCCTTGCCTCAGTTTCTCAAATTTTTGCCATGCATTTGGCCTTTTTGCAAAATTTCTCATTGCTTCGATAAGATCAGCCCTGCATCTTAACAAGTACCTCATGTTGGCATATTGAGTGAAATCTAGATCTTGATGTACTAATGGCCATGATTCTAAATTGAGGTTTGTTCTAGTTTCGGTAAGGAATTTTTCCTTTTCCGAGGGAGTGTAAAATTCCCTCAAAAGAAATTCGACATCGTCGAAACTAGGGTTAAAAAGTGTGAACACCCGCTTCAATTCTTTTAAACTTTTGTAAGGCTTTTCGTAGAATCTGGGAAAACGGCGTTTTAAAACCTCCATATCACTAGGAGTGAATGCCTTGTACGTTTTGACATGCACCACCCCCTCTCCAGGTTGGACGATAGTCCTGTCTACTATTGGTAGGACAGAAACCACTGCATTCTGTATTGGTTGATCTTTCTCTGTTTCCTTTTTCCCAAAAAATTTTGATTCTACGATTTCAAGTCATAAGATGGTATGTTTATCGAGTTCATTCCCTTCACGTAATTGCCTCAACACTTGGAACAGTAATTTTATGTTCTCAACTAGTTCCTTGTTATCATTTCCTTGTTTTGAATCAGATGCCTTATAATAGTTAAACAGATGAGTCAGGACCGCTTTTAAAATTGTCAAAAAATGCCATAGAGCCAGAACAATTGCTATTGCTGTTGGAATGAAGCATATGCATTCAGCTAAAGTGAATGCAAACCATTTATAATAGTCGTAGATCTCTATTAATTGTTGTATCATGTTTGGTACTTTTACTAGCCAAAATGCACACATTCCCTGCATAAAAGACCATATAAGCAGCGACAGACTGCTTAATATAAAAATCAATCTTGTGCAATTCATTTTCTTTTTCTATACTTCAGAAGATAGGTTTCGTATGACTTGGCTCGCCAGACTGTTAT